>NW_022631067.1:3875772-4040745 GCF_010015895.1 Lontra canadensis
TCTAGATAATGGGGTGGCAGTAGTCAGATCTTTCTAGATAATGGGGTGGCACGTAGTCAGATCTTTCTAGATAGTGGGGTGGCACATAATCAGATCTTTCTAGATAATGGGGTGGCACATAGTCAGATCTTTCTAGATAATGGGGTGGCACGTAGTCAGATCTTTCTCAATAATGGGGTAAACAATCTATCCATGAGTGAACAATAATCAAGTGCATGAAGAGTCGGGATAGGAATGGGTTGGGGATGGATGATAGGGACAGGATGAGGAGAGAGAAGCCAACAGAGGACTGGGCAGTGGCTAGATGCTGGTTCTTTTCACCGCAGTGTAATGAAGGTAGAACTGAAGGAAATGAAGAGAAGTGGAAGGCTCAGGGCTCCTCAGCTTCCTTAACGTAGATCCCTGCACCAGCTGGGGGTGGGGGTGGTGGTGAAACCAAGACGGAAGAGCCAGCTGGGGGCCGCGGCATGTCCAGGCCCAAGATAAAGGTCTGACCTCAGCGTGGGCAGTGGTGCTCAAGTAAGGAGACACACATCAGACACACGACAAAGAAGCCCTTTTCCCAGATGCCCAGGGAAGACTCTGGTCCCATGGAAAACTTGCAGGACCCACTTGTGTGAGGTTAAATTCCAACCTGGCTTCTCTCCATGCCTTCCCACCTGGGCTCTCACCACATCTTGTCTCTGTCCAGACAACTCTCCAGATTTAAAATATCTCCTGTATCTTCCTCTCTTAACCCAGAATAAACATTAGCAAGTCTTTATTGACCATGCACTGTGTGGAGGGAACTACGGTGGGTACTGAGGATAAAAAGAGGCCCTAGAAATAAATGTTTCTGGGGTGATGGATGATATTCAAGAATTAACCTACAAGATTTTCAGAAGCCGGACCACATGCTAAATTTATAGGTGATATGATAAATCACCCTCCCGCAGATTATTAAGCCACTACTAGGCACGAAAAGGCACTGTGGAGATATGGAAATACGCCCGGCGAGCGGGTCCAGGTTTTGCTGTTGGGTGTTTTGTGTTGCGGCTGTTTTATCAGAAACACAGGGACTAGATGCCTGTGCTCTTGGGTCACTGGGAGAATCAAATAAGGTAACAAGCAGAGGGTCATCGAACCCCTCGCAGGCTCTCGGTTCAAGCCAGGTCCTCCTTGTTTGGTACCAACACCAATCTCATGAGATTCGGACAGAAAACAAAAATACTCTCTGGGGCCAGGAGTGATGAATGGTTCATATAAGAATCCAGGTGAAATATCAGAGGAGAGCAGGCTTTGTGGCTGGGACACGCCTGGGTCATCCGCAGGGAGCCACACATGTCACCCACATAGGCCTGTCGAGTCTCAGGACCACCAGCTCTGCCGGTGCACCCGGGCATGCCAGCCAAGTCACGGGGTTCCTGTGGGTGCCACCTCATGGGAAATGAAGCTTATTAAACTTTGTCAGGGAAGGAACAAAGATGCCTGCTAAATTTGCCTTAAGTTACCAGTTTGCAATTTGTGCTCTAGAATTTATTTGCTCAGTGTTAACTCTAATAAACTTCATTTAAATATAAGTAAAGAGCAATCATGAAGACACCCAAGACCTTGCCTGAAGATAGCAGAGATGGGCTTGGAAGGGAAGGGCAGGGAGAGGGAAGAAGCCGGTGTTTATCTCATTTCATTTACTCAACAAGTACATTTTCAGCATTTATTATGCACCATGGGCTATGAACAGTGCTGGGGGTCAAGACAGAACAAAACAAACCCTCTTCTCAGGATGTAACTGTTACAGAGAGAAGCATATAATAAACAAAGAAAGGTACTGTGTTTCACTACTAGAAAAAAAAAACTGTTTCAAAGGTGTGAACACATGTCTATATATAAAAAGACAACAAATCTCCAAAACCTATATGAGGAAAATTGTAACACACTCCAGGGAGACATAAAAGTAACCCCGAACAGATGGGGATGCAGGCCATGTTCCAGGAATTTTAGTATTGTAAATACTCTCTAGCATTAAAATAGAATTTTTAAAAAAGCCTAAGAGTAGAGGTTTACATCCTATAAATTATATAAAATAAGATAAAGTATTATTATATCAAAATATTATATAAAACATAATTCAGCAGGAGTTATCTTATGCCTCAAAATAGAAAAAAAAATCTTTGTAAGCAATATGTTAGATAATATTAATCTGTGAAAACAAGCTCTGAATTCACCAGCAAGCCTGGAGCTCTGTGTGAGGAGAATGTAAAAGCTGACCCAACAAAAACCAGTTGACAGCAAATAAATTGGAACCAGTAGGTAATCATCATATCTTATCATTTAATCTTTGTGAGGGAAAAAAAGACAGATATTCTAGACCATTCCCAGCCAACAAAACAGCCATTTAAAACCCTGGCTTCTATTATACTGTGCACACGGCATTCGGACGCCCTGTCACGGTGTAAGAGTTATTCTGACTGATTACCTTCTTTACTGTTTCTTCCTAAATGAAACGAGTCATTGTTGATAAGATGTATGTATGTGAGCATACACACACCGTGCACACACACACACACAAACATCGTATGCACAAATCTCCCACAAACCCAGCGTTCACTTGTGGAAATAACAAGAATACAATTTAGTCTTTTTAAATTTTTCATGAAAAAAGAGAGAATTTTTAGGTTTTTCTCATTTTTAAGTAAGATTGCGACAGGGTATGAAAATAAAGGGTAATTACAGCATAAATAAGCGTAAACAAATTTCTCATGTGGTAAGAAAGGCCTGTGTGCCTCGCCAGAGAAACAGAGCCTCAACCTCAGACTCTCACCTGGGTTCCATTGATTGAATATTGCTTATATCAGACATGCAACCACATTAGAGAGGGTGGGAGCAAGACATGTAAATATTAGGTCACTTTTCTTTCCTGCAAAGCCATATTTTTTTCTGGATAGAACAGAATCTTTTCTCTGATAAGTTCCTTTTCTTTCTTTTTCACCACAGGAAAGTGTTATAACACGCAAAAGATAGCCAAGGAGAAGAGAGACTGGTACAGTGTGATCGTCAACCTCCGATTTCTGTACGAAATGCTACTACAGCTGGTCTGCTGCCATCAGCACCTCCTCCCCATGGTGGGAGCAGGACCTTGGAAACTGCGCACAAGGAGGGACATACATGGGTAGGATCCCTCGGCCATGTTGTTCCACTAACTCATACTAGTGCAACTAGTTACAATAATTAATGAGTTTCCAAGAAACTCCATTTGCTAATGTTGAAGCTTAAAGACCACAGTGGGCAGTTGGAAGTAAGAGTGGATGGTCTTCACCACTAGCATACCCATGACCACTGCCTGTATCATCCACACCAGCAAGGCATCACCACCATCAGAATCCCCATCTCCACCATCATCCACACTGCGACCCCCACCAACATCATCACATCAGCAACAGCATGATGGCATGGAATGCTAACAAACTGACTTTTAGCCTTGGAATACATGGTTTCTCCTTAAAAAAAAAAAATAAAGAAAGAAAGAAAAGCTTGCAAGGAAGGAAGTCAATATCTTTCTAAAGGACTCCATATAGTTCATATAGGAAGAAAACTTAGACTCAGGTAAGTGAAAAACTGTAGGGACTCGCCCAGCACTTTCTATTCAAAGGCAATGAATCAGCTCTTCCACCCAGACCTTCTGATGCCTCCATGGTCTTCCCTCAAAACCACACCGTCTCTTGCAAAGTATAAATGAGGTAGTGTCTGAACTAGAAGGGGCGGCGACAAGTTCAAAAGAACGATCCAGAGTAGAAAAGGAGGAGAGGAAGTGTCCTCATGATTCAGTCCACACACTGAAGATTTCCACTTATTTAACTCCCATCTATTAGTCCACGCCTGCTCATCCAGACTGAAGAGATCTGGCTAAGAGCCCCACGGCCAGGAAACCAATGCCTTCCAAAACATGGTGCACCTTCATGCACACCGCCTACCAATTTAATCGGCAAGCTCTTGGATGGCAGACACTGTATATCCTACTTGTGTTTGACCACGGCAGTCCACCATGTTGCTCTTGGAAATAACCTAACAAAGATCCTGTAAATGACTGCCTGAAATCCAGAAAGCTTTTCTCCTGGCTGAGAGAAAGAGTAGGTGGCAGCCATATTGCAACCGCCCTGGAGAGTCAATGGTACGTGTCTCTTCTCAATTCTGTGTTCAGTAACGTCACATCAGGAGCTTGAAACCAGCCTTGGTGGAAGTGTGCATACTTTAGAAACTAGGAAACACTACTATCAGGGCTCCCTCTCCCCTGACGAGAGCCAACTGGTAATATCACACACAGGACTGCTTGCAGACCTGGGAGGGTGGACAAGTATTCACAGTCCTGCATTCTGTCCTGGGCTCTAACGGAAGCTTACTAAGGGACTCTGAGCCAGCCCTGATGTGCATTGTCTAACTTCATCCTAGACGAGGGATAATAGTTACCACTTACCAACACATGTGAGACTCTTTCTTGAGTGATCTGAAAGTCAGTTCTGAAGTGTGTTCTACAAATACAAAATCCCATTATTTTGATTTTACTGAGAAACAAAGACGAGCTGAGAAGTGAAAACATAAGCCCCACCTCCATGGGGGCGTAATTTGTGTTGTGTCAGTGTTGTAAGTGGGAGCAGTGGAGACCATGACGTTTGCATAATTAAGCTTTCTGGGACTTAGTTACCAGTCCAATGGTATTGCAGTGAATATTTTCTCAGTTAACTTTCAGAGAGCAAATGAGGAAAATAAACATTTAGCACTGGTAAAGTGCCAGCCAAGTTCTAGAATAAGCTACATTTGGGGCTGTGTGCATGTGCGTGTGCGTGTGTGTGTGACAGACAGAGAGAGAGAGTAAGAGAGAGAGAGATTTCTTTGAGATAAATCTGTACCCCCAGACACATTATACACTTTAAAGTTCTTAGATGCACCTTCAAGGTCCTCTTAATACATTTCAAGACTGTAAAGCTAACTGCCCGAGAAAAGTCTATTTTCAGAAGAGCCCCCAAAGAGGGCAGTTTCAGTTTTCTTGTAACAAGAAACCACAATAAAAGATGGGTAGGCGAGCTCAGGATGCAGCCGTGCGGACTTCTGGCCAGAACCAATCATTGCTGCCTCCAGAATTCTCTGTCATCCAAATGCTGTTACTCTGGGTCATGTCCAGCCAGCCCCTGGCCTTGCTATGGTCTGCACCCCCATTTTCACACACAGAGCACGGTCAGACCTGGGTAGTTTATAACCATGTGAATCTGCGCTTATGTAGAAAACCAGCAGCACAGCACAGCTAGAAAGAGGTTGGACCACCATGGTCAAGGGTCACAGTCTCAATATCATGGCAGTCTTTACCACCAAATCCTAGTGCGTATTAGGAGTTTATCATATTGGAGACGTTATCCCACATGTTTACGTGTGGTCCTTATGGAAACTTGGAGGTAAATATCTCCATTTCATGGAAGCTAGGAAGGCCATCCAAGCACCCACAAAGTGGCAAAAACCAGACCCCATACCCAGTTCTGCCTCAAGGTGTCCAGGTCGTGGTCACTGTTGGGCACGACCCCAGGGTATAAACCGGACTCCACCCTCTTCCATGGCTCCTATTACCTAAAATGTGACTCAACGCATCCTTTTCTTTGTCACCTAATATCTAGAGTTTTACATGATTAACAAGCCTATGACTTGCCCCCCACACAGAGGTCTGACCTCCACATTCTTCCTATAGTAAGTTACATCATGAATTAGAATATTAATTTAAACACATGAATACACAGTGCCTAAAAACCATTAAAATCTAACATGGTGTATGATAGTATGAGATGAAAAAAAAAACAACTAAGGAAATTATCATTCTCTTAGCAAACTGTATGAGCAAAAGCATTAATTAAAAGCAATCAGTTCACCTGGTACATTTACCTTGGTCAAATAAGAAAATTAAGGAATCCCGTTTTGCTAAAGGAAGCCCTTATTTCATTAACTTATGTTAAACCTTACAATAAGGTAGAAGTATTTACTATTGTGCATTTTACAGTCACAAAAAATGTAGATGATTATAATTAATCATCCGGCTCAGCTGGTTAAGCATCTGCCTTTGGCTCAGGTCATGATCCCGGGGTCCTGGGATTGAGCCCCGTGGGTCAGTCTCCCTGCTCAGAGGAGAGACCGCTTCTCCTCCTCCCTCTGCTGTTCCCCTGGCTTGTTCTCTCTCTGTATGTCTCTTTCTCTGTGTCATATAAATAAATTTTAAAAATATTTAAAAAAAAAATAAAAAATAAACCGTAAAATTTCTTTCTTCAAGCCAAACTTCCCAAGGAATCATCTTTATTCCCTCAATAATAAATTTTCTTATCTTTCCAAATATCCATTTGATACCTTCCACAAAGAGAGGCTTGTGATATTGAAGAATGTTTTTTCTTAAAACAAGCAAGCATGATCACTTAGATGAAATCAAACATGGGACTTCTGCAGAATACAAAACCATGCTTTATCTGTTCACACCCGTCTTCAGGTTGGTGTTGACATATGGGTAAAGAAAACATTACATCTGTTGCACAGCAATATAATCTTAATGTAACAATTATTTAAAATTATTAATTAATTACTAATTATTATTTATTTATTATTAATTATTTTAAAATCAACATTGGCATAAAATGTAGATGAGCTTCATAATAATTTTCCCTGACTCCATCTTTGTTCCAGATATAGAAAACTGTTTCTTAAGAATACTTTATGTTGGGGGGGCGCCTGGGTGGCTCAGTGGGTTAAAGCCTCTGCCTTCAGCTCAGGTCATGATCTCAGGGTCCTGGGACCGAGCCCCGCATTGGGCTCTCTGCTCAGCAGGGAAACTGCTTCCCCCTCTCTCTCTGCCTGCCTCTCTGCCTACTTGTGATCTCTCTCTCTCTCTCTGTCAAATAAATAAATAAAATCTTAAAAAAAAATACCCTATGTTGGCTAATTGAATACAAATTTTTTAAAAAGTAGCATTATTAAAAATTCCAATACCTAGTCAAACTATCAATAGTAATATTTATATAAACTCCAGTGTGCTACTGCTTTCTGGGAATTTACAGATAAGATACCAAAGCAAAGATATCCCATGGCTAAATGTACATATTTAACCCATTTCGAGAAAGAAATACTCTAGGATTTGAGACACTGAAGAAAGTCACAGGACCAAAAGCCCAAAAAAAATTTTGTTAAGAAATAAATGTTTATAAATAAAAGAAATAAATGTCAAAATGTTATCTGATGGCTTACGGTACTCTTATCTCTATTTCCAGTAGGCTGGAAATTTTTCAAGTAAAATGTTCAAAAAAAAGAAGAAAGAACAGATTGAACTCATGACCTTAAAAGCATAAAATGAAAAGTATGGAATATAATAGCCTTGTGGTTAGATCAATCGTCTATTGAAAGTTACAGTATATCAAAAGATGCATTCCTTATAAAGTTCTGTAGTATACCTAGCTTGATTTTAGTATTTTCACAGATGTATGTAAAGATGTATAATGAGAAGATATACATAGCAGAAGTCTTTAAAGTCACAGGTAAGAAACATGTAAATGCTTATTTTATTTGATTTTTAAAATTTGATTATTTGATTATTTTATTTTTTATTTGATTATTATATGATTATTTGATTTGATTTGAATAATACTGTGACAAACAGCCAACAGTGAGGGGTCACCCAAGGGTGCTGAGGAATTCTCAGGGACGAGCATTCAATCATGTCAACTGGTCTTTGGTGTCATCTTAGCGAGTCCAATCTCAGGCCATGTCAAGTGAAAACAACACCCATGCGATCATGATATTTATCTAAAATTGTTCCCAATCTTCAAATGTCCACTTATCATGTGTGTTCTGAATAATACACTCAAGCTTTATAATTATAACATGTGGAAAATTAAAACCTTGCTGTAACTTTGTAAGTACAGTTCTCTTTCCTGTCTAATTGACTTTGAGGCCACAGTCTTAGAATACTTCTGCTTCTGGAAAAATACAAAGCCTTATACTTGTGATCTAACTAAGCCATTCCACTGTGGTTTCTAAGGGTAGCTCCTTGGAAGCTGACTCTGAATATGGAAATGGGGCCAGAAACTGGGGTGGTATATTCCTAAGAAGGTATACTGCAACACCAAAATTAATGTGGGTCTCTTTTCTGTGAGTAGCAAAAAAATCCCCAATTTTCCAGCCATTAATAGAAATGAGGCAATGAATGTAATAGTGTAGAATCGCACAAGTTCTAAATAATTTCTTGTAGAGAAGAACTGTCCCTTACACCATCCACCTGGGTCCTTCAAGGTGCTCCTGGTTCATGCCAGGCCCATTTCTTTTGAATGACATCTTCAAGTGCCATCATTTATAATATAAAGGCTTTTTCCAAATGGACAAAAGAAAAATCTTCCAATATTTTCATTTCACACAAAAGCTACTGTCATTTAACTGTTCTACAAAATACTGGCTTTGCCACAAAGAGAAATCCATAAAAATAAGGCATTTAAAATTCATATTGCTTATATAAGACTGATGAATTGCTGACCTCTACCTCTGAAACTAATAGTGCATTATATGTTAATTAATTGAATTTAAATCTTAAAGATTAAAATAAATAAAGTTCGTTTTGCATACCCCTTGGCATTCCTGCCATTACACTAGCCACTGCACACCTGCATGTATGTTAATATGATATCAAACATTCTCCCACCTGTGTCCTTCATGACAGTCCAGTTTATGTAGACTCTAATTCAAGTTATATCAGAAAAGGGATGAAGTGAGTTCAATAATTATAGAAATAAGCTGATCATTGTCCCTAAACGTTCATATCTTTCTCTGAAGTGTCTGTTGATGATATATGATCCTGTTGTAGAGCCATTAATCTGAAGCTTAGTGGTTGCATCATCTTGCAACGACCAAATCATCTAATTCTCTTTTTCCATCTCACACGTCTTCTGCACCCTATTGAAATTCATACAAGTGTAGAGCCAAACAGGAATCAAGAAAGACATGTGTGTGTTTCCTCTCATTAGATTATCAATGACCAAAGACAAAATAAAATATTGATCTATCTTTTGATTGAGCTTTCTAAGATCTGCCACCATCTTCTTCTTAGCTCTGGACAGAGCAAAACTAAAAATTGATTATCACTCACTTCTGGATCTGAGCTTCATGAATCTTCAACAGCTGACTGGTTAATTAAATACGGTAACAGAATCCCTGATTAGAACTTTCTTCATAAGCATGCCATTAATAAACCCATTTTTCAATGTGCGAAACATCTGCACATAACCACCATAATATTCCTTCTTAACCACAGCATTTCATTCACTGCATGACAGATTGTAAGTTATTTGACCCACAGGGAGGCCGGTCATCAATTTAGTTCCTTGCCCTGGTTTCCTAGACAAACCATGGAGTTTAATACATGTTTTAGGTCATTCATCATTTATTTGCTCAAATGATAAAAGGCCAGCTCTCTCAAAACTGAAAACTGAAAGCGGATGGGTCCTTGCAGCTTGCTCTTGGACCAATCCCAGAAATGTGGTCCTGTTCTGCTTTGCAATGGACACTGGTGGGGTCATAGACTCATAAAACATCTTCTGCATCTACAAAACAGATATTGAATATCATTTGGGTGTCAAGGAAATTACTGATGTGAAGAAGGACGTTTTCTTAGAAAGAGGCTTTTGCAAACACTGATCAAATCCATTTCTCTTAACTCAAGTACAGAACACAAAACACAGGCAAGCAATTTTTCTAATAAATAACAACTCTGTGTAGGATGTCTTTAAATCTGGCCATGTAGCCCGACAGCTGGAGGTGATGCATCTAAGCTTGGAAAAACAGCAGGGTGAAGGCAGAGGGGCACAAGCCTCAGGCAGGAGCAAGGAGAGAGGACTTCACAGTGTGCCCTTCTCAGCTGAGAAAACTAGAAAATGAAACCTATGTCCATTCTGTTTAGAATTTAAATCAAATACTCTTATGGACAGTGGAGAGCAGACCCAAGTTTGGGACTAGCATCCAGGCTAGCACAGAAGCTGGCTGGATCCTGGAGCACCATGGATCCAGGTTATTTGTTCCACAAAGAGATTGTGAGTGTTCTAGCCCCAGAGCTAAGCACTAGGGACAAAGAGATAAATAAGAGAAAAAAAAAAAAAAACAACACCTCTCCCCTAAGACCTTGGACTGGGGTTGTGCAGAGCCAAATATGTCCAATAAGAATTGACCTTAGCAGGACCTCTCCAACCCTTAGAACCATAAGGATAGGCTTCCCTGGAGAATCCCACTGTAGGCTCTCCAGGTCCTGATATTTTCTTCCATCCAGAGTGGAGCTTCCATGAACCACAACCTCTATCTGCTGTCTCCCCATTATCATGGCTGTTCACTCCCATGGATGCCTCTAGGCTTCCACCGCCCCAGCTCACAAACATATGCCTTTGGTCAAAATTCTCACACCAAAATCACCAATAACCGATTTACTACAAAAATAACGATGCTGCTCCCTTCTCACCAAAGATGACTTGCCAATTTTAACACTGGCTTTTCTCCTGGTCCCTGACAACTGTGAGGCCACCATGCCAGGCCCAGGTTGTGTACACCAACAGATTAGTGAGAACAGTAAATATCTCTACTAGTTAGGTCACCATGATCTGGGATGTTATTGTTACTTGAGTTCAGCCTATGCTTCAGTAACACAAATGAAGGTAACTGAGATCTCTTGATGCTTGTGGGGTTCTTTCCCCCACATCCTGTCCTCTCCTTGCTAAAGAAATAAGCAAAAGTTAAGAATTGCCAAGTGCAGTTGCTCACGTTACCTGCCGAGATTTGTTGGCTGCCATTCATGACGCGGTGTGGAGTAAGGCTTCTGCTTCCAGAAGCCCTCACCCAGAAGCAGATCAAGTAGAGAAACTAGAAAAATTAGTGTTTCCTACACAAAGGGCTAAGAACCTCACATGGGACAATCAAGGGAGGAACCCGAGGTCAGCTCCCTGGACGGCAGCAGGACCCATCCTTCTTGTGCCTTCTGTTGCCATTACAAATCATCACCAGACACCAAACAGCTCCAAGAACAGTCAGGTGAGTGTGGGATGCACTTCTGGAGATGATGCATATTACATCAACAATACAGAACTCTTTCCCCAGAAGCTATAGGAAAGTCAGCACGAAACCATCACTTTTAGCCATACGTACAAACGGTGGCCCAAGGGAGATAAATGGTAGCCGATAATAACCCAAAACAGTAACACTGAGATAACACTCTAGTTTGGGGGCCCTCTCCTGACATCCGCATTAGCACAGCTGAAGTAGGAGCTACCACGATTAGACCCATGCACAGCCCACAGACGAATGAAATGCAGAGCCAGAGTGGATACGCAAGAAAAAAACTCCTTAAAATCGGAACAGGCGACGTTTCTGTTATTGCATGAAGATTATGGTAATTAGTCTGAGTTCTAACACTTTCAGGGATATCTAGCCCATTTGAGCAAACATAAATGAAATATGCTTCTATAGCTGCATAAAAATTAGGAGGTGGAAGAAAGCCGGGTGAGATCGCCGATAAAATACAAGTCCCGGTACTAAAATCGGAGAATCACGTTCAAGGTGCTGTCCATATTCAGTGGGATACATGCAATTGAAATCACTACCCTAACATTTTTTGCATCTTTTTATCAGAGGCAAATTTTGATTCAAGGAAATATGAATTCATTTCTATGGGAAACAGAACGTCACCCCAAATGGAAACCTTTGTTTTTCCTGATTAATTGGTATTCAACAGAAAACGTTCTGCACTCTCGAGCACGGCAAGGACCCCGGATGGAAGGGCTTGCCTGCGATGATGTTCTGGGGACTCGGCGCCTGCCCCAGAGAAACTAATCACACAGCTGCCTCACTTGTCACGTCCTGTGCCACAGAAAGTTTTTCTTTTATGTAAATTCTTTTTACTGACAAGATTTCTTAAACCACTCATTTTCCATATTGGAAGAGGGGCACATTTCCCAGAAAGACAAACCAGAAATACCTGCTAGACATTTTCCAGGGGTGCTTGCTACACAGATATTCTGACCCACACCACAGTGACCTGTGCATTGCCACCACCCCATCCCACCCATGACAGTGACTGATGCACTGTGACCATTCCAGAGGTGAATTGCTGTTACAAATAGGGCTTTGTTTGGCCTCATGTGTGCTTGGGAGAGAAAAGCTACGGTGAACCAATGCCTCCAAAATCACTCCTTGGGTTTTATCAGCTTTGTCTCCGAAATCTCTCTACATCTGGATCCCCTTTCTTTTTGGACACATGGACTACCCAAGTGGCACAATGGGGGAAAGCTGTAACTGTCAGCTATCCATTGTCCTTGACTCCAATAGTCCACACCCCACCATTCATCTCACGCACAACTGATTCACAGTTTCTCAAGGAATAATTCTGGTCACATCAAAACTAATCTCCCCACAAAGAGTAAATGGGTTGTACACAGAAGCAGCCAAACTATGAGGCCAGGAAGACGTTTCCTAGAGACAGACACGTCTGTGCAAGGCTTCTGACTTTTACTATAAGGAGGCAAGATCCAACTCCCCAGTCAGAAGAGTCCAAACGAGACCGTCCTCACATGTGACACTGACTGCAGGTCCACGGGGTTTCCCAAAACCATTCTCACATTTGAAAGTTCACTGCAAGAACTCACAGAAATTCTACTCATGGTTGTACTTACTAGAAGGAAACCTACAAATCAGAAGCACCCGAAGGAAGAGACACACAGAGCGGACCCTGGGAGGGTTCTCATGCAAACTGGCATTGTCCTCAGGAACTCCTTATACTCCCAGAATCACTGTGGGCCAAGCGCAGTGCGTAGGCTGCCCACAACGTTCATCCAAGCTTTGGTGTTCAAGAGCTTTATGAAGGCTTCCTTAATGTCATGATTGATCACTTACTGACCATATAATCAAAGTCAGTCTCTAGGTGTACCAATAACCAAAACCACGGCCACAAAACCATAAGATGGTCTTTCTGACACGGGCAGCCCCCACCCCAGGTCCACCAGGTGTGGCAAGCCGCATCCTGGTTCATTCATTAGCATAACCCATCAGGTATATTTCTTGAAGCCCATGAGGGACAATGTAACAAAGGTGCTCCCAAGTATCATCTGGGAAATTCCAGCAGTTTAAGAGTTTACTCCTGGGATCGAGGAAAAAGCCCAGATCTCTCTTTGGTTGAAGCCAAATTTTTTACTATGCAGGCTGCTCACTCTGCATCAGCCCTCTTAACCTGCTGTGAAGGGCCTTCTCCCCTCTGCAGCCTGACTCCCCCTCACCAGCACTCCCAACGATGTCACCAGCTAACACTCTTCATCATTTAAGAGAAACAGAAGTCATTAAAAGAATCTCCCAGCCCCTCTCATCTCTCCACCAACAAATCTGCAAACCTCCCTGCATTCATACCATCTTTTGTTCCTTCTCCTTCCATTTATGGTGAAGCAAAAGCCCGCTGCTCTGTCCTTTCTTGCTCTGGACCCTGCTCGCTTCCACTTTTCCCGGGAAAATCTCACTTTCTGGATTAGTTCCTGTTATCTTGCATCTTCAATCTATTCCCTCCCATTGGGCCCGTCCTCTCACATCCAAACTCTTGTGACGATGTTCTCCCTCCTCTCTTTGGAGACACCCCCGCTCTCCTCGAGAACACGAGGAGGTGCTTTCTTCCTGGCCCAGCACGGTCTTCAATCCATGCCAGCTTTCATCCTGACATCATCGCTATGACCCACAATTCTTAAAAAAAAAAATACACACACACACACACACATACATCATATAGGAAAGAAACAGAGAGAACACAAGCTGGAGAGGCAGGAGGAGGGAGGGTCTCAGACAGACTCCACATGGAGCTCAGAGCCGACAGGGGTTTCAATCTCATGACTCTGAGATCATGACCTGAGCCAGAACCGAGAGTTGGATGGCACCACCCAGGTGCCCTGGCCAACAGCTCTTCTTAAGATCACCAGTAAATTCCAGGGTTCTGGTCCTCACCGGACCCAACTACTTAGTGGAATTTTATACAGATAATTACCCCCCTTCTTGAAATAAATCCTTCTTCTGGTTTCCATAAAAACAGGTTCTTTCAAGCTTCCTCTTACTTTTTCATCCCAAAATGCCTCTGTTTTTCTGATCTCTAAAGGCAGGGGTTCTTCCAAGGGTAGAACCAGCCTTCCTTCATGTTTCTGACCCTGTCTGCACCCTAATTGATTACTCCTATTCTAACCCCACCTCAGGGCTGCCCCCAAGTCCTGTGTGTTCTAGCTCTAAAATGGATCCCTAAAATGCACTCCCTCCTCTCTTCTGCCCCACAGGGCCACCCCAGAGCCCCCTACTTCTGTAAGGGCTAATGAGGGCACCCTTGGGGCACAGCTCTGGCCCCGCACCAGCACTCCCTCCTCTCCCAGCAAGGCTGGTGTTTGGATCGCTGTGTACCCTCAACGCCTGAAACAGTGAAGGAGACCCGGAAAGAGAAGATCCACAACTATGAAAGTCATCAGATTAAAATATCTCCATTTCAAAAAGACATCATACACAAAAGTAAAAAAAAAATCTAGAAAATTCTGACAACATATTAAAAAAGAATCAATAGCATAGAGATAAATAAAAAAATTTAAGACCCAAATGGTAACTGGGTAGAGACAATATTCCAAAAGGAAGCATCATGATTAACAGTCCTTAAAAAGGTCACACCTTGCTAGTAACTGGAAGTACAGTACAAGCATGTGATACAATTTTTTATTAGGATTTGAAGATAAACCCTAAAAGTTCCCTTTGTGCCTTGAGCTGGACGCCTGGCTCATATTAAGGATACGGTGATAATCAAACAGATATGTTCTTGCCTCTGCGGAGGCAATACTCCAGCAAAGTGGAGATTTATTGGCCCAATAGTCATATATAATTAAAGTGCCCACGATACAACGAAACTAAGAATCTATTTTTGAAAATCAGGGTCCCACGATTAAATTAAGAAACAGCTGGACATCTGACCTATGCAAACCTGATTTCTCTGAAAGAAACAATGCCGGAGGCAAGAGCTTGTGCTGTCCTCCCATCCCACCACACAATGAAACAAGCATCCTCCCGTGCTGCTCTGCATCTTTTAAACCACCTCCCTTCCCTCTTAATCTGTGTTTTCCAGCACATCTATTTTTCTGGACCCTCCTGGCTCAGTCTCCTCCTACTGACCTGCTAGATGTGGTTATTGTTAAAGACTGGGTTCTTGTCTTCTGGCTCTTGTTTCTCCCAGGTATATCCCTCCATAAAACTTGGAAGTGACTGGGAATGGGCAGGGACAGAACTCGCAGCAGGTTATCTGGGGGTCTGCTTGGTGCTAAACTTGCTTCAGGGACTAGGAACTGGGAACATCAAGCTTACTGTGGGGACAGTGGAAAAGTGTTGGGAGAGATGTGGGGATTCAGAAAATCCTGGTAAGAGAGAAAGCAAAGGCTCAGCCTTGCCTGCAGTTACTGCTCTGGGGCCTGCAGGGACATGGCACTGCAGGTCAGTGGTGAGCATGAGACCATCATAAGACGGGGGCTGGTGCATCAAGGATCAAGAGGTGTTTGTTATTCCTGCAGAGTTATAAAGGAGAACCCTGGCAGTTAACCATATCAGCATTTATTAAATAAACATGATTCAGGATGGAGTTGTATTTGTTTTCAGAATCAGCTGTAACTTACTCTGCCTGTTCAATAATGCGCTCCACAAATGGGTATGAGGTTCAAGGAAAAAAATAAAAAGCCTCGACAATGACATTACTGAGGTACAGAGCCTGTCCCTGATGTCCCTGATGATCCATTTGGTTTTACTCAAGGTTTTTGGTCCAGGTGCATAGGAAACATCGCTCACTCTACTGGGCAAGGACCTGAGCCTGATAGGGTTTTAATAGAGGAAATAAAAATCCAAACTGGAGAGATTATTTTTCCTCTCCAGTAGAATATCTGTGAGCTTCCAAAAGAGGGCACTTTATTAAGTTATGAAAATGAGTTTAATGTGGAAATATGTAAGGTTTCCAGATTGACAGTTCAACAAATGAAAAAGTAAAGTATTTAATGAAGAACATACTCTCTCCAAGGATCATGGTAGTGCTGAGTAATAAAAAAGAAAGAAAGAAAGAAAGAAAGAAAGAAAGAAAGAAAGAAAGAAACTCTCTATGCCCAAAATACCCCAGTAGTCTTAGTGACCTAGAATCAAAGACCAGAACCCAGAACAAAATATATAAGAAAACAGACCCACGAAATAAATATAATACAATACTTAATTATTTGGCTATTAAACTGTAGGTATCATTGGTGGCTGATATCAGGGTTTGGCAGTGAGGAGGTCATTTCAAATTTGGGTGAATTAGTAAGAAAGGTTTTCTGGGGAAATAGCATTTAAGTCATGATGGTTTGAAGTATTTAAGTTTTGAAAGATCTGTAAAGATAAAGAGAAAAATATAAAGAGATTGTTAAAAATATGGTGGCCTCTTTGGGAACAAAAGGAACAACACTTTCTGTGAAGCAAATCCAATCCCTGTGTTTTAAATCAAGGAAACACAGACTGAGACTTGTCAAGGTCATTCCTTGTGCAGCTGGTGAGCACACCCGGAATTACAGCCTGTCTCCCGGACCAAGGCTTTACCCAACCTGCCACGGTGCCTAAGAGGAGGAGTGGGCCCAGCCGGCGTCTGAAGGGTAATTCTCTGCTTCCAGTTCACTGATCTGCTCTTTGGTCTCGGGGTTTTCTTGGACTTGAAACACTACTATTGAACTCTCTCTCCTGACCTGGTACCCTAGACTGGTCTAAACCCATGACCTGTCCTCTTCCCTCATTACCTTACCATCTTGTCCTTTGGTTAACGGTACCATCATTCCTTTCCATCCCACATCCTCTTAGAAGAAAGTCTAGAGAAGGAAGGAAGGAAGGGAAGGAGGGAGGAAGATGAGAAGGGAGAAAGGAAGGGAAGGAGAGGAAAAGAAGAGGAAATAAAAGGAAAAGAAATAAAATTAAAAAGAAAGGCCCGACACTGTCTCCGAAACATATTGTTCCTCTTGCCCAATTCCCATCCTCTGCCCCTACTCCTCCCAACCATGGAATATAATTTAAGGAACTAAAGGAACTAGGTTGATCTCCTAGTTAATACAAGGAACCGCACTTGAAAATTGCTCTATTTATTTAAGTGGGATAAAGCCATGTCTCCTCACTGTTAGTTTCTTGTCTTCTTCTTGGCATTGGACCTAAAGTTTCTTGTCCCAAATTCTATCCTCAGATCTTGATAAATAGCCTCAAGTGTGCCATCTGGCCAAGAGGTTAACTATTTGTAGGGTCTGTGCCTTTATGGGATTTTGCCCTACATCCCATTCACAATGCTTTCCTTTAAAACAAAATAACATATAAAGAAAAAGCTGTCAGTGTGGTAAATGTACTAATTTGGTTCCATGAAGCATCAGTTCCCCGTAAACACTTAACTCTTCACATCTGTACATGCTTGTCACTTTTTTCACTCGTCTTGTTGACTGTAATCTTTCTTCCTCTGACCTCAGGGCATGCTCAGGGATCCTATGGTTCTCAACATCCCAAGTGTTCAGTCAGGTTCCAGGCAGTGAACTAACACTGTAGTGAGGCACTTACCCGCCAGACACAGGGAATAAGGGGCAATCCTAAAATAAGGAGCATGTTTTGGAAGTCCATGAATAATTATTTCAGAAAATTACTATAGGAATATTATAGGAAAATTCTTATAGGGTGTATTGTAACACCCTCAGTTTTGAAGAATTCTCTCATTAGCCTACCTATGAACACAGAGATGTTAGAAGAGCCAACTTAAAAAGAATTTTCTAAAAAAACAAAGTAGGCAAAACAAACAGGAGAATTAGGATTCCTATGTCAATAATCCTTACAGAAAAAATGAAGAAGGTGCGGTGTGCCTGGGTTGCTCAGTCATTTAAGCACCTGACTCTTGATTTCAGCTCAGGTCCTCAGGTCATGATCTCAGCATCGTGGGATGGAGTCCTGTGTAGGGCTCTAAGCTCAGGGTGGAGTCTGCTTCTCTCATTCTCTCTCTGCTACCCTCCTCAAGCTCATGGTCTCTCTCTCTCTCTCTCTCTCTCTAAAATAAATAAATAACATCTTTAAGAAAGAAAGAGAAAGAAAGAAAGAAAGAAAGAAAGAAAGAAAGAAAGAAAGAAAAGAAAGAAAGAGAAAGAAAGGAGAAAGTTGTGAAACCACCCTCTCAAATTGAAGAATCCTTTACTGGCATACATTGTTACTTCAGGGGTACGAGAATAGCCATTCCATACACAATGACAACTCGTATACAATACAATTCAAATTGCCACGCAAGTTTGAGCACCTCCAGAAATCTGTGCTAAATGATTTCTTTAATGAGTGTGTATGAAAATGAGAAATTATAAGCCCCACACTCTTTGATTCAATCTTTACTCAAAACTCTAACAGAAGCCACAGGCTATAAGCTTTAATTAACAGTCTAATAAGGAAGCATGAAAAGGATCAAGAGACTATTAACATAAGAATTTGATGAATTAAAGCATGCATTTATCTTATATCTTATTCATAAATAGAAAATGTATGTCAAAATTCACTTTCTAGCTATCATCAAACTCAAGTCGGCTCTACCCTTAATCTGTAACTTACTGTAAACTTGAATTGTATGAAAATTCAGTTTCTTTGTAATGTGAAAAAAAATTCTGTAAGTACTCAAAGATACGTTTAAATAATTTATATGTTCCAAGGACCATATTTACAATCGTGTGTTTTAAGAAGCTACATTGGCTAGAAATGTGTCTTTGGAAACTGCTAGCTCACCTGAAGTTACAAACCATTCTGTGATAGAAGGTTGATTTTATCCACCAACCTCGTGATAATTAACTTACCATCTGTGATCTCAGTATTTTGTAACTTCATCCAAATTTAATAAGTTGACCTTAATTGAGAGAGAAATAACAAGATGGCACCTTATAGTCACTTTCTCCAAGTTGGCCAAATGTGGAACAAAGATTCGAACCCTGGTGGGTGGGCAGTAAGCTTGTGCTTTCACACTGA
The DNA here is from genome assembly GCF_010015895.1 of Lontra canadensis. Lineage (NCBI taxonomy): Eukaryota > Metazoa > Chordata > Mammalia > Carnivora > Mustelidae > Lontra > Lontra canadensis. Next base: position 3,894,829 of record NW_022631067.1, read on the forward strand.
CATTACACTGCTTCTTCACCAAAGGAAGTGATGGACAGAAATACTACCGGTGGCATCAGCAGCATCTGATACCAAGGGAAGAAAGGCAGAGCAGAGGTAGAATATCCAACATGCCAGTTAAAGAAACACTTTGACCTAAATTCAAATGCAGTGGATTGAGGAGTAAAGGGGAAGGAAGATGTTGGAAACAGTGTGTAGACTCTATTTAAGAGACTAGGAGCCTTCCTTTCAACCATATAATTTAAAGTGATTTCACTTATAAGATTTATTAAAACAGCAATACTAGTTGTGTAACAACTAATAACAACTAATAAACTTTTTTGTGAAGAGTCTATTTCAATGCAATTAAGCCATTAACTTATCAGGGCTTGGGAGGGGAAAACATCTCCCCCACAATTGTTGCCATGAACATAACACATTTTAAGGATCATTTAAATGATGTTGAAATCATTCTTTTTCCCACCCAATATAAGAAGAGAGATCGTTCTTCACTTAGCCGGAAGGTCTCCACTTTTAAGACACATGTCCTTTAATTCTGAGCCTTTAGTTTTTGGAAATTTATTTGTACATTAGTATTTAACAATAAGTCACAGACTACCAAAAAGTTTGTGAATTAGTAAATTACATAACGGATTTCTGAGCCAACGGCTTGTATGGTCTTAAGCTCTCATTGGATGCAGCAACTGTAACAAAACTCGTCGTGTCCAAATCCCCCAAAATTGCAACATACACTTCCAAGAAGAGGAGTAAAGTGTCTATCCAGTTACTAGTAATCTTGATAGTACTAAAAGGGCTGCCAGAAATCGTTAGAGGTTCGTGACCCATGTGTGTCTTTTTTGAGGGAAGCAATATGTAATTAATTCTGAATTCACCAGCCGGTATCAGTCCTGCTCCCTCCCCCTGAAAAAACACACACATGGGGAGGTGAAGAGCAGCGTTTGTTGCCAGACTTAAGAAAAAAAACTGGCATCACTTGCTCAAGCAATACTCATGAGAAATGTGTAAAATGAGTAAAAGCAATTAATTGCATATCATTTCAGTTACACCCAGTCTACCCATTGAAGGAATCATAAATGTATGGGTGCTAGTTTCAGGCTTTTCGTTAAAACCCCTTTAAGAAGACAATAGGCCTGTCTGTCATGCTCAGCAATTATGCAGGGACTCCTAGAGTAAGGTGTCCTCCAGGAAGCACGTGGCCCCTCGATGCAATGAGAGCTATGGTCATGGCGTTGGTGCTAACACCTAGATCAGTGGTGTTCACCTGGTGGTGATTCTGCTCCCTAAACATTTCAACAGTGTCTGGAGATGTTTTCAGTTGTTAAGACTGTGTGTGGGAGGGACGCGCTTCTAGCACATAGGGCAGAGGCCATGGATGTAGCTAAACACCCTACAATGCACTGGATGCCCCCCCAAAAAAGAATGACTGGGTCCAAAATGCCAACAGCGCTGAGGTTGAGAAACCCTGATCTAGATATCTACACACCAATGAAGTCACTACTTTAATTTCTCTGGTGATGCTTCAAAAGAATCAGAAGATACCAGCTGCATCAGGATGTGAGTCAACATTACACAGCCAGCCACCTGCCGGCTACTCCCAGAGGCTGGGGGACCAGAACTCACGACTCTCACAGTGCCTGGCTCTTCAGACGGGAGGTACAAACCATCAAAGGCTATTGTGAAACAGGGGCATCCAAAGACACATTCAAATGAAATTATAAAATGAGGCAACGTCTCCCCGTGGTCCAAGGAGTGTGAACAGAGCATAACTTTCACAGGATTTGGGAAATGGTATTCATTATCTCCTTAATTTAATTATTTCTATTATAAATTAAAAGTGCCTAACAGCAGATGACCACTTCAAAGGTGGTGGATCCAAACAATTTAGCCATCATTTTGCTTCCTAAAATATAGATTAAATGATGTTAGTTCTGAGGCAGTAGAGTCCCACTGAACAGTACATCCATGAGAGAAGCAGGTGAAGAGAGGCAGCCTCCCTTGTACCATCCGTGCTCAATCACACCTTGCCTAATGATGCGCTAAGGTGATTCTGATTGTGGTTCCCATCGGGACCCAGAGGTAATCCCTGTGCCCATTATGTGTGGACCCTCGGTCTTCACACTCTGGACATGGACCAGCCACCTCAAAGGAGTCTGATTTTTTTTCCTTCAGTTTTAAAAATATAAACCACAGGCAATCATTTTAACTTGAAATCAGAAATAATGTTAAGTAGGCAAGTTGACTTTATTTTTTTTTAATTTTTTATTTCTTTTCAGCGTAACAGTATTCATTGTTTTTGCACCACACCCAGTGCTCCATGCAATCCGTGCCCTCCCTAATACCCACCACCTGGTTCCCCCAACCTCCCACCCCCCCGCCCCTTCAAAACCCTCAGATTGTTTTTCAGAGTCCATAGTCTCTCATGGTTCACCTCCCCTTCCAATTTCCCTCAACTCCCTTCTCCTCTCCATCTCCCCTTGTCCTCCATGTTATTTGTTATGCTCCTTTAAATGTCATCACTGAAGTTTCAAAAATAAATTTTATAAGAAGTACTATCTTTACCAAAACCTTTAACAAAAACCTATATGCCCAAATTCCACTTACATCTTCTTTTTCTCCTATACTCGCTCTACTACCACCTCAGTCTTTATTTCATCATTTCATCCTATTTGTCATTTATCCCCTGTCATCACAGCACAGTCCTTGGTTCGGGTGTTATCTGAGTGTCACAGTAATTTTTCATAGCAAAGGTAGCATGTGAGCCAGTTCTTGAATGATGGGGGGAAAACGGGTGAGGACAAAGGTGTCTCAGAAGAATATGACACAACAGTGGCACAAACAAAGACTCAGAAGTGAGAAGCATACCCACGAGCTCAAAATGGTTATGACCACAGGTAAGCAGGGTGACAGGCAAAGTTCTTGGAACTGGGGGCAGACATAAGGTGTGACCACTTAGCTGGGATGTTGCTGAGGGATTCATGCATGTGGTGGACACATCAACCAGATGATTTCTAAAATCCATTCTCAAGATAGGATTCTTAAACTCAACTGAATGTTGATGTGAGGAATGTAGGTTGAAAATGTAGGCTGTAAGAAGATACAGGGTAGCTTGATTAAGATTGGCAGGCAGGTAGAAGACAGTGAAGGTCTAGGGCCTACAGGGTCATGCCCCAATTGGTACTAAGGAAGTGAGCTGGGTGGTGATGTACAGGACGGATGCTGAAGGGAAGACAAAAATTCAAGGATACGATAGAAAACTGTCAGCCACATCCTTGGCATTCTGGAAGGAAGCTCTGATGCTGGGCAGCGACGATCAAAAATATGACAGAGTGGGAAAGGACAGAGTGATTGTGTGAAGAGAGAAGGGATCACATTCATGATTGAAACAGATGTGATGGAAGAAAGAGAAGACTCTGATTCCACCAGCTCCATTGATAGAACTCATCCAATTCAACCCATTCAAGAGAAGGAACAAGTATAGTTAGAAAATTGAGTCTGCTTCATGTTGAATTAAATTGGGGGTTCACGTTCACCAAACGTCTACACATCCTTCAGCTCTCAAACTCCATCTCCTCTGTGAAGACTTCCCTTAGTGCAACCAGACCCTGCGACGGTGTCCCACGATGGCCGCTGTGCCTGAGGGCTCTTCTCATCCTTGTTTTCCTCAAACTGAGTCTGTTCCATTCCACAGTCTCTATTTAATCTTAGTCTCTGCCTAGATAACACCTATGTAGAAAGGATTAGGGCCTTCCTCTGACATTCTGTAATGGGTTGAATTCTGTCCCACTTCACCCCATCCCACAAATATGTATGTTGAAGTCCTAACTCCCAGCATCTCTGAATTTGACCTTATTTGGAAATGGAGTCATTGCAAATGTAATCCATTAGCATGCCAAAGATGGCGGGCTAACCCTAGATAAGGTAGCGGAGAAGTGTGGCATGGATTCTCCCTCACCTCCCTCAGAGGAACCTACCCTGCAGACACCCTGATCCTGAACTCCCCGCTTGGGAGCTGTGAGACAGTGAATGTCGGCTGTGGCAGCCACCGAACCAATAGACTCATGGAGAGTTAGATACTGGCATGTTCTTGGGAATTACGGGATTCCAGAACTAGATTCTTCTGAAATACAATTTTAAATCCATGAGGAAAACAAGTAACAGATACTGAATCTGATTTATTTATATAATCATTTGGTTATTCATTCAAGAGTTGAATACGAATACACTTCCCAGAGATTTGCTTTCTGGCACGTTATTTGGATCACAGAACTCACAGAAGTCCTTACTTTCCGAATAGGGAAGAATGTGTATTTCCAAACTTCTGGCCCGGTCTGAGACCATTAAATAGACTATGTTTCCCAGAACACCATTCATTCCTACACAAAATAGTCCCCACTCAGGTTTCTCTTCTTTTTCCCTTCATGACTAAATTTGGAAAATAGCTGATAACCACCTAGCACCCTTCATACACAATGCTGGATATATTATATTAAGAACTCTTGCAAAAATTGCAAAGGAACATTGATATAAATCTGCATGCTCTTTATGTTGTCTGAAATTCATAGTAATGCAATTATGCTGAAGGTAAATCTAGAACAAAGTATAAAATATACATGAGAATAGCTGTATTTTCTGAAATGTATAATGCTCACATTCCTTTAGTTTTTCCACATTCAGATTTAGCTGACTACCCACAGAAAGAAAAACCATTGTATTTACAAAACAGATCATTAAATATAATTACATTTATAGGCAAAACGACTTAAGGTCCCAAACACCAGGCTCAGAGGTAGATTACCAGACATATAGAGAACAGTTATCAGTTTGAATGGTGCTATTTACCATGCAGCGGCTCAGAGGTGAGCAGGGAAGCATCACGCCACCCCTAATATATTCCTGTTACAACCAATTCTGTTTGAGGAAGAAGGAACCAAAAAGCAAGACTCTCCTCCTCTAACAGACATCTGTGTTAGAAACAGACTTTGTAGATAATTAAACTAAGTAGAAATCCATTTTAAAACACTGTTTGATCGCCCTACTCGTCACCTAACACTGAATTTCAAAATATCAGTAATAAATGACAAGACCTTATCATATAACCCTTACTTAATTGTCCACAGACCATCATCATTTCTGTCCTGCATGCATCCACCAAGCACCACGACGTGTCCATGCAGTCTCCCCACATGTTCTAGACCTACTAACTGGCCTTCTGTCCAAGCATGGCTGGCACTTGCCGTCTGTCTGCTCCCCTCTGGCAGTGACAGACAGACCCTGGCCTCACCCTGCCCTGCCTGGTTTCTGTGCTCATTGCCTGTCTCCAGCTGGATGACAGAACCTGTAAGGTCAGATGATATGTCTGGTGCTGTTTCTGTCTTGCATCTGGCACAACAAGGCTGCAGATGGTGGGTTTGAGGAGAAAGGGAAGGGATGAGAGAAACTGGAGGGCAGGAATGGAGAGACAAGAGGGGAGGGAAGACAGGAGAGAAGGAGGGAGGAAGAGGAGGGACGAGGGAGAGGATCTATGCAAGATGGGGCTTGCCCATCACACGGAGTAACCTGAGTTTTTGCATGAATCCTCTGCTCCTAAAAGAGGGGAGACCTGCTGGAACCATCGCTGGGAAGAAGGGGGCTCAGAGCTACTGTGACAGCTTTGTTGCCAATGACACACACTCACAGAAGGATTTTAAATTGTCTGTATCCATACCACTGCAAATGTGAAAAGGTTTGGCCTCACATGCATCTGACGCTGATGAAAATTTCAACATATATTATAATTTAATACAATGGGGAAAATGTAGCAGATTGTCCAGTCTTTACCAGATGATTTTCTTCTTGGCAGGCACCAATTTTCTTCAATGTGCCGTATTTTACTAATTCAAGGTACTAAGATCAGAAACTCCCTCCAAATGAGTAGTTATTTGCAAAGCTTTAAAAAAAAAAAAAACAAACCGAGAAACCTGAGTTCACAATGCTGACATAAAATCTCTAATATCCGTATAGCAGATATAGTCTGACGCTATCTAGTCGCACATACAAACTGAGTTTATTTTCATGTAGAATGACCTGTGGTTTCATTATGGTTGTAATTTCCTATTCTTGCCTATAGAGATATCATAGATTGATTGATTGATAGATGATAGTTCTATGTGGGCAGAGGGCATGTTACAGTTTTGAAAAGGACTCTCATATGTGTCGCTTTGGTTTCAGTCTTATTAAACCTGGAACGGACCCAAAGGACCTCATGACGCACGCTGTGTTATTTGGACACTGTCCCACGATGGTCTCGCATGACTTGAGGCAGGTCATGGAGGAGGAGGAGTATGGGGCAAAAGAAGAGAGAGAAGGAGAGAGCCACAGGAAGCCAGAGAAAATGACCCTATTGTCAACTTTCTAATTTCCTCGATGACAATATACTTAAAATTCTAGTCAGTGGCCACCTTGTAAACTGATGATCCCAGAGTCACAGCCCCAAAGATGAAAGGCAGACGCCCTCTCAATGTGGCTTTACTAAGTCAAATTCCTTATGAAAACAGATACAACATGAAAATGTACACATGCCAAACTTTTCAAAACTCCTATCTTCAGTTTATTTATACAACTCCAGTCACTCTGGTTCCTTCTTTTCAGGGGAAGAAGTGGCAGGAGATCCATTCCCCAGCATATTTACTCTGAATCCCATGAACGTCCTCCCACTGTATGTTTACATGATGTCGGCTTCTGAGATAGCTTCTGCAAACTCTCACGAAAACATGTGGATGGCGGACAAAACTCAGAATTATTTCCTGGTGTACATGTATGCATGCACGGGCATGATATTTTTCACATGAACGATTTCAGTCAAGTAAATCTTATTTTTATTTACATTGTTTGAATCCATATATGATATCTATATAAGGACCTAAAATTTGCTTATATATGTACTTTTCTGCACACAAGGGAACAACTAAGTCCAGTTAAGTCCATAATTTGGAAGAAAGAGGAAAGGAAATGTGGGAGAGTGGGAGGAGGGCGGATCTCTATGCTACAGAAAAAGTCACCAGCCTGTTTCATTTTTTATAAAGCAGGTTGCACTTCCAGGAGAGAGCTGGCTGCCTTGTAATATCATTGGTGTGTTACAAATTGTTATCGGCCACTGACCTAGAGACATCTGCTAGGCAAGATTAAACTATTCTGTACTCACCTGTGTGAAATCTGGACTTCTTGCCTCTGGTAAGATGATTTTCATGCAGATTTAAGAAACGTATTATGTCACTGATCTCTCGAGAAACAAAGTCAACTAAGCAGTGGGATTTATTTTCCAATTTTCTTCAACACTCTAAAAACAACATCTCTTCCAAGATACTCACGAATTTGGCTTCTTTCTTTGAGTACATCAATTTGAGGTCACATCACTGAATTTTTGTCTATCCTTTGGCCTGACATCCATTTTTAGTTCTATTAAATTATTTTAGAAAACTCAAATAATCATTGACTTTCTAGAGCATTTTGAATTCTGACATTCTTTTTTCTCAATGAGAAATCCCTCCACTGTAATTATCACTTCTATAAATCAAGATTGCTCTGTAATAAGTAAGCCAGAACTTTAAAGAAGACCCCATGTAAGGTTAATCATGATGGAATGTGGTTTTGTATATTTTTTTACATATCTACTCTTAGGGGTTACTTGTGCCTTTATTTTGACTTTACCCCTTTTTCAAGTAGTAATTATTGGTATGGAAAACAGGTGCAATTGTCTAAGTCACATTACACACGGTGAGTGGAAGCTATAATTAGGACTACGAAATCCTCTCTGTTCAGGATGTGGCAAAATGCTTTCCACAGGATATTTAAGGTTACCCAGGATTTCCCTCATTGGAGCTGTGGATCTTTCCTGCCTCACCTGCAAGGGAGACACACGGAAAAGACTAAAACATCATCACCTAGAGCCAGGACATCTACACATCTCAGGAATATATTTTTCCCTTTACTGTTTGAAACTTCTTTGGTAGTGAGCTATGTTTTAAAATCATCCTTTTCTTCTCTTGGAATTATTAGAGCCACATTTATATTAAAATATGAGGCAAATGAAGCATTCCTTCATACAATCTTCTCCCACCCCATTGTCGGTCCAAGGTCAACCATACAGAGATAACAAAATAGATGTATTATTTTTCTACGTGAAAGGTACAACATTCTCTCTACCCTTTTCCAGGGTAAACCTCCCAGGGAGAAACTTTTCACATTGCTCTTTCCAGACTTTAACTATTCTAGCTTATTTTCTGTGTCTATACTACAGTTCGTCAAATCCTTAATTATATATGACTCTCCAAAATGAATACACTGCTCTAAATGTGAATTCACCTCCATAGGATATTAGATGGTAGGTTGCAGTAGTGATAACATAGCTATATTTATGATGGTGACATTGGGCTCATTGTGCTAAGCATTAGTCAACTAATACCTACAAATTTATTCCAAGTGCTCTGTTATCAAGGCGTGTCTTTGATACTCTGAACTTGTGCCATTAATACTTTGAATCAGCCAGCAAAACTTAAAATTCTCCCTAATAAATTCTCCCGTGATTCTTAGATCCAGGTGTCAGCCTACCACGGTCTTTAAAATGTTGATTTACTTTGTCACTGTCATCGGCACATTACTCTTATCCTTACATCACTCTTGTCCTTATCTCTCTCTATGTTAATAGATATCAGGGTTTTTTCTTAATAAAGAAATAACCAGAGATGTAAATTGCAATAAGAATACAATAAAATAAAGTAAAAGTAAAAATATTTATATTATTTTAAATGAAATGTATCATTTTGTTAAGAAAATAAATGTTTATATATAAATGCTCATTAGATTTCTAACAGTATGCGTGTAATGTAAATGTAAATGACCAAATTTATAAGAAATGGAGAGAGATAAACTGGAGAGAAAATTCTGGAGAAAAAAATTAAAAAAAATAAAATGTTGATTTAAATCAACTAAAGTGTTCATTTTCATAATCCAGCCCTTCCCTTCTAGATATACACCATATATACATATGTGCATATGTGTGTCTAGAAGCAGGCCAAACTTGACAGAGTAACATTATTCGTAATATAGCCAAACTGCCAAACCAAGCCCCCAACACAACAATAGTAGAAAGGATAAATTCATTCTGGTCTGTGCAGAAGAAGAGATACATCCATCAATGAAACCTAGTAACCTACCACTCATGCAGCATATACTCCATGATTCCATTTGCACAAAGTTCACAATCAGTCTAGACAAAACCACAGTGTTCAGAGATGCAAAGATAACAGTATGCAGAAAAGCCAAAGAAAGAAATGCTATAAAACTAAAGACAGTCAGTAGTGGAGCTGCTTACAATAGTTTATTTCTTGATACATGTGCTTACCTTACAATAATTTGTTAAAGAGAATGGTTATGTCATATGCATTTTCTCCCTTGTGAGTGCTATAGTTGTCAATAAAAAAGACCAATATTAAATTAAAAGAATTAATTAGAATGGCTATCCTTCTACAACCTGCAAAAATCCTAAGTCAGAAGTAGTTTGTGTGGGGTGGGTGGTGGGGGAGTGTGTCATGTATGGTCTGATTAAAGTGTTAGCCCCTTTATCTTTTCATTCTACTTCTACTGTATCCCCTCGTGGTTTTCTTCAGAGGCCAGTTTCTGTCATAAAAGCAATATGGCTGCAGTAAGATGATGTAAAGAGGGAGAAAGGGTGTGAGGGAGGGGTGGATGGATGGATGGATACTGACTCAATAATAGAAAAAAAGTTCTGACCACATTCATTGAGACCATATTCTTAACCCTGAAAAATTACCAGAGCAAGAAGAATACTATTACGCTGATAAACCAAAGCCCAATCACAGTCCATTTCCAAATTTGATTTGGTTCAATTTCACCCAGACCACATGAATACTAAGCAACAGGAAAAACAGTAAAATGAATGGTGATTAATACACATTCACATGTGCACATACATGTATACATAATCATACACACTCATACATAGAGACACTGTTATAAGGGATATACACAAACGTGTAAAGAGTATATTGCCACAGAGTAGTGGGAATGTGAATTATGATATTTATGACATTTTTTTCTTTCAGTTTGCATGTACTCTGCAATGTTTCTATGCCAATCAATACCCTATCTCTAGTTTGTGCTGAGTTCAACTTCTACTCACAAAGAAATTTTCAGTTGTATATGTATCTTACTGGTTTTCATGGTTACCTAGGATCCCACTTCAATGAAATCCTGCTCCCCAATGATTTGACCTCGATAAATCCCCTACTTACATTTCTTCCTATAGCTTTCACACCTCTCTGCCTGTTTTTACTTTCTTTTTTCTGCCTGTTCTTTCAACTCTGCCTCATTAAAGTTCATCTTTAATTGTTCAAGACTGACACTAGTCAATAAACGGACAATTTGCCCTAAAGGCAACTTGATTCAGTTAACCTCTCTTGCCTCACCTGGGGTCTCCTGTCCACAGTATGGGCAACAGCTGATCGAGGCAAGGATGCATTCTGTCAAATCCAAAAAAGTGTGCAGAATACCTTGTTAAAATTAAACTGAATTCCAGTTTAATTGTCCAACCTATGGACGGACATCAGCAAGATGATGGAAGAAGAATCCCACCCCTTGTTTTCCCACAGATACACTGACTTGACAAAAATAATAAATAGATCAAAACACCTCATAGTTACATTAGACCAGGGAAGCACAATCCCGAGAATAGCTATAATGACATGAGTAAGAAAAGTCTTTGCTCTCTACCAGTTGCCCTGCCTGCAAGTTGGCACAGCCCCTCAAGACTGGGAGAAAATTCCCAATGCATCCCTTCTATCTCTGAAGCACCACAAGCAGACACCAGTTGGAGGAAGAGGTTATAAGCTCTTTAAAAAGAAACAGGCAGCCCTCTTGTAATTGGAAGATCATGAAGAGAAGATGTGTCCTCATAAAGATTTGGGGGACTCCCAGAGTCTCCAGCTAGGTTGGTTGGTGAAGTCTGTGCAAAGCCAGACTATGAAGACTGGAGAGATGGCTGTGTTCTCATAAACCCAAGTCCCAGGAAGGGGGAAAAAAAAAAGAAGAAAGAAAGAAGGAAACAAAGAAAGAAGAAAAGGAAGAAAAAAATGACACAAAGGAAAAAAAATCTCTAGAAACTGATCTTAAAGAAAGGAAAATCAATGAAATATCTGATATCAAATTCAGAATAGCCCCATTAAAGAAGTTCAATGAGCTTAATGAGAACAAAAAGAGACAACTAAACAAAATCAGGAAGATGATGAATGAAAACATTATGAGAAGACAGAAACTAAAAAACAAAACAAAACTGAAATTATGAAGCTGAAGAATATAATAACTGAATGGAAAATTCACTACAGAGGTTCAACATCTGGCTTGGTCAAGCACAAGAAAGAATTGGAAAACTCAAAAATTGGTAATATGATATTTGAGTCAGAGGGGGAAAAAAGAAAGAAGAAAAATGAAAAAAAAAAAAACAACTCTAACAGATATAGGGGGCATTATAAGGAAAGAATGAGATTCCTAGAAGAAAGTCAAAGAGAGAAAGGGAGAGAGCCTCAAATTGTTTCCATATTTTTCTTTATCTTTCTTCTAAGAATCCCTAAGAAATACTGGCTAAAACTTTCCCATGTCTAAGAAAGGAAATGGACATCAAATCCAGGAAGCTCAATGGATCCCTACTAGGATGAAGCCAGAAGACCCACACTGAGACACACAAAAAAACTGTCAAAAGTCAAAGATGAAAAGAGAATCCTGAAAATAGCAAGAGAAAATGACTCATCATCATGTACTTGAGAGCTCTTATCAGATTTCCTGGGATAAATCTTACATTTCTGGAAGGAGCAGGATAATACATTCAAAGTAGTACAAGAAAACAAAAAACAAACAAAAACAAACAAACAAAAAAAAACTTGCCAATTAAGAATATACCCATCAAAACTACCCTGCAAATATGAAAAAGAAATAGACTTTCCCAGATAAACAAAAGATAAGAAATGCCCTACTACTCTACATTACAAGAACTGCAATATAAGAAATGTTAACAGGGGTGCCTGGGTGGCTCAGTGGGTTAAAGCCTCTGCCTTCAGCTCGGGTCATGATCCCAGGGTCCTGGGTTGAGAGGGAACCTGCTTCCCTTCCTCTCTCTGCCTGCCTCTCTGCCAACTTGTCTGTCAAATAAATAAATAAATTATTTTTAAAAAAGTTATATTAAAAAAAGAAATGTTAACAGATGTCCTTCAAATTAAAATGACAAATGCTAACATAAAAAGGAAAGCATATAAAAATATAAAACTCTCTGATAAAGGCCAGTATGTACTCAAACACAGAATCCTATAACACTGTAATGGTGCATAAGTCACTTTTAATTATGGTATAAAACTCAAAAGACCAAAGCATAAAAAAGAACTATAAAATTCGGTTAATGGATACACAGCATAAAAATTTAATTTGTGACATCAAGAACATAAAATGGAGGGGGGGCAGATATAAAGGACTAGAGGTCTTCTATTAAGTTATTATCAGCTTAAAATAGGTTTAAAAAAAAAAAGATCCCAGAATAGTTTCTTTTTTAATCCCAGAATAGTTAACACAGAGTGTCATATTAGGGTTTCAGTTGTATAATACACTTATTTAACAATTCCATACATCACCCAGTGCTCATCACAAGGGCATTCCTTAATCCCCATCACCTATATCCCTCATACCCCCCACCAACCTCCTCTCTGGTAGCCATCAGTTTGTTCTCTATAGTTAAGAGTCTGTTTCTTAGTTTGTCACTTTTTTTCCCTTTGCTCATTTATTTGGTTTCTTAAATTCCACATATAAGTGAAATCATATGGTATTTCACTTAGCACCATCCATGTTGCAAAGGACAATATTTCATTCTTTTTATGGATAGATAATATTCTATTATATATATTCCATTATATATACTACCTCTTCTTTATCCATTCATCTATCAGTGGACACTTGGGCTGCTTTTTTAATTTGGCTATTGTAATAATGCTGCAATCAACATGGGGGTGTATGTGTCCCTTTGAATTAGTATTTTTATATTTTGGGAATAAATACCCAGTAGTGCAATTACTGGATCACAGGGTAGTTCTATTTTTAATTTTTTGAGGAAGCATCGTATGGTTTCCAAGATGGCTGGAATAGGTGGCATTCCTACCAATGATGCAAGGCAATTCCTTTTGCTCCATATCCTTGTCAATACCTGCTGTTTCTTTTTGTTTTTGATTTTATCCATTCTGACAGGAGTGAAGTGATATCTCACTGTACTTTTCATTTGCATTTCCGTGGTGATGAAAGATGTTGAGCATCTGTTCCTGTGTCTGTTGGCCATCTGGAAGTCTTCTTTGCAGAAATGTCTGTTCATGTCTTCCACCCATTTTTAATTGGATCATTTGTTTTCTGATTGCTGAGTTGTATAAGTTCTTTATGTATTTGGGGTACTAACCCTTTACCAGATATATTATTTGCAAGTATCTTCTCCCATTCTGTAGGTTGTCTTTTAGTTTTGTTGATTGTTTCCTGCATTGTGCAGAAGCTTTTTATTTTGATGTAGTCCCAATAATTTATTTTTGCTTTTATTTCCCTTGCCTCAGAAAACATATCTAAACAAATGTTGTTATGACCAATGTCAGAGAAATTACTGTCTGTGCTCTCTTCTAGTATTTTTATGGTTTCAGGTTTCACATTTAGGTCTCTAATCCATTTTGAGTTTATTTTTGGGTATAGTTTAAAAAAGTGGTCCAGTTTCATTGTTTTACATGTAGCTAACTTTCCCCAAAATCATTTGTTGAAAAGACAGTATTTTTCCCACTGAATAATCTTTCAGCTTTGTCAAAGATTAATTTACCATATAACTATGCATTTGTTTCTACGATTTCTATTCTGTTCCATTGATCTTTGTGCCCATTTCTGTGCCAGTACCACACTGGTTTGATTACTACGGTTTTGTATAAAATGTGAAATCTGAAGTTGTGATACTTCCAAGTTTGTTTTTCTTTTTTCAAGATTGCTTTGGCTATTAGGGGTCTTCTGTGGTTCCATATAAATTTTAGGATATTTTGTTTATTCTAGTTCTGTGACAAATGTCATTGCTATTTTTGATAGGGATGGCATTAAATCTGTGGATTGCTTTGGGTAGCATAGGCATTTTAAGAAATTTTTCTTCCAATTCATGAGCATGGAATGTCTTTCCATTTCTTTGTGTCATCTTCAACTTTTTTGACCAATGTTCTATAGTTTTTATAGTTTTACATGTCTCTCACCACTTTGGTTAGGTTTATTCTTAGATATCTTATTATTTTTGGTGCAATTTTAAATGAGGTTATTTCCTTAATTTTTCTTTTTGTTGCTTCATTATTGGTGTAAAGAAATGCAACAGATTTCTGTGCATTGATTTTGTATCCCGAGATTTTGCTGAATTCATTTATCAGCTCCATTAGTTTTTTGGTGAAATCTCTTGGGTTTTCTATATGTAGTATCATGCCATCTGAAAACAGTCAAAAAATTAATTCTTCCTTACCAATTTGAATGCCTTTTATCTCTTTTTGTTGTCTGATTGTTGTGGGTAGGACTTCCAATACTTCCAGTACTTTTATGTTAAGTAAAAGTGGTAAGACTGTACATTCTTGTCTTGTTCCTGACCCTAGGGGGGAAGCTGTCAGTTTTTCCCCATTGAGGATGATCTTAGCTATGGGTTTTTCATAAATAACCTTTATTATGTTGAGATATGGTCATTCTAAAACTACTTTGTTGAAGACTTTCATCATTAATTAATGTTGTACTTTGTCAAATGATTTTTCTATGTCTGTTGCAATGATCAGATGGTTTTTATCCTTTCTGTCATTGATGTAATGGATCACACTGATTTGCAAATGTTAAACCACTCCTGCATCCCAGGAATAAATCCCACTTGATTGTGGTGAATTTTTCTTAATGTATTGTTGGATATTAGTTGCTAGTATTCTGTTGAAAATTTTTGTATCTGTGTTCATTAGGGATATTGGTCTGTAGTTCTTCTTTTTGTGTGTGATGTTTTTATCTGATTTTGGCATCAGGGTAATGCTGGCCTCATAGAATGAATTTGGAAGTTTTCCTTCCTCTCCTATTTATTGGAATCATTTGAGAAGAACAGGTATTAACTCTTCTGAAAATGTTTGGTAGAAATTTCCTGTGAAGCCATCTGGTCCTGGACTTTGTTTGTTGGGAGCTTTTATATCACTGATTCAATCTTCTTTGCTAGTAATCAGTCTGTTCAAATTTTCTATTTCTTCCTTTTTCAGTTTTGGTAGATTATACATTTGCAGGAATTTATCCTTTTAGAAAATTATAGAATTTATCTTCTAGCTTGTTTAATTTGTTGGCATATAGTTTTTCAAAATATTCTCTTACAATTGTATTTTTGCATTGTTGTTTTGTTATTTCCCCTCTTTCTTTTTTTTAAGTGTCTGACTTTTTAAAAAATTTTTAAATTTATTTTCAGCATAAAAGTATTCATTGTTTTTGCACCACACCCAGTGCTCCATGCAATCTGTGCCCTCTACAATACCCACCACATGGCTACCCCAATCTCCCACCCCCCCATCCCTTCAAAACCCTCAGATTGTTTTTCAGTGTCCATAGTCTCTCATGGTTCACCTCCCCTTCTAATTTCCCCCAACTCCCTTCTCCCCTCTAACTCCCCTTGTCCTTCATGTTATTTGTTATGCTCCACAAATAAGTGAAACCATATGATAATTGACTATCTCTGCTTGACTTATTTCACTCAGCATCATCTCTTCCAGTCCTGTCCATGTTGCTACAAAAGTTGGGTATTCATCCTTTCTGATGGAGGCATAATACTCCATAGTGTATATGGACCACATCTTCCTTATCCATTCATCCGTTGAAGGGCATCTTGGTTCTTTCCATAGTTTGGCGACCATGGCCATTGCTGCTATAAACATTGGGGTACAGATGGCCCTTCTTTTCACAACATCTGAATCTTTGGAGTAAATACCCAGTAGTGCAATTGCAGGGTCATAGGGAAGCTCTATTTTTAATTTCTTGAGGAATCGCCACACGGTTTTCTAAAGAGGCTGCACCAACTTGCATTCCCACCAACAGTGTAAGAGGGTTCCCCCTTCTCCACATACCCTCCAACACATGTTGTTTCCTGTCTTGCTAATTTTGGCCATTCTAACTGGTGTAAGGTGGTATCTCAATGTGGTTTTAATTTGAATCTCCCTGATGGCTAGTGATGATGAACATCTTTTCATGTGTCTGATAGCCATTTGTGTGTCTTCATTGGAGAAGTGTCTGTTCATATCTTCTGCCCATTTTTTTGATATGATTGTCTGTTTTGTGTGTGTTGAGTTTGAGGAGTTCTTTATAGATCCTGGATATCAACCTTTTGTCTGTACTGTCATTTGCAAATATCTTCTCCCATTCCGTGGGTTGCCTCTTTGTTTTCTTGACTGTTTCCTTTGCTGTGCAGAAGCTTTTGATTTTGATGAAGTCCCAAAAGTTTATTTTGGCTTTTGTTTCCTTTGCCTTTGGAGACATATCTTGAAAGAAGTTGCTGTGGCTGATATCGAAGAGGTTACTGCCTATGTTCTCCTCTAGGATTCTGATGGATTCCTGTCTCACGTTGAGGTTTTTTATCCATTTTGAGTTTATCTTTGTGTACGGTGTAAGAGAATGGTTGAGTTTCATTCTTCTACATATAGCTGTCCAGTTTTCCCAGCACCATTTGAAGAGACTGTCTTTTTTCCACTGTATATTTTTTCCTGTTTTGTCGAAGATTAATTGACCATAGCATTGAGGGTCCATATCTGGGCTCTCTACTCTGTTCCACTGGTCTGTGTGTCTGTTTTTATGTCAGTACCATGCTGTCTTGGTGATCACAGCTTTGTAGTAAAGCTTGAAATCAGGTAACGTGATGCCCCCAGTTTTATTTTTGTTTTTCAACATTTCCTTAGTAATTTAGGGTCTCTTCTGATTCCATACAAATTTTTGGATTATTTGCTCCAACTCTTTGAAAAATACCGGTGGAATTTTGATTGGAGTGGCATTAAAAGTATAGATTGCTCTAGGCAGTATAGACATTTTCCAAAAGAAAAGAGAGAAAGCCCAAATTAATAAAATTATGAATGAAAAGGGAGAGATCACAACTAACATCAGGGAAGTAGAAACAATAATCAGAAGTTATTATCAACAGTTATATGCCAATAAGCTAAGCAACCTATATGAAATGGATGCATTCCTGGAAAACTATAAACTGCCAAAATTGAACCAGAAAGAAATTGACAACCTGAATAAACCGATATCTAGTAATGAGATTAAAGCAGTGATCAAAAACCTCCCAAAAAACAAGAGCCCAGGACCTGATGGATTCCCTGGGGAATTCTACCAAACTTTCAAAGAAGAAATAACACGTATTCTCCTGAAGCTGTTTCAAAAAATTGAAGCAGAAGGAAAATTTCCAGACTCTTTCTATGAAGCCAGCATTACCTTGATCCCCAAACCAAGCAAAGACCCTACCAAAAAGGAGAATTTCAGACCAATATCACTGATGAATATGGATGCTAAGATTCTCAACAAGATCCTAGCAAACAGGATCCAACAGCACATTAAAAAGATTTTCCACCATGACCAGGTGGGATTCATTCCTGGGCTACAAGGATGGTTAAACATTCGCAAATCAATTAATGTGACAGAACAAATTAATAAGGGAAGAGAGAAGAACCACATGGTCCTCTCAATTGATGCAGAAAAAGCATTTCACAATATCCAGCATCCATTCCTGATTAAAATGCTTCAAAGTATAGGGATAGAGGGAACATTCCTGAACTTCATAAAATCTATCTATGAAAGACCCACAGCAAATATCATCCTCAATGGGAAAAAGCTTGCAGCCTTCCCGTTGAGATCAGGAACATGACATGGATGCCCACTCTCACTACTCTTGCTCAACATAGTATTAAAAGTCCTAGCAACAGCAATCAGACAACAAAGAGAAATAAAAGGTATCCAAGTTGGTAATGAAGAAGTCAAACTCTCTCTCTTCACAGATGACATTATTCTTTATATGGAAAACCCAAAAGACTCCACCTCCAAACTACTAGAACTCATATAACAATTCAGCAACATGGCAGGATACAAAGTCAATGTACAGAAATCAGTGGCTTTCTTATACACTAACAATGAAAATACAGAAAGGGAAATTAGAGAATTGATTCCATTTACTATAGCACCAAGAACCATAAGATACCTGGGAATAAACCTAACCAAAGAAGTAAAGGATCTGTACTCGAGGAACTACAGAACACTCATGAAAGAAATTGAAGAAGACACAAAAAGATGGAAGACCATTCCATGCTCTTGGGTTGGAAGAATAACATTGTTAAAATGTCTATTTCTCCTCTTTCATTTGTGATTTTATTCAAGTCCTTTCTCATTGTTTTTTTTTTGTTTTTTGTTTGTTTGTTTTTTGTTTGTTTGTTTTTTGTTTTTTGTCTTTTTTTTATGAGTATGGCTAGAGTTTTATCAATTCTGTTGATCTTTTCAAAGAAAGAGCTCCTGGTTTCACTGATCTGTTTTTTTTTTTTTCTTTGTTTTGTTTTGTTTTTATATCATTTGTTTCTTCTCTAATCTTTATTGTTTCCTTCCTTCTTCTGGTTTTGGGTTTTAATTGTTGTTTTTCTAGTTCCTTTAGGTGTAGGATTAGGTTGCTTAATTGAGATTTTTCTTGCTTTTTGATGTCGGCCTGTATTGTTATAAACTTCCCTCTTGAACCACTTCTGCTGCATCCCAAAGGTTTTGGACTTTTGTGTTTTCATTTTTGTTATTTTCCATATACTTTTTGACTTCTTTGATTTCTTGGTTGACCCATTCATTGTTTAATAGCATGTTAGTTAACAACCATGTGTTTGTGTTGTTTCCAGATTTTTTCATCATTTCTAGTTTCATAGTGCTGTGGTCAGAAAAATTTATGGTATGACTTCGATCTTTTTGAATTTGTTGAGGCTCGTTTTGTGGCCTAATATGTGACTTACTCTGGAGAATGTTCCATGCACACTTGAAAAGAATGCGTATTCTACTGTTTAAGGATGGAATGCTCTGAATATATCTATTAAATTTATCTGGTCCAGCATGTCATTCAAAGCCACTGTTTTGCTTATTTTCTGTTTGGATGATCTTTCCAACAATGTACATGGTTTCTTGAGGTCCCTAATATTATATTACTATTGATTAGTTCCTTTAAGTCTGTTATTAACTCTTTTGTGTATTTGGGTACTCCCATGTTGGATGCATAAATTTACAATTGTTATTTCTAGTTGGAATGTCTCCTTTATTATTATATTATGTCCTTCTTTGTCTCTTGTTACAGTGTTTGTTTCAAAGTTTTGTTTTTTTTTTTCTTTTTGTCTGAAATAAGCATTGTTACTTCTGCTTTCTTTTGATACCTAGTTGCATGATAAATATTTCTCCATCCCATCACTTTCAATCTGGAGATGTGTTTAGGTCTGAAATTACTCTTATTGGCAGCATATGAATGGGTTTTGTTTTTTATCCACTCTGTCCCCCTGTATCTTTTGTTTGGGTTTTTAATCCATTTATATTAACATTAAATATATATATATATATATATATATATATACATATATACACATCATTTTACTTTGTTTGTGGTTATTTTATAGTTCTTCTTTGATTCTTTCCTCTCTTATTTTCTTTCATGGCTTGTTGCGTTTCTTTAGTGATATACCTGGATTCCCTTCTCTATTCTTTGCATATTAGTGGATTTATTTTTGGCTACCATTAGGTTCGTGTATGACATATCATGTATATAGCAGTCTATATAAAGTTGATAGTCACATAAGTTTAAACCAATTCTTTACTCCTCTCCCTCCAACATTTTAGGTATATAATGTCATAGTTTACACCTTTTTATTTTGTGAGTCTCTTGACTGTTTTTTTATAGAAATACTTATATTTATTGCTTTTGTGTTTTCTGCTTTTCTTTTTTTTTAAGATTTTATTTATTTACATGACAGACAGAGATCACAGGCAGAAAGAGAGAGAGAGAGAGAGAAAGAGAGAGGAGGAAGCAGGCTCCCTGTTGAGCAGAGAGCCCAATGTGGGGCTCAATCCCAGGACTGAGATCATGACCTGAGCCAAAGGCAGAGGCTTTAACCCACTGAGCCACCCAGGTGCCCCTGTTTTCTGCCTTTCGTACTCTCATGGTTTTTCCTTTCCACTCAAATAGTCCCCTTTATTATTTTTTACATGTCTGTTTTAGTGGTCATGAACTCAAGTTTTTGTTTGTCTGAGAAACTCCTTATCTCTCCTACACTTCTTTAAGATTATTATTTTTAAATAGTTGCTACACCCAGTATGGGGCTCAAACTCACAATCCTGAGATCAAGACTTGTATACTCTACTGACTGAGACAGCCAGGAGTTCCCTTATCTCACCTTCTAGTCTGAATGACAGCCTTGCTAAATAGATTATTCTTAGCTGTACATTCTTCCCTTTTAGCACCTTGACTATATCAAGCCATTGCTTCTCTCATGCACTTTCTGCTGAAACCTACTGATAGCCTTATGGGGATTCCCATGTATGTAACTGCCTTCTTTTCTATTGCTGCTTTTATTCTTTATCACTTCTTTTTTTTTGCCATTTTGATTACTATGTGTGTTAATGTGAACCTCCTTGTGTTGATTTTGTTGGGGGAGGGGTCTCTGTGCAGGATCTAGATATCTGTTTCCTTCCCTAAATTAGGGATGTTTTCAGTTATTATTTCTTCAGATAAATTCTCTGCCCTATTTTCTCTCTCTTCTCCATCTGGGACTCCTGTAAAACAAATGTTACTACACTTGATGGAATCACTAAGTTCCCCAATTCTATTCCCATTTTGCATAATTCTTTTTTCTCTCATTTGTTCAGCTTGTCTACTTTCCATTACTCTGCCTTCTAATTCATTAATTCATTCATCTGCTTCTTCCAGCTTGCCATCTATTCCATCAAGTGTATTTTTAATTTCACTTGCTGTGTTCTCCATCTCTGATTGGTTCTTTTTTATGTAACTATAAGACATTTTACGTAATCCTCATGGAAACCACAAAGAAAAAAAATAGAAAATATACAAAAGAAAATAACAAAGGAAACTAAGTATGTCACTACAAAAGATCAACAAAACATAAAGGAAGGCAGCAAGAAAGGACAAATAAGAACAAAACAACTATATTAAATACAGGAAACACTTAACAAAATGTTAAAAGTACGTCCTTCCCTGTGAATAATTATTTTATACATAAATCATTTAAAATCTCCAAACAAAAAACATAAAGTAGTTGAATAGATTAAAAAAAAAAAAAACAGATTCATTTTAAGATGTAAAGATACACATAGGCTACAGGCTTTTTTTTAACACTGACTACTACAAACCCACTTTCAATAATGACTAAACAACCAGACGAAAGATCAATAAGAAGAGAGGAACTGACCGATTCATCCTAGCAGACACATGGAACATTCTACCCAACAACAGTAGAATACACACTCTTCTCAAATGTACATGAAGATTCTTAAGGATGGATCACATATTAGGACATATTAGACCACAAAATGAGTTTAAAAATTTGAGAATATTAAAAAAAAAAAATTAAGAGGTCAAGATGACAGAGAAGCAGCAGATTGAGACTCCATCAGGTAGCAGGAGATCAGCGAGATAGCTTATCAAACCATTGCAAACACCTACAAATCCCTCAGGAGATCAAAGAGAAACAGAAAATCGACCACTTTCTGAAAGGTAGGGCCGGCGGAGAAGTGAATCCAAAGCAATGGGAAGATAGACCACGGGGGGAGGGGCCGGCGCCCAGCAAGTGACGGAGCAATGGAGCACAAAATCGGGACCTTTTAAAAGTCTGCTCCACTGAGGGACATCGCTCTAGAGGTTAAGCTGTGGTGAAGCCCACACGGAATCAGCATGGCCCCAGGTCCCATGGGGTCACAGAAGGATGGGGGTGTCTGAGTGCTGCAGAGCTCACAGGTATTAGAGCAGGGAAGCCAGCTACAGAGACAAAGCCGAGGAATGAGGTCTCAGCTCGGGGTTACCTTGAACTGGTCACAGGCTGGGTGAGCTCGGAGCACGGCTGGAGGCCAAGGAAACGGGAGCAATTGAACGCTTTTCTCTGAGGGCGCACTGAGGAGCGGGCCCGAGCTCTCAGCTTCTCCGGGCTGGAGATTGGGCGGCCACCATTTTCATTCCTGTCCTCTGGAACTCTACGGAAAGCGTTCAGGGAACAAAAGCTCCGGAAAGCGAACCCGAGCAGATTACTTAGCCCGGCCCCTGGTAAGGGCAGGGCATTCTGCCTCAGGCAAAGACAATTGAGAATCACTACAACAGGCCTCTCCCTCAGAAGATCAATAAGAAATCCAGCCAAGACCAAGTTCACTTACCAAGGAGAACAGCAGAATTCCAGAGGAGAAAGCAAAGCATGGAATTCATGGCTTTCTCCCCATGATTCTTTAGTCTTGCAGTTAATTGTTTTTTTTTTCTGCTGCTAATTTTTTTTAACTTTTACCCTTTCCTCTTTTAATGTTTTTTTAACTAGTTTATCTTAACAATACCTTTCAAAAATAATAATAATATAATAATCTTTTTTGAACCTTCGTTATTATAGTCGTATTTTATCCTTCATTTTATCTAACTTTATTTTTTGTATACAGATAGGGTTTTTTCTTCTAAAAAATTTGGGGTACAACTTCTCCTAATAGATCAAAATATACCCTAAATCTAGCTCTGGGCTTGTTCTAGCCTCCAAACTGAGCAAATTCTCTTCACTTTATTTTTCTTTATTCTCCCAACCAACTTACTTTATCAACTCCTTTTTTTAGAAATTAAAAAAAAATTTTTTTTCTCATCTTTATAGGCATATCCCATCCCTTCATTGTGTCTACCCTTATATATGTTTTTCATTCTTTAAAATTTTGGGAGGTAGTTTCTTCTAAAAGACCAAAATTTTGGGAGGTAGTTTCTTCTAAAAGACCAAAATTAAGTGGGTGACCTTGTTCTAGTCACCAGTCTGATATATGTATATATTTTTTTGTAATATTTTTTCTTTATTTGTTTCTTTTTTTAACTTTTTTTCTTGTTTTCTGAACTTCTTTTTACCCCCTTTCTCCCTCCCACGATTTGGGGACTCTTCTGATTTGGTTAAAGCACATTTTTCTGGGGTCTTTGCCACCCCTTTAGTATTTTATTTGCTCCTTCATATATTCTTATCTGGACAAAATAACAAGGCGGAAAAACTCACCACAATAAAAAGAACAAGAGGCGATACCGAAGGCTAGGGACCTAATCAATACAGACATTGGTAATATGTCAGATCTAGAGTTCAGAATGACGATTCTCAAGGTTCTAGCCAGGCTCAAAAAAGGCATGGAAGATATTAGAGAAACCCTCTCAGGAGATATAAAAGCCCTTTCTGGAGAGATTAAAGAACTAAAATCTAACCAAGTTGAAATAAAAAAAAGCTATTAATGAAGTGCAATAAAAAATGGAGGCTCTCACTGCTAGGATAAATGAGGCAGAAGAAAGAATTAGTGATATAGAAGACCAAATGACAGAGAATAAAGAAGCTGAACAAAAGAGAGACAAACAAATACTGGAACACGAGGAGAGAATTTGAGAGATAAGTGACACCATAAGATGAAACAACATTAGAATAATTGGGATTCCAGAAGAAGAAGAAAGAGAGAGGGGAGCAGAGGGTATATTGGAAGGAATTATTGTAGAGAATTTCCCTAATATGGCAAAGGGAACAAGCATCAAAATCCAGGAGATGCACAGAATCCCCCTCAAAATCAATAAGAATAGGTCCACACCCCATCACCTAATAGTAAAATTTACAAATCTTAGCGACAAAGAGAAAATCCTAAAAGCAGCCCAGGAAAAGAAGTCTGTAATATACAATGGTAAATATATCAGATTGGCAGTGGACTTATCCACAGAGACCTGGCAGGCCAGAAAGAGCTGGCATGATATATTCAGAGCACTAAACGAGAAAAACATGCAGCCACGAATACTATATCCAGCTAGACGATCATTGAAAATAGAAGGAGAGATAAAAAGCTTCCAGGACAAACAAAAACTGAAAGAATTTGTAAACACCAAACCAGCTCTACAGGAAATATTGAAAGGGGTCCTCTAAGCAAAGAGAGACCCTAAAAGTAGTAGATCAGAAAGGAACAGAGACAATACACAGTAACAGTAACCTTACAGGCAATACAATGGCACTAAATTCAGATCTCTCAATAGTTACCCTGAGTGTAAATGGGCTAAATGCCCCAATCAAAAGACACAGGGTATCAGAATGGATAAAAAAACAAAACCCACCAATATGCTGCCTACAAGAAACTCACTTTAGACCCAAAGACACCTCCAGTTTTAAAGTGAGGGGGTGGAAAACAATTTACCATGCGAATGGACATCAGAAGAAAGCTGGGGTAGCAATCCTTATCTCATATCAATTAGACTTAAAGCCAAAGACTATAATAAGAGATGAGGAAGGACACTATATCATACTCAAAGGGTCTTTCCAACAAGAAGCTCTAACAATTTTAAATATCTATGCCCCTAACATGGGAGCAGCCAACTATATAAACCAATTAATAACAATATCAAAGAAACACATCGACAATAATACAATAATAGTAGGGGACTTTAACACTCCCCTCACTGAAATGGACAGATCATCCAGACAAAAGATCAACAAAGAAATAAAGCCTTAAACACACACTGGACCAGATGGACATCACAGATATATTCAGAACATTCCATCCCAAAACAACAGAATACACATTCTTCTCTAGTGCACACGGAACATTCTCTAGAATAGATCACATCCTGTGTCATAAATCAGGTCTCAACCAGTATCAAAAGATTGGGATCACTCCCTGCATATTTTCAGACCACAATGCTCTGAAGCTACAACTCAATCACAAGAGCAAATTTGGAAAGAACCCAAATACATGGAGACTAAACAGCATCCTTCCAAAGAATGAATGGGTCAACCAGGAAATTAAAGAAAAATTGAAAAAATTCATGGAAACAAGTGATAATGAAAATACATTGGTTCAAAATCTGTGGGACACAGCAAAGGCAGTCCTGAGAGGAAATTATATAGCGATACAAGCCTTTCTCAAGAAACAAGAAAGGTCTCAAATACACAACCTAACCCTACACCTAAAGGAACTGGAGAAAGAACAACAAAGAAAGCCTAAACCCAGCAGGAGAAGAGAAATCATAAAGATCAGAGCAGAAATCAATGAAATAGAAAACAAACAAACAAAAAAAAATAGAGCAAATCAACAAAACTAGGAGCTGGTTCTTTGAAAGAATTAATAAGATTGATAAACCCCTGGCCAGACTTATCAAAAAGAAAAGAGAAAGGACCCAAATAAATAAAATCATGAATGAAATAGGAGAGATCACAACCAACACCAAAGAAATACAGACAATTATAAGAACATACTATGAGCAACTCTACGCAAAAAATTCGACAATCTGGAAGAAATGGATACATTCCTAGAGACATATAAACTACCACAACTGAACCAGGAAGAAATAGATAACCTGAACAGACCCATAACCAGTAAGGAAATTGAAACAGTCATCAAAAATCTCCAAACAAACAAAGCCCAGGGCCAGATGTCTTCCCGGGGGAATTCTACCAAACATTTAAAGAAGAACTAATTCCTATTCTCCTGAAACTGTTCCAAAAAATAGAAATGGAAGGAAAACTTCCAAACTCATTTTATGAGGCCAGCATCACCTTGATCCCAAAACCAGACAAGGATCCCATCAAAAAAGAGAATTACAGACTAATATCCTTGATGAACATAGATGTGAAAATTCTCACCAAAATACTAGCCAATAGGATCCAACAGTACATTAAAAGGATTATTCACCATGACCAAGTGGGATTTATTCCAGGGCTGCAAGGTTGGTTCAACATCTGCAAATCAATCAATGTGATACAATACATTAATAAAAGAAAGAACAAGAACCATATGATATTCTCAATAGATGCTAAAAAAGCATTTGACAAAGTGCAGCATCCCTTCCTGATTAAAACTCTTCAAAGTGTAGGGATATATGGCACATACTTCAATATTATCAAAGCCATCTATGAAAAACCCACCGCAAATATCATTCTCAATGGAGAAAAACTGAAAGCTTTTCCACTAAGGTCAGGAACACAGCAGGGATGTCCGTTATCACCACTGCTATTCAACATAGTACTAGAAGTCTTAGCTTCAGCAATCATACAACAAAAAGAAATTAAAGCCATCCAAATTGGCAAAGAAGAAGTCAAACTACCACTCTTTGCAGATGATATGATACTATATGTGGAAAAGCCAAAAGGCTCCACTCCAAAACTGCTAGAACTTGTACAGGAATTCAGTAAAGTGTCAGGATATAAAATCAATGCGCAGAAATCAGTTGCATTTCTATACAACAACAGCAAGACGGAAGACAGAGAAATTAAGGAGTCAATCCCATTTACAGTTGCACCCAAAACCGTAAGATACCTAGGAATAAACCTAACCAAAGAAGCAAAGAATCTATACTCAGAAAACTACAAAGTACTCATGAAAGAAATTGAGGAAGACACACAAAAAAATGGAAAAATGTTCCATGCTCATGGATTGGAAGAACAAATACTGTCAAAATGTCTATGCTACCTAAAGCAATCTACACATTTAATGCAATTCCTATCAAAGTACCATTCATTTTTTTCAAAGAAATGGAACAAATAATCCTAAAATTTATATGGAACCAAAAAAGACCTCGAATAGCTAAAGGAATATTGAAAAAGAAAGCCAAAGTTGATGGCATCACAATTCTAGACTTCAAGCTCTATTACAAAGCTGTCATCATCAAGACAGTATGGTACTGGCACAAAAGCAGACACATAGATCAATGGAACAGAATAGAGGGCCCAGAAATAGACCCTCAACAATATGGTCAACTAATCTTCAACAAAGCAGGAAGGAATGTCCAATGGAAAAAAGACAGTCTCTTCAACAAATGGTGTTGGGAAAATTAGACAGCCACATGCAGAAAAATGAAATTGGACTGTTTCCTTATACCACACACAAAAATAGACTCAAAATGGATGAAGGACCTCAATGTGAGAAAGGAATCCATCAAAATCCTTGAGGAGAACACAGGCAGCAACCTCTTCGATCTCAGCCGCAGCAACATCTTCCTAGGAACATCACCAAAGGCAAGGGAAGCAAGGGCTAAAATGAACTATTGGGACTTCATCTAGATCAAAAGCTTTTGCACAGCAAAGGAAACGGTTAACAAAACCAAAAGACAACTGACAGAATGGGAGAAGATATTTACAAACGACATATCAGATAAAGGGCTAGTATCCAAAATCTATAAAGGGCTCAGCAAACTCAACACCCAAAGAACAAATAATCCAATCAAGAAATGGGCTAAGGACATGAACAGACATTTCTGCAAAGAAGACATCCAGATGGCCAACAGACACATGAAAAAATGCTCCACATCACTCAGCATCAGGGAAATACAAATCAAAACTACAATGAGATACCACCTCACACCAGTCAGAATGGCTAAAATTAATAAGTCAGGAAATGACAGATGCTGGCAAGGATGCGGAGAAAAGGGAACCCTCCTACATTGTTGGTGGGAATGCAAGCTGGTGCAACCACTCTGGAAAACAGCATGGAGCGTCCTCAAAAAGCTGAAAATAGAGCTACCCTATGACCCAGAAATTGCACTACTGGGTATTTACCCTAAAGATATAAATGTGGTGATCCAAAGGTACATGTGCACCCGAATGTTTATAGCAGCAATGTCCACAATAGCCAAACTATGGAAAGAACCTAGATGTCCGTCAACGGATGAATGGATAAAGAAGATGTGGTATATATATACAATGGAATACTATGCAGCCATCAAAAGAAATGAAATCTTGTCATTTGTGATGATGTGGATGGAACTAGAGGGTATTATGCTTAGTGAAATAAGTCAATCGGAAAATGGAGAGTTCTATTTAGCATACTATAATATGATCTCCCTGATATGAGGAAGTGGAGATGCAACGTGGGGGTTTGGGGGGTAGGAAAAGAATAAATGAAAGAAGATGGGATCAGGAGGGAGAGAAACCGTAAGAGACTCAATATCACAAAACAAACTGAGGGTTGTGGGGGGAGGGGGGCCGGGAGAGGGGGTTGGGGTTACAGACATTGGGGAGGGTATGTGCTATGATGAGTGCTGTGAAATGTGTAAACCTGGCGATTCACAGACCTGTACCCCTGGGGATAAAAATACATTATATGTTTATAAAAAATTAAAAAAATTAATAAAAAAATAATTAAGAATATTGGCATGAAATCATACCAAGTATCTTTTCTAACCACAATAGAATTAAACTAAGTATCAGTAACAGGAGAATAACTGAAGCATTCATAAATATGTGGAAATTGAACAACACACTCCTGAAAAGAAAGGAGTCTAAGAAAACTTCAAAAAGGAAATTAGAAAACAGAAAATATCTTAAGACAAATAAAAATGAGAACACAACACACCAAACCTATGGGATACAATAAGTCAGTAACAAGAGAGAAGTTAATAGCAGTAAACACCTACATTCAAAAAGAAGAAAGATCTGGAATCAATAACCTAACTTTACACATCAAGAAACTAGGAAAGAAACTGAGCCAAAAATTAGCAGAAGGAAGGAAATAACAAAAATTCAAACAAATAAATAAAATGGAGAATAGAAAAAAATTAAATGAATGAAACTAAGAGTTGGGCTTTGAAAAGATCAACAAAACTGAGAATCTTTTGCTAGACTAAGGTAAAAACAGGAAGACTCAAGTCAGAATTGAAAAGGAAATAGGACATCGATGGCACAGAAATAAAAAGGGTTCTAAAAGTCTACTATGAACAATCACAGGCCAGCAGTAGATAACCTAGCAGAAATGGACAAATTCCTAAAATATAAAACCTTAACCCAGAAGAAGTAAAAACTCTGAGCTGAACTATACCCAGTAAGGAGCTCCAATTAGTAATTGTAACCTCCAAACAAAGAAAAGCCCAGGGCCAGATGCTTCACTGGAGAATTCTATTCAGCATTTAAAGATGAATTAGTGCCAATCCTTCACAAATTCTTCCAAAAAGCTGAAGAGGAAGAAACATTTCCAATCTCAGTTTATGAGGCTACCCGGATACCAAGCCAAAGATACCACATAAAAAGAAGACTATGGACCAATACCCATGGTAAATATTGATGGAAAATCCTCAAAAAAATACTAGCAAACTAAATTCAGCAGCACATTAAAATCAATATACACCACAACCAATTGGAATTTACTCCTGGGAGGAAAGAACATTTTAGTACTTGAAAATCTATTAATATAATTCACCCCATTAGTAGAACACAGGGCAAAATTCCACATGATTATCTCAAATGACAGAAAAAGCATCTGGCAAAATTCAATACCATTTTATAATGAAAATGCTCAAAGAACTAGGGATAGGAGGAAATTCCCACAATATTTTTTCAAAGTCATACATGAAAAGACTATAGCTAACATAATATGCAATGAAGAAAAACTGAAAGTTTTTTCTCTAAGACCAGGAGGAAGGTAAGGATGACCCTTCTTACCACTTCTATTCAACAGGGTACTGGAAGTCCTAGTCAGAGCAATTAAACAAGAAAAAGAAATAAAAAACATCCAAACTGGAAAGGAAGAAGTTAAATTATCTCTGTTCACAGACAATATGCTCTTCAATGTAGAAAGCCCTAAAAATTCCACAAAAAAAAAATTCAAATTAATAAACAAATTCAACAAATTTTCAGGATACAGAATCAACAAACAAAATCAGTTGTGTTGTTATACACTAGGAGTGAAGAATTTTAAAAGAAAATTAAGGAAATAATACCATTTGCAATAGCATCAAAAAGAATAAAACACTTAGGAATAAACTTAACCAAGGGAATGAAAGACCTGTCCTCTGAAAACTGTAAAGTATTGTTGAAAAAAATTGGAGAAAACATAAATAAATGGAAAGACAACCAGTGATGATGGATTGGAAGACTTAATATTATAAAATGTCCTTATTACCCAAAGTGATCTGTAGACTTAATACAGTCTCTATGAAAATCTCAATGGCATTTTTTTCAAGATTTTATTTATTTAATTGACAAAGAAAGAGAGAAAATGAGCACAAGCAGACTGAAGGACAAAGGGAGGGGGAGGAGCAGGCTCCCCCGCTGAGCAAGAAGCCAGACATGGGGCTTGATCCCAGGACCCTAGCATCATGACCTGAGCTAAAGGCAGTTAACTGACTAAGCCACCCAGATGCCCCTCTCAATGGTATTTTTGCATAAATAAACAGACTATCCTAAAATTCACAGAATCCCAAAAGACCTCATAGAGCAAAAACCAATCCTGACAAAGAAGAGATTGGAAATCTCATTCTTCTGATTTCAGAATGTATTACAAACCTACAATGATCAAAACAGAATAGTACTGGCATAAAGACAGAGGAATAGGTCAAAAGAACAGAATACAGAGCCCAAAAATATATCCTCATGTACAATGCTAAATGATCTTCAATGAGGGTGCCAAGGCAACCTAATAAGGGAAAGATAGTCTTTGCAGCAGCTGGTCCTGGGAAAACCAAATGCCCACATGTAAAAGAAGGAAGCAGGATCCTTATTCTATACCATACACAAAAACCAACTCCAAATATTTTAAAAACCTAGACATAGCCTTGGAACTATAAATCTAGAAGAAAACAAGGTAAGCCTCATGACATTGGATATGGCAGTGATGTCTTGAATATAACAGTAAAAACACAGACAACAAAAAGCAAACATAAACAAATGAGACTAAAGCAAACTTAAAAATTTCCACACAGCAAGGGGATGTAATGTACAGCATGGCGACTATAGTTAACCCTACTATATTCTATATAAGTAATAAGAATGTACTATCATTACAAGTCAGAGGTAGATTTTTAAAGTGCTCACCACACACACACACACACACACACACACAATTATAACAACACAAGTGACAGATGTGTTAACTACACTGCCATAATCATTTTGCAATATATACACATAAAATCACTTTGCTGGGTACCTTAAATTTACACAATGTTATATGTCAATTACACCTCAATAAAGCCAGAAAAAAATAAAAATAGAATTATCACATGATTCAATAATCCCATTTTAAGATATATATATATGTGTGTGTGTGTGTGTGTGTGTGTGTATCACAAACAGAACTGAAAACAGAATCTCAAAGAGATATTTGCACACCCATATTCACTGTGACATTATTGACAGCTGCTAAAAGAAGAAACCTAACTGTCCACTGATGGAATAATGGATGAACAAAACTGGGCACATACAAACAACGGAATATTATTCAGCCTTAAGAAAAAAAAGGAAATCTTGTCAAATGCTACAAAACATATGAACCTTGGGGACACTCTGCCCAGTGAAATAAGCCAGTCATGAAAAAATAAATGTGGCACGATTCTGTTTATATGAGATATTCAAAGTAGTCCAAGGCACAGGCAGAAAGTGGCGTGTGGTTGCAAGGATCACAGGCAGGGGAGGGAAATTGGAAACTGCTGTTCAAGGAATACAGGATTTCAGTGGTGCTATAAGAAAACCTTCTAGAGATCCGCTGCACAACAATTAATACTGCTATGGACTTAAAAATGGTTATGGTTGTAAATTTTCTGTTATTCCTGTTTTGCCACAAGGAAAAAAAAATAACGGATGCATGTAAATCAAAAAAAAAAAGACTAAACGTTAACATAAATTCTTATAAATAGGAACCTTAGAAATTAATTCACTGAATTTTACAGAAGAGCAAAGCGAAGCATTCATTGTAACTAGCTTTTCAAGTAAGTAGTCAGGTGAGTCTGTAATGACTGACTTCTGTTAACTATTCTGGTTCCTTGTGTTTTTGTAATGGTTTAAAAATTATTTGTGAATAAGTGTGTGCACATAATATACATAATGTTATTATTTTTGATGGGAATCTAGACACCAGTCCATAGGTATATAGATTCTAGGTTGTTCTATGAAGCTCAGGACATCTGACCTGCCCAGCTCTCTACGGTTTTGGTCATTCTCCATCATGTCCTGTGATTGCCAAGGACACCCCGAGTGACATCCGTGCAGGTCTGTCTGTTCCCCAGCATTCGATGCACCTGAGCATTACCTGAATTCACTTAAAAGAAATACATGAATTTTTGTTTTACTATCCTCATCTACCTTGGGCTTTAGTCCAACATTCTCATTTGTTTTCCTCTTTTAAGCTCATTCTCTTTGACTTAGAGGATGGGGACCAAAATAACAATGAGGAGATCCATCTTTACATGATCTCTACTTTTTGCACCACTAGTCCCAGAGGCCAATCACAGCCTCACTCTTCTTATTCCCAACATTGCAAAAACCTGTCTATTGTCGTTAGCTTTTTTTCCAAACCCACACTCATGATGAGGTAGGTCCAGTCCTAACATTCTTCTTATGGGTTCTTGTTACTCTTTCACTCTGCTCCCTCTCCACCTCTCACGCACATCATCACCAAACGTCACCTCACAGGTAGATGCTAGGGTGTGATGTCCCTTTCCTATGTGACTTCTTTGGCTTCCTCATAATGACCATATGGGACTGCAGAGCCACGATGCTGCTTTGGAGTGTCTCCCACGCCACATCTGATTTTACAGTCTCTGTCTGTCCCCTGGGCTCCTTCCTCCCAGCGTCTCAAAATCCACTCTCTTAAGATCCAGTAGGCACCAGACTATTTCAACAAGCTAGTGGGATTTTTTTCTCCAATGGTTTCACCATGTTGATGTCACCAACAAGTTCTTACTTAGTAAGTAGATTCAAGTCTGTCATAGCACTTGAATGTTACGCTCTCACAAAGCACTGCAATTTGCTTATGTCACCTAGACATTCCGAGAATGGAACTTCAGCCCAAGTCCGAGTGCACTGCTGTCTTCCCCAGGCAGGATAACCCCACCTGAACTGAAAGAGCTTCTGCTCAGTGATTGGCCCTGAGCTAAGCAGGTGCAGAAAACTGCATCTCATTCAATCCAGCATTTTGCCCTGCAAAAGAGCCACTCTGTTTACCCCATTTCACAGATGAGGTCTAGAAAGTTTTTCCCACTTATTCATGGTGTCCAAGGGGTGAGAAGCAGATCTGAAATTTCGACATATGCTAGTCCACCTCAAGTTCCCCCTCATTGACCACTTACTGCACTGTACCTTTGTACAGTGTCTTATGGCTGTAATTTCCTTGCCTCCATGACTCTTTCATCATCTATATTAGGAAAACTCTATTTACCATCCTTATTTGAATTCTCCTGGTTGTGCTGCTTCAGCAAACCCCTTCCTGAGAAATGTCTTTCTTTCACTCCAGAAAACTGTTACTTGTCTCTTTCTGCACACTATAAGGTGAGCACAGCCACCGCCAGCCTATATAAAAGATCTTTCTCCGTATTCTGTTCTACAAAATTCCTTCATTTCTTATCCCAAAGTTCTTTTGTCTTGCTCTTGCATTTAGTTTTTAAATCACTGGAAATAAATGTAAAGTTAATGACTCGCTGTCCCAAATCATAAAGATAAAAGGCATATTAATAGACTTTTTAAAAGAAGATTTGAGAGCTCATCAAATGATTTGTACCCAGGGACTCCCAACCACACATAACTCAGCTGCTTCTAACCAAGAATCTAAATTAGAAAGAAAATGAGCATGCCTGAATAAGACTTTATCATTCTTAAAGGAATTATTTAATATTTCAAATGTGTTCGTTAAATGCATACAGTGCCACATGCTTGAGGCTTTAACCTACCAGGTTTATTTTTAAAACACTAATTCTAGTAATAAAAGTGAAAGGAAAAATAAAACACTAATTCTAGTAATAAAAATTCAACATTTTAGTTATAGAAAATATATTCAAATGCCTATTTTTATGCATAATTCAATTTAGCTTACGAGAATTTGAACATCACACTCAACTTTATCCATACCCTCAGTCATATTTTTTAACCCAAATGCCCTCAGCAGTTTTGGGGGGCTGTAACTGACTTAATTTACTTACAGTATGTGGTAGTGATGATGTCTGCCATGGTAATCGTGTGTGGGTAAAGAAGAATATGAAACAAGCCGTGAACACAATTCATTCAGTGAATGAAATATGGGTTCCGCCTTCATAGTTTTCTTCTTAAAATGAAGCAAATCTACAACTTACTTTTTAAATGTCCAGTTTTGAGGGTGGGGGGATGATGATTATTCAATAAAGTCAGTTTCCACATAAATTACACTGAACATGGCCTTCAGGCCCCACTGCTCCTCTGGACCACGCGCAGCAGCTATCTTCTGCAAAGAGCAGGACAGCAAGTATTCAGAGCTAGGAGCACCGCAGGTCCCAGCGGCACTCAGCTTTGCTGCGCTGTGTCGTGTTGTATGGTCTTGTTTCTGCTCTCCTTTACGAATAAAACGTGTAGCTCTCAGGCTGCAACCCCAACAAGCCACAGGTTCTCTCTCGTCCACAGCCTACAGCTGTCTGGTCCTCTCTTAAAAAGAAAGAACCTGAATTTCTGCTTAGTGACAAGAGCACAGGTAACTCGGAATAAATTACTCTGTCTCTCCGGGTTTCTAGGACAAACAGATGATTTTCATGGGAAAGAGAAGGACACAGCCAGAGGGATCTGTGGGGCAGAGTCTGGGGTGGTGGCAGAGACGAGAGCCACAGTAAAATGTGAGACGGGACTCCGTGCGTTCGGAGCACAGGGCGGGGTCGGCCGGAATGTCCAGAGGGCATTTCCAGGGCTCCGGGCAGGTTGGTTTCTGCAGAGCTTACATCGAATCCATTCCTGTAACATCTACCGAGCTACACACACACACACACACACACACACACACGCACACACGCGTGCGCAGATGCACCAGGATGTGTAGAAGTCAGACGTTCAAGTTCAAACAGAGCAGGAAGCCTAAGGAGGAGCAAGCACATGGGGGGTAGGCGGTAGGGCCAGGCCAAAAGAGGAACAGCTGTGGGATGAGGGTGACTGGGGAGAGATGTGCGGCGTCTGACCCCAGCTGAACAGAGTGAGAAGCACGTTCCCAGCGCACTGGAGAATGGATCAAGTCTGTGCAGCAGAAACACTAAATTCTGGGTGGGAAACTACCTACAACTCGGTGTCATCCAAGGTAGCAGATCGGAGTCAGGACTGAGGAGAGGCGGTTGCCGGGTGGGCAGGAGGGATCAGGAAGGACCACGCGGGCTGTGGGGAGGAGCACGTGGGGAGCTGCGGGTAACAGGAAATCGCTTGCGGCAAGAGGCCTTGTGGCCGAATTGGCATTTAAGATCACTCTGGCACCTGTGACGAGATCTGAGGGGACAGCCTGGAACACCAAGTTAGGAACTGAACCCTGAGCCCTGGCAGGAGATGAAGACTGACCAAGCCTCGGCATGAAAGATCGGAGTGAAGACGACGGCTACAGTTAGCCATGTCTACTCATAAACTGACACCTCCTGGGGATGGAGGGAAGGGGCGTGGGATTGGGAGGGGAAGAGAGGGTGGGAGGGCCTGCCGTGGGGCTTCCACCCCTGCATTGGGGGTGATGTGCAGGAATGAGAGAGGCCACCAGAAGAGAGGAACAGGTGTCCTGAACTCCCCTTGGACCACTGAAGCCAGGCAGGCAGGGACATCCAGGTAAGTGGTCCCACACGCAGATTTAGACCAGAAAGTATCCAGACCAAGGACCTGCAGGGGTGGGGCTGCATGCAGGGTGATAGTGCAGAGGGGCCCTCATGCAACATGGACGGGGGAGAAGTGGGGCCACCAGGGACGGCATGAGGAGCCACATCAGGGGGCCGGGAGGAAAGAAATGCCAGACAAAGGAACCAGGAACAGCTAAGCGCTGAGAGCCTGCTGTCAAAGGCCCTTGGGACAGAGGGATAAGGGTACAGGTGAGTTTCTGAGCAGAGTCTGAACGGCAGTTGGATGGCAGGCGGAGAAACTCTAGTGAAGGCGAGTGGTACACATGGCTCTACCCAGCTTCCTCCATATCCGCAGAAACAAGCACTGCAGGAATTCTAAAGGCCATGTCATTTAAAATTGCTCTTTGTAACACAATTACACAGAAAGTATTGTAATCCAGCCTGGAATATCAAATGTATCCATGGAGGGGATCCTGCCACTTGAAATTTACAATCTGTTAGAAAACAGCAACACTTTGTGTCTGTATCCTTTTAGCCACAGTTAGATAATGTGGATCTACACTTTCCTAGAACCAATGGGCCTGATTTACTGGGAGGTCTTCCTCCTTGATGGAATCAAACCCAAGAATAACCAAGGAGGAAACTCTCTGCAGACTGCTGTCTGCATTGGAAAAGACGTGCGATTCTAGCTGGTTGGGAGGAGGCAAGATGTGTACCCCAGAGTGCCCTTGGCACAGTGGCTCTAAGAGGCAGTGCTCACGGAAGTCATTCAGGGCTGGCTGGAGGGACAGTCCTGTGTCCCATCCCAGACTCTGATTCCATAGGTCTAGGAAGGGCTCAGGAAATCCATTCTTACCAGGCTCCTGGCGGAGGGTGGAGTGGGGGTACAGGTGGATCTCAATTAGGAAGCCCAGGGAGCACACATCTGACTCTCTGTGTACTTGAATGACTGTTCATTCCCAGGAAATGTCCTGGCAGAACTGTTCATGCATTTTTATCACTTCCTGTGGTCTAAAAATCATTCGCACATTTCTCTGGGAAAAAAAAAAAAAGTCCCTGCTTAAAGAGGCCAATGGGTAGACATTCTTGATTTCATTGGGGAAGAGGTTGAGGGGAGAGGGGGGCAGGCTTCCCGCTGAGCAGGGAGCCAATGTGGGGCTCCATCCCAGGACCCCAGGATCATGACCTGAGCTGAAGCAGCCACTTAACCGACTGAGCCACCCAGGCACCCCTGGGTTCAATATTCTGAAAGCGTAAACCAGATTCATATGGAGGGTCACACCCCAGGCAGGAAGATTGCAAGGGCACTGTGAAAAGACCTGAGACAGAGCACAAACAATGTAACAATCGCCCACCAGCAGGAGAGCTCTGGAAGGGCACAGAACTTTGCCTGGATCTCCATAGGGAGCAGGAACAGAGTTGGGGAAGCAAAACTGGGAGTGTGGAAGGAGTGGCCACGCCCACACTCACCTTCTAGGGGCAGCTGAGAGGCTCAGGGGAGAGCTCAGGGGAGAAGACGACTTCAGAAGTGGCCCAGTATTGCTACTGGGAGCTTCTTGGATCTCTGAGGGTAAACACACTCGTCTTCCCATGACTGCTTCCTCCCCTCAATGCACCTGGGGTGAAAATCATCTTTTTTTCACTATCTGGCCCTTTTTTCTTTAACCCATATAGATAAATTATATGCATCTTTAAACTAAATAAATAATTTTTATTGAAAGGTTTCCTGTTCTCTTGACATGCCCATCCTCTGCTCTTTGAAACTCGAATAGAACAATGTGTTACTTCTAGTACAGAGAAGAGCCCAGAACAGAGGAATGGCCACAGAGTGGGGGAAGGAGAACCAAAGGAGAAAGGGGTGAGGCGAGAAAAGGAGACTGGTCACTGCTGTTAAAAATACCACCTACCCATGTTTTGCCCCGTGTGTCTCCCTCTCAGGGGGGTAATGGTCAAACCCTCTACCTTCCCACCTGTCCAATGCTCCTGTTTGGTAGAAAGACCAAAAAGGCAGGTCACCGCAGGTCAAATATACAGAACTATCTTTTTATTTTTTTTTAAATTAACATTTAATGTATTATTTGTTTCAGGGGTACAGGTCTATGATTCATCAGTTTTACACAATTCACAGCACTCACCATAGCACATACCCTCCTACTGTTCTTAAATATCCCGGTTCCAGTGAAATATATTTTCTCACTCATGCAAATGTTTTAACACATTAAATGACCTGCAAGTTATGTACACACATGCATGTACACATACATATATCAGGGTCCCATATGCATTATATCTTAGTATGTTTTTACTCAACACCTTTTATCTTCTGATTTCTTAAGGAGGAAGAAGTGTTCCTATTCTCAAAGAACATTCGAGATCTGCAGTGGGTTCCCATTTGCTGGACATCCTCCTTTACGTGCAGGAGCACTGACTTACCCACAGATCACATGAATGGCCTGCCACAGTATCTACCATAACTTGTGTCTTCAAGCATTCTCAGACCAAAGGGTGGGAAAATCTTTACAAGATTATTTCACATTCAAAATACAATAGCTATTTTAGTACATGCTGAGCAACTTCACTCTCCCAGTTCTCAAAGGACACAGATACACTAAACCATAGCATTGTGCCCTCTACATGAAATTCTCCTGGTTAAGCTCATTTTTCCTTTTGTAAGTAAACATTGCAACATGGGTTATTTGTATAGCAAGTAGCACATCCCTGGGCGTGTTAACGCTGTCTCCAAAGCAATGCCCTATATGCTGGTTCCCATAAAGCCCATCAAACATACACTTCACAGGTTCACCCTGGTTCGTTACCTGGCAAGGGACCACAGTTGTTCACGTTTAGCCCATGTTACCTACGCTTGCATCATTTTAACAAACTAAACTTGAAACGGACGACTTGACCTGCTTCGGAGGACCCTAAACTCACAGCTGACAAACTACCTGCAGAAACTTTTAGAGCATCAAGAGCACAGCAAGAGGACACTTGATGGTTCAGGTAGGTCTGCTGCCGCCCTCTCCTCAGCTGTGCGGCTCTGATGCTGGGAGCTCCGGGACGACTTGGGGTCTCTCGTTCTCACTCTTCATTCTGGGTGAAAATCACTAGCAGACGCATGGATAGACTGCGGGAGCTTCGTAAGCACCCCAAGAGCCCATGGCAAACATACGTGAGGCATTTTAACCTTCCGGAACAGAGAGACTCCAAACATTTCCCCAGACCCTCCGAGAAAGCCAGGCAGGGTCGGCGCTTCCCGGGAGCTCCTGCGCGGGGCAGAATAAAGACCGCCTTTGCGCCTGCCTTTCTGCTCCCCCACTCCTTCGGCCGGTTCAGAACAGCTAAGTTTTCCTTGGCCCTGCTGAGCAAAACACCATCCTTTCTCTTCCAAGGGCTAGAGAATTCTACCAGGTGCCAAAGGAGTAACGCACCATTTGAACGCATTGGCTCACTCCCCAACGCAGAGATCGGAGCCCGAGCGAGCCGCTACAGCTTCTCAGTCATGACAGACACGCCTGGAGAACTTGATGAGAATCATCTCCATTCCCTCTGGGGCATACAAGGTGCCAGTTAAACCCAGCGCCTCCACCGAGCGGTGGGTTTTACCAGCCGGGGGAGGTGGGCGGAGGCCGCGCGGAGCTGGAACCGCGAGCAGCCCCGGATGGGTACCCCGCTGCCCCGCCGACTTGGCCCGCAGGGTGGCGGCCGGGCCTGCAAGACAATGGAGCGGACACTGGCCGGCGGGGGTCGTGGTCAGGGGTCAGTGGGATCAGAGGGAAGAGGCCACAGCCAGGAAGCCCACCTTCACCCCTACATCTTTGTTCTCCGCAGTAGTCGCTCTTTTTCATCCCCAGAGGAGGAAGAGAAGGAAGAGGCCCCCTGCGGCCCCCAGGAGTGGCCGGGTGGGTGACCGCACGGCTCCTCCCATCTCCCGCAGCAACGACAGGCTCCCGGGTCCCTCTAAACTGCCAGTTTCGCCTCCTCTCCTCGGCCAGGTCCAGAGTTCAGAGGCTTTCTGCTCTCGGCCCGCGTTCACACACCTCCCCGCGTCCCCTTCCCGGGGAAGGACGGCCAGCGTCCTCTCCACGCCCCCCTCTCCACGCCGGGACTCGGGCTGGGGACCCGCGCGACATAGGTGCGAGCACCCCGCACCCTCCCGGAGTCGCCAGCGCCGCGGGGCAGGGGGGCATCGGCGCCCCCGCCGACCTCTGCACCCGGGCGAGGCTGCTCGGCCGACCGCCCCGCGCTGGGGAGCGCGCCCCGCGCCCCGCCGACGCCCTACCTGCCTGAGAAGGCGCCACGGGAGCGGCGTGCAGCCGGCGGCGCGAACGCGGGGATCCGCTCCGGGTGCGCCGCTGCGGGCTAGCGGGGGTGGCGGGGCGCGGGAGCCGCGGGGGCCGCGGGGGCGCGGGTCCCCTGCGCCCGGGGCCTCGGCGCGCTCGGGGCGGGCGCGGCGAGCGCAGCCGGGCGGGCGGGAGGCTGGCCGCGGCCGCCGGGAGCCGGGTGGGCTGTGCTCGCTCCGCCCGCCTCCGGGACCCGCGGCCGCACTCGCCCCTCCCCGCGCGCCCCTCCGGCCGCCGGGCTCGGCTCCAGGTCTCGGGGGCGTCGCCTGCCCCCCCTCGCTCCGCCTCCGGCTGTCCCGCGGCTCCTGCCTTGGCCGGGATGCGGAGCCCGCCTCCCTCCGCGGCGGCCCGGGGTGGTCGCTCCAGGTCTCCTGCCTCCCTCCTTCCCACGCTTTCACGCGCGGAGACCGCGCCTCTCCTCTCCTCTTCCTGCTCCTCCGATCCTCCCCTGCGGGTTCTCCCGCCTCGCGCTTTGCTGACAGCCTAAGAATGGGGCTCGCTCGTCCAACTTTTCCTTCCTGACTCGTGCGAGAAGCCGGGGAGCTGGCGGGGAAGGAGGTGGCCGCGCCGCGGGTCCCCTTCCCTCTGGCCAGGAGTTATGACTTGGAGCGGGCATCTCCCTTGGGCAGTCCGACCAGAACAAAGGCCATCGCGGGGACTGTGGCAGTTGTCACCAGATGAGACGAGTGACCCTTTTAAAGATACAGATGCCATACAGTCCTTCCTGCCCTGGCACTTGAGAGCTTCCGAATTGTCCTGAATTCTCCAAAATATGAATTTTTGCGTGGGACAAGAGAAGCATGGGCGAGCTCCCTTTCTCTAGGGATCTGCTCTCTGTTGCAATTTACGTGCCAGAATAGAATCCCACACTCACCCAGCCCCCAAATTTTGCTCCTGTTTGCCCTGTAAACATGTTCCACTGTCCACTTTTTGTCGCGAGAGCTATCGGTTCTATTAATTCTGGGCTTATTTGAATAAAGTTATTGCGTGTGTTATATACAAGGCCCTTTGCTATTCTATATTATAAAGTGTGTGTGCAAAGGGCCTTGTATATAACATACGCAATAACTTTATTCAAATGAGTTTATAATCATATTAATTATTCAGATTATTCCCTTCTAAATAAAACATGTGATACATGGGTATATGAAAAATAGAGAATCTGGAGTTCTCTGCATGAAATGCAAAATTTCATACTTAAATGACGTTAAACACTGCATGTTCAGGAATGGATTAAATGATTCTGAGATCCTATATTAATTTTCATTTACCTTTCATATTTTTCTATGAGTTGAGAGACATTTTGTGAATGTTAGGACAGGATCAGTTCAAGGAATCAGCTTACCTTACGTATTATGAGATGGTATGGAGATGTTTTCCATACATAATGTGACAGGAGTATAGATAGACCAAAGTCAGATTTAATTCTTACAAAAATAATGCATAGGGTCATTGAATTTGTCAAAGCAATTCAACAATAGGACTAAGGGTAATATGAACTAGTAAGAATGGTTCTGAATTAAAAGTAATATATTTCAACACCTAATTGTTATCTGGACGTCTTATACACTGGCACCAAGAAACAGCAATGCGCTGATTACCCATTTCTATATTTATTGTGTTGCATTTTATGTGAAACCATTCCATTTTTCTGTATATTGTAAGATTTCTATAGTAGAAGAAACTTGCAGAAATTTTGTCTACCAAAAGTTGGTTCTGGTCACTGGTACTTTTTTTTTTTTTTTTTAAGATTTTACTTATTTATTTTAGAAAGAGAGGAGAGAGGGGAAGGGAGAGGGACAGAATCTCAAGCAGACTCCATCCTGGGAGTCCAGTGCGGGGCTCAATCCCAGCACCCTGAGATCATGACCTGAGCCAAACCAGCATCGCACCCCTGGTAACCAGCCCTTAAAACTCGATAGACATCAAACAAGAGGCATCAGCTAATGTACTAATATGGATTCAGCGCGAGAGTTATGTTGGTATCACAGAAGGGCTTATGTTTCTGAAATAGAGGTTGTGTACTTGATATGGGTTTCTCTCTGTTATAGATCTAAATGTCTATGTTAGTACCTTATAAGAAGGAAGTAAAAGAGAAGTATGTAGAGAGAAACCCATCAATCGTAAACGATCTGTTTGGATTCTAGCTCTCCCCCATCACGTTCTGCCTCATCAGTTACCATGGTGACTTCAAATACACAACTGACTTGGATAAGGTTTTAAAAAATAATTCTGCTGTCCAAGCATAGAGGCAATACATTATTAGGAATGTCAATATTGGTTCAGTTCC
This sequence comes from Lontra canadensis, assembly GCF_010015895.1. Classification (NCBI taxonomy): domain Eukaryota; kingdom Metazoa; phylum Chordata; class Mammalia; order Carnivora; family Mustelidae; genus Lontra; species Lontra canadensis. Next base: position 3,937,283 of record NW_022631067.1, read on the forward strand.
CGAAGGTAACTTTTCTCTTAAAGTCAGATATAAATGCTGGTCTGCCATTGGCAAGCACTCTGTTTACATGGAGATGTCTGGCGCTGCAATAGTAATTATTTTGCTAGCACAGAAGCAGGCATTACCCAGTTCAGCAACCCTATGAGGTACAAGCAAGTAAAAGAAGAATGTCTTAGGGCACCCAGGAGGCTCAGTCATTAAGTGTCTGCCTTCGGCTCAGGTCATGACCCAGGGTTCTGGGATCGAGTCCCACATCAGGCTCCCTTCTCAGCAAGAAGCCTGCTTCTTTCTCTCCCACTCCCCCTGCTTTTGTTCCATTTTTTGTTGTGTCTCTCTGTCAAATAAATAAATAAACAAAATCTTCAAAAAAAAAAAAGAATATCTTAAATAAAACTCCCACAGAAACTAGCCATGTGCACATCCTGAATTAAAGTTCTTGTCACTTTTCAGAATATAAATTATTAAGCTTTATCTTATGGAAAAATGTGTCGAATTCTTCGTGTTTTACGACGCTCATAATCTACTGTCCTGCTAATACACCTTTCTCAAATGAACTGGAAATTTAAACACAGAAATAAAGTAATTTGCTAATTCTTAATAGTTTGGGGAACGGACTCACATCCAGATTAGTCACGTCCCTGAAGTGTTGGTAGGAGCCAGCAAATGTAGAATTTCGCACGTATGACTGAGGAACACAATATCATTTTCTAAATCACGACACAGTTTTAACCCCTGGTTTACAATTTGTATCAAAGTCCAGTTTATCTATTTGCTAGGGACTGAAGGTTTCTGTACCCCCCAAATTAGTATGTTGAACTCCTAACCACCCTGTGGGATGGTGTTAGAAGGGGGACCTCTGGGAGAAGATTAGGTCCGGATGGTGGAGCCCCCACCAAAGGGATTGGTGCCTTTATGAGAAGAAACAGAGAGCTTGCTTGCCTGCTTTCTTCCCTGTGCAGACACAGTGAGAAACAGTGTCCTGTAACCCAGAGGAGGGTCAGCCCTCCAAGCCCTACCCCTTTGCCAGACCCTGATGTCAGACCACCAGCTTCCAAAACTGAGAAATAAGTTTGTGTTGCTGATAAGACATCCGGCCTGCGGTCACTTGTCATAGCTACCCAAGCTGACTGAGACCCTAGCCCACCAGTTCCTGAGGGAGGGCTGTTGCCCTCCCCCACTATGACTGTGAACTTTTCTATTTCTTCTTGCAGTTCTGTCAGTTTTCACTTCATGTGTTTAGGATTTCTGTTCTCAGTGCATAATGATTAGAATTGCTATGGATCCCTTTATCATTCTGAAATAATCTTTATCCCCAGTAACATTCCTGGAGATGAAGTTCACTTTTCATTATACTGATAGAGCCACTCGAGCATTCTTTTGATCAGTGTTGGGAGAGTATCTCATCTGTTCACTGTCAGATGATTTGGATCTTTATAGTTAAAGCGTGCTTCTGTAGAAGGTGGGTGGAGAGGACGTGACCGCCTGGGGACCTGTGAGCTGGGCAATTAGAGTCTCCTCCCCTCCCCTGATCTTAGAACGTGCCTCCCGCCTACTGTTCCCACAGTGGGAGCCATTGTCACTGGAATGAGCAAGGTGCTGTTAAGATCATCTGGATGGCCCTCATGGTGGCATGCAAGTAACCCTCCATGCATCTGTACGATTCTGGTGGGCAGGTGCAGAGATCTGCTCATTTAGCTGCAACCCAAACAAGCCTCCTACATAAAGCTTGGCTTATGAAACTTCCACCTGTCCATCTGGAGGGGCTGCTCTCTTTCTTCTGTCTCTCCTTGCCCTCTGGGTATGGGAGCCAGTTCCAGATTTTACCCGGGAGGCTTCCACGTTTGCAAACCAACAGATTCTTAAGGAAACCACAGAGCGAGGTCTTGTTTTTTTTTTTTTTTTTTTTAATTGGATGTTACAATCTCTGCATTTTAATTGGAGTGTTTGGGCATTTTATATTTATCTCAAGTGTAAATAAAAATATAAGAATTTTACATTAAAAAAATTTTACATCATTATTCTTCTGTATATTCCATATATGGACTAAAGTCACAGGGCATAGGAATAGGGCTGTGACTTAAAGGCTGGCTACCTCTGATTTGCTCATCCAATTAGGAAGTGTGAAGAAAGTAATTTCACTCAGTGTAATCTCTTGTGGAAAAGTCCATTTGTATCATATGACCATTGTTGCACAAAAGCATCTTTACTTGGAAAACTATGCAGATCATAAGAGACAGATTGACATATATTTTTTTTTACTCGAAAATAATATTAAAGCCACAGAGATGTCTCAGTGATATCTTTTGGTTACCAGTCAGTTATTTGAGAGATAAATAGAATTGGTGATTAAGGCACAAATGCCAGAAAATAACAGTAGTTGGCTAATTCTCAAAGTGGAAACATTTATTTAGCTTGGAGTGTGTTGGTATAGAAATGCCACCTTCCTCTTGGACGAGCAAAGTCATTTGTTGGAACCAGAGGCTCATGTTCACTCCCTGCTCAGATATTCTATGCTTTGCTTAAAATCAGGAATGCCTTGTCAGTGAAAGAAGTTCTTCAAGATGCAAACTGATTAATGTTGGAAAAAGGGGGTTAAAAATCCAGTGTTTCTTTGATAATGAAAATAGTTTGTTTAACAACTTCCCTTGAAACATACACTTGTGTGTCGAACTTTTCATTCGTACATTTTATTTAAACACACAGAAACACCCAACAAGTACCAGCATTCAACGTGTGCATAACTAATTGCTATTTTGGTAAATATAACTTTGGCATGCTATGTGATCAAGGAGCCACAAAGAGTTAGTCAAACAGAACTGGGGCAGTACATTTATTTTATCCTTAGAGTTCAGAAAGCTCTCACGACGCGCCTAACAGTTTGTGTATTTTCTTCAAAAGAATGAGACACATTAATTATAAATACCATGGTAGAGCAGGGACCCCGGGTGGCTGGGTCTGTTAGGTGTCCAACTCCTGGTTTCCTGGTCGGGTCATGATCTCACAGGTCATGAGGTGGGGCCCCTCATTGGGCTGCTCACCCGCAGGGAGTCAGCTTGACATTCTCTCCCTTGGCCCCTCCTCCAATTTGCTCTTGTTCTCCCTCTAAAATAAATAAATCTTTCAAAATAAATACATACACGCATACATACATACCATAGTACAGCAAATCCCAGTTCTTTAAAAAAAACCTCTCTGTTAAACAGTCCATATATTTTAAATTATTGACTGCAACACTCATATAGATCAACCCTGAAAAACAAACTCACCTTTGCCTAAACTTTGTATATGCATTTTGGGTACAGAGCTCCTCAGTCAAACTAAACAGCCATATGGTGTGAGAAATACAGGTTCCTGCAATGTTCGCAGCTGGTGGTTTGAAATGGCTGTTCTGCAGTTACTGTACTGCTCTTTAGTCCAGATTTTTGAATAGGCGGGAGACCCAGGACATTCCTAAGGGATTTTTGTTTAAAGATTTTATATATCTTTAAATAGAGAGAGTGGCAGAGGAGAGGGAGAAGCAGACAGCCGGGTGAGTAGGGAGCAGGATGGGGAGGGGGCTCCATCCCAGGACCCTGAGATCAGGGACTGACTGAGCCACCCAGGCGCCCCATGGCCATTCCTAAAAGATTTAAAGGTTACTTGCCAAAGCGGGCTCCTGATGTCTCTCCACATCTTTACGGTGGACCTGGAGCTTCATTAAGCTATAAAATGTTTGTATTTCAGAAGTAAACGAGCTTTACAATTTTATGGTGAAAACTGAAATAATGGAACATTTAGAGCATTTTCCTAAGTCTTACAAATGTTTAAATCACTGGTTCAAAGCCTGTGTCCTGTTAAGATACTTCCTCCTGTCTGCAATAGGGGGATGGTTACTTTAATTTGGAATTTTACATAATGACAGTTTCAGTCCCATACCTCAAGAAAATGTTGATATTTCATGAAAAGACAGAATGATGGTATTCAAGAAGATCTTAAAGATCAATTCTTTTCTTGATGGAGAGACTGAAGGCTGCAGTAAGTTAAGTGAATCAGCCCCAAAGAGATTTAAGTGTATTTATTGATCTGGAAAAAAAAAAATCCAAAAAAATCCATTATTCAGTTTGGAGCTTAACCATGATCTTCAGAAAATCACTAAACGTCAAAGGCACAGTTTCTGAACTTGAATCTTTTTCCAGTAATTATCTAAGCCCTGTGCTACTTTTAAACAGCTAAAAGGAATCAAGCCACGTGGCTAGAGAAGTTGGCTTCGCAGAGCTAACCAGTGAAAGAGGTATCAGAGACTCGAGCTTTCATGAAGGAAGCATAGAAGAAGTGGCTACGAGGAGGACAGTGACAAAGTCAGATGCAATAGGGGTGTGACGGCCTGTGCGCTCTGACCAGAGCTGAACACAGAAGTGTCTCGAGCCCAGGCCACTGGTTTTGTTGACGCGCGAGGATTTGCACTCTTCCTTCGCAACCCCACACCGCAACTATTATGGTGAGAAACATTAGCTGCGCAATGACCAGGGAGCACACGGCGGGCAGTCCGTACTTAGGAATCTGGCTTATGTTCCCCTGAAGCTGCTTTCATGGGTGTATGTCCAGTTTTTCCGCTGCTGACTCTCTCCCAGCGTGGAAGCCGTTATCTACACGGGAACACGTGAATGTGGCTGCGAACCGTGTTACTGCGGCCTTGGCCGTGAGCCCCCTCTCTGAATCCTTCTGCATCTGGTGCTGCTGGGGAGTCTGGTGACCTATTCTCTACAGCGTGTCCGTGTTGCCCTGTGAAGCTGCCCTCACCTGCCGGCATTCCGTCCCACTCGCCCGGCTCCAGTTAGCAGCCACCGTAACCCGCTGAACTTGGGGATGGTGCTTGTGGCTTCTCAGGGTCACGACAGCACAGATCCCTGCAGCGTCCCTGATGGCTCCATGGTTTCTCATGGTCAGCTCTTCCGTCCCCCAAATATAGCATGTGTTTACCTCTTGTTCTTACACTTGATCATTTTTTTTTTTTTTGCAATATTCCCAAGAATCCGAAATCAGGGTTGTCCCCCTTGCTAGTCCCAGATTCAGGTAAGAAAATGAACCAGTACACTGCCATTCGCAATCACAAGGCAGGGTCTTAATGTTTTCCTCTGCGTGCAGAACCAATCCAACCAAAAATGTACATATTCTTCCCTATAATGACGCTAAGGAAAAACTTGAGTGACACTGGAGTGACACTGATCCTCCCAATTCTGCTTTCACGACATATTTTTTTTTAAGATTTTATTTACTTATTTGACAGAGATCACAAGTAGGCATAGTTTTGTTTTTATTTTTTTTTAAGATTTTATTTATTTATTTGACAGAGATCACAAGTAGGTGGAGAGGCAGGCAGAGAGAGAGGGAGAAGCAGGCTCCCCGCTGAGCAGAGAGCCCAATGTAGGGCTTGATCCCAGGACCCTGAGATCATGACCTGAGCCGAAGGCAGAGGCTTAACCCACTGAGCCACCCAGGCGCCCCTCCACGACATAGTTTTAATGTCGAATCGCCATAGGTCATCCAGACAAGCACCTTGTACTTCCCCCAATAGCATCCATTTCAGAACTTCCAGAGCCTTTCTTGTAGTCTCTGATGGCTGCCTGGCTCTCAGAGAAGGCGCGTTCCCTTGAGCTGTGGGAAAGGTATGATCCACGACCACCAAACCATCCTGTGGCTCCAATTCATAGAGATCATTTAAATATGTGAGAACCTTATTGTTCAAATCTTCACTTTTATTTGCTAGGCTGTGAAACAAATAGCCTTCACAATCATCTAAAGAAAAGCTATGTCCAAGCTCAGGGCAAGGCAACAAACAAGGAGATGGGGGCCGAGTTCCCTTTCCTTCCATAACCAACAACTTGCTTGTAACTAACAGAACTTATTACTGTGTTTTCTAGCATTGGTTCTTCCCTCAAATACCAAGATTCTGGTAAAATCACACACACATACACACACACACACCCCATAGGGAGCACAACCTGAATGATATTTCCTCTAACAGCTGGTGAAATCCTTGATTCATAACAGTGTTTTAGACACTCAAAGCTCTTCCACAGTCCCATTCCCCCATTCTAAAGATGATCATCAGCTCCCAGAGGACTACAGCCCCGTGTCCATGCCGAGCAGGGAGGATTGGCTTCTAGCAGCCGTCGTAACGTCCTTGTCTACTACTGTCTTCCGGTTTGGTTTCCATTTGTTTTTTTTTTTTTTTCCTTCTAATTATGAGACACGTTTTTGTATTTCTCTGCATGCCTGGTTCTTTTTGATTGGATAAACACTGCAATTTTCCTTTCTGGTTGCTAGATATTTGCATTCTTATAAATATTATTGCGCTTGGTTCTGTGACATGCTAAGTTACTGGGAAATGGTCTGATCCTTTTGGATGCTACATTGAAGCTGTCTGGTGGCTCAGTGCAGCTCTGACTGCCCCCTGCGTTTGTGCTATGTGAGCATTCGTGCGAGGTTCTCTACCTAATGTCCCCGCATGATGAGGTTTCCCACTGTGACTGCTGGAAATAGAGCAGCCCTGTGCGAACTCCATTGATCGCTTCCTCTAATTTTTGAGTAGTTACTTCCCAGCCTCTGGTGTTTTGCTTTCATGCTTGAACGACTTGATCCTCGCGTGAAGAGTTGAGGAGGGCCGCCTGCAGATTTCTGGGGTCCTGTCGGGAGCAGGTCTCTCACCTGTGGTCCCCTGTGAACTCCGATCGGCACAGTGTCCTCACGGAGTCCTCAAACTTGCAGCCTGGGTCTCCACCTGCGTCCCGCTTTCCGCTCCGCATCTGAACCTTCCCTCCGGGCAGTCAGCTCAGGGACCACGGTCCTTTACTGCTCGTGGACGACATCTTGACCACGATTCCTCATGTATTTTGTCTCCCTTTATGGTTATTTTAGGCAGGAGGGTAAATTTGGTTTTTACAACTTCTTCTTGGTCATATAGAAATCTGTGCTTACCTCTGCTTTAATGTCATCAGATCACTTGTAAGAGTTTCCTTGAACAATCACTGACTATTGTGAAGGGAAATGAGGAGAATCTATTATAATGTAAAAATTTCTAAAGTGCTCAATGACCCCCAAACCCTACTTGTCTGTATATACCATACATCTTTTTTTTTTTAAAGATTTTATTTATTTATTTGAGGGAGAGAAAGAGAGAGTGTATGGGGGGGAGAAGCAGACTCCCTGCTGAGCACGAGGTCTGATGCAGGACTCGATCCCAGGACTCCAGGATCATGACCTGAGCCGCAGGCAGACACGTCACCAACTGAGCCACCCAGGCACCCCTGTATCATTAAATGAACCAAGTTAAAAATAAATTACCTCAAGTGTATCTCATACCCAGAGTAAATTATAAGATTTCCAGCAATTATCTTATAAACATAATCAGTTGCAGCCTTCCAAATTTTGATTCAAACTCATCTAAAAATTAATATTTCATCTCGATAGCAGACAATCTTTGAGAAGTCTGCAAAGAGGATACTGTACCATAAATGAGTTGAGACAAAGACACATTCAGATTCTCTGAACTATAAGTTCCTTGAGCTATATATCATTTGTGAAGTCCCCATTTTCCCCTAAATTGCAAGAATTTGGTTTCTCCAAAAAAGTGCTGGGTACTACTCCTCAGGCTTTATAGCCAAATACACTTTTTTTTTTTTTGCCATGTCACTTTCACCCTCATTTTAAGTTATTTCCCTCTTAAATGAACCCATTTAGCCTTGAAAGAGGTCATTCAGAGGTGAGCCCAGGTTGCCCAGTGAGCTGGCACTGGGCAGCCACGTTCCAACTCCCTCTTCTGCCGTTGGAATGTACATTCCACCCACTGTTCCCACGGGAGGAGCCCTTTCCTGGGACAAAGCCTGGAGAGAGTAATGTGTTCCTGATCATGTGGGAGTGACGTGACTGAACCACATTGTTCAAGATTCTGGAGGGCTGGTGCAGAAATCGGCTGGTCTCGAAGCCTCCCAAGACAAGCCCCCTACCTAAGCTCCCTTGCTCATTACATCTGCCACCCACCAGTACCAAGGGGTCTGCTTCTTTCTTTGATCTCTCCCGCCCCCTGTGAACGGGAAGCCAGTTGCCAGTGTCGCCCCCCAGCCCCACCCCTTGAGGCTGCCAGCCCATATCAACCCACTTGAGTTACCATGGAGACACTGCTGTGATTTGTGTATGCACAACTTATTGACAAAAAGATGAGGTTTGGGGAACTTCATAGGAGATGTAGTGGCCTTTGAGACCACATATGTGGTATGAAATCTATTTAAAATCGAGTCGTCCATGAAAGTGTTTACGATCTTGTAAATATAAGAATGATCTGGAAACATTTTTTTTTTTTTTTTAACTTGAGCACAGTTAACACACAATGCTTCGGTTGACACATTGACACACAATGGTTCGGTTGGACCACTCAGTGATTTGACAAGTCTACACATTACGCTATGTTCACCACAAGTGGAACAACATTTTAATTTGGAAATATTTTTACTTTAGAGCGTGATTTTTTTTTAAAGATTTTTTTTTTTAATTTATTTGACAGAGAGGGACACACAGAGAGAGGAAACACAACAGGGAGAGTGGGAGAGGGAAAAGCAAGCTTCCCACTGAGCAGACAGCTTGACACGGGGCTTGATCTGAGGACCCCTGGGATCATGACCTGAGCCGAAGGCAGAGGCTTAAGGACTGAGCCACCCAGATGCCCCTAGAGCATGACTTGTTAATCTAAGTATATTTCACCGTTAACTTACCATTACCCATCACTTTGCCTTCTCACACCTTTTGGATTCAAGCAGTCTGTATAGGGGAATTATTGGTGTTACTGAAAACCCCCGAGGCAAAGAAGCTAACAGTGTATTTTTGTTAAATTCTCTTCTGAAACAATGTTTAGCATTGCTACATACTGCACAGTTTACATTAAAACTACTTCGGTTCCATCAAAGGGCCTCACCCTGAGATAGGTTTCACTTAATCAAACAAAGGACAGATTGCTTTCCTCGTGTTAGCATCACGCTTTTTGACCTGCGACCCCATGGATGTGTTTATCCGAGGAGCTCTGCAGTCCCGGTAAGGATTCGTCTCATAAGGTTACACCAGCTCCTTACCCTCAGGGTCCTCCCTCTACCCTACATACTCCTGGGGAAGGCTTAGTCCCTTCCAGGCTTTAAGGTCACACAGACTTTGATTCCAATTTAATTACTCCTCTTTTCATTGAGACTCTTTAGATGCTGACCTAAAATGAAATGCATTTCTGGACATAAGACTCTGAGCCTTGTTTCCATTTCTAGTAAAACTTTCTTCCCAGATCAGTACCATCACACTGAAACTGATCCCATGTCCAACTTTATGAAGTCAGCTTAAAGGCTGACGCCATATTCATTCTGCCCTGACACTGGTTGTTGCTAATCTACACAGGACAGACAGCGTGGCCCTTTGCCATTTCTCATTAGTGTTAGCTAAATACTTTTAAAGTTATGATTCAATGACCAGGATAAGATCATGGAACCTTATTACAATTCCAACAGTTCTAAATATATATATATATATATATATATATATATATATATATATATATAGAGAGAGAGAGAGAGAGAGACTTTATTATTGCAATAAACACTTTCAAAAAGCTGGATCTGACAGACCTAGAGATTTATGTAATTATTACGGTACTTCAAGCTAATTAGACAAGGTAAGACATTCATTGAAGCTGTTTTAATTAATAGTATTTACTAATAGCCAAAACAGCTTTTAGTTTCTCCTTGTGGGTTTTTAAAAAATTCTTACAGCGTTTAAACTTTGTTCAACAAGATACATTGTTTCTGATCATTACCATCTTATATTCAAATTTTATATTTACATTGATACTTATATATAAAAATCTTGTATTCAACTCTTATATTCAAATTTCTCTTCTGGAATTTAAAAGGCAAACATTTTCTATATTTATTCTTAAATATCTCGAGTTCTCCTGCCCCAGCCAGCCTCCGCCATGATCTTAGGGTGTTAGATAACCTTAGAAGTTCGTCCATGAGGGTCTCTCCGATCTTTTTCCAGACCCTGCATAGGGATCTCCGGCACTTAAATGTACTCTCCTTGCGCTCTCTGGTCAGGTCAGAAACCCGAGAAACTGCCGAAGTGGAGACGCAGGAAGGGAACGCCCGGACGTGACAGTGCAGTTGCTAGGGCGCACGACTGCGAAGGGAAAGTCCCGGGTAGAGGAGCGGCCTCCGAGGAGGTGGTTCTCAGGGGAACCGGAGGGGCAGCAGGGGAGGGTCGTTTTAGGAAAGCTGCCACAGAAGGAAAAGTAAAGGGACCCAGCAGAGCTGTCTGGGCATTCTGCTCCCTTCCGGAGTCCGCTTCCTCCTTCTAATGCAGCGGTGAAAAAAAGCGAGCAGGTGCGGTCTCCGGCGGCTTGTCCGTGGTTACTGTCTTAGGGAAGAGTATCATCCTCCTATAAAAAGCAAAACAAGGGGCGCCTGGGTGGCTCAGTGGGTTAAGCCTCTGCCTTCGGCTCAGGTCATGATCTCCGGGTCCTGGGATCAAGCCCCACATGGGGCTCTCTGCTCCGCGGGGAGCCTGCTTCCTTCTCTCTCTCTGCCTGTCTCTCTGCCTACTTGTGATCTCTGTCAAATAAATAAATAAAATCTTTAAAAAACAAAAAACAAAAAAACCCTCTTACTTTCATGCTAGCTGAAATGTCTTAGCAACAAATTCTTTTCTTCCAAAAATAAAAAGAACATATTTAACAACAGAAATGTTTGGGAGACTTGGAATTAACACATGACAGGCAATTCCTGGTAATCAGCGTGAGTGAAGACAATGGCTTTTCCATGCGTTGCAAAGTCATGAGGCACCTCAAGGGGAGGTGAGGAAGAAAAGGTTCCACTGGACAACGGTGGAGAGCCGGACAAAGACTGGAAACTCCCAAACCCCCACGTTTTCTGATCCTTTGATTTTCTGTTCTTTCAAAATCAGGAGACCGGGGCGGGTAGAAATTCCTCCTGAAAGCATTTCACAGCCATGGGACTCGTGGAAAAACCATCTCCTGCCCGGGGGCCGGCGGGATTCTCAACCAGGGTCAGGCCTCTCTTAACTGTGCTTAAACCTCAACTGTGGAGGCCACTTTGCAACTGAGATCCTGTTTGTTCCAAAGTCAAAATCTCTGTAATCAGTCATTTGGTTTTGTTTCAAACCCTTTGTGTACATGCCATCACCTCTGGGCATTTCAGACATTTTTCTGTACTAGGCTACATTTGCCTAGGAAAACGAGGCAATGTTTCAAATAAATCTCTAGAGACCAAAGGGGTTTGTTTGTGTTAGCCACTCACGTGGTTGTTCTTCATTCCCACTTTATTAGAAAATTGCTAAGAATAAAAGGAAAATATTATTGATCTCTGAAAACACCATGTTCAAAACTTGACTTTTAACAATTACATCTTATGTCTTTAACAAGACCAAGGACAACTGTGATGTGTGGTTATTATATTACTCAAGAGTCTCTGTTTGCTCCCATCATAAAATGCATTTAAAAATCTTTATAATGTGCATATATATGGGTATCTATGATTTAGACATATAATGTACACTTAAATGTAACTTTCTTATGAATAGTATTTTGATGTACCTAGTTATCTTTACTTATTCTTCTCTTTCTGAAAGGGCATTACGATAGCTTATAAGGAGAAAGATTATAAAGCAGAAAGAGATGAGTAGGGTTAAAGTAAAGGCAAAAGCAAAACAGAGGCCAAGCCATAAAATGACAGAAGTAATTGGTGTGCAGCCCTGTGTGTTATGAAGTCGAACAGAACGGCATCTGTCATAAATAAAAGATTACTAATACCATGAACATGAGTGGCCGCTAGAATTGGACCTCACAGTTGTTTCAATCCAAGCACTAAAAGCAAAAGCAAATATAATCTATTTCGACATTCGCCGTTTTCAGAAGATAACATCTGTAGTCTCCACTATGGAGAAGGCACCTTTCCTTTTTTGTCATTGTGGTCTGGAAAAACTATCCCCCATGGGCGGTTTATTTGGAGACACATGTAACTTCATTGTCAGGAGTCAGTGTTTCGAGAATGATGGGCGCTCATTTTACCTGTTAGGATACACAGGTTTAGACAGCTTCAACCATTTCCAAGCCTGGAAAAACAAAGTCACAATGGGTGCCTGTTACTAATAGCTTACGAATCACTTTCATATACGACAGGTCCTTTAATCTTAGCATTCTTGGAAAACTAGGATGATTATCTGTCCCATTTGATGCCTGAGTTTAGTGGGTTTGAGCCATTGGCCTGATGAGATGAGGGAAAGATCCAGGACTCCAAGTCAGATCCCGCCTTCCACACTGTACGATCTCTATTTTTGCCACTCCTGAATTGGAGGGAAAAAAGTATACTTTTATGCTAAACTTATCCCTTACATTTGCATTTATGTTAAAAAGTTTTTCTTCTGAATTTTGGTCAGAGGTGAGTGTATCTCCAGGCATTGAGAAGAATTTCATAAACATAGGAGCTCAAGAAAGTTTTGAGCATGGGAAGTTAGGTGAGCATCTCCTGTCCACTGAGGTGATTTGAGAGACGGTTTCTCAGTGCCCAGTGTGCACGGGACTCACTGGGGAGTCTGGGTAACATGAAGATTCAGATGCCGACACGCCGCCAGGTCTGGCTGTCACTGTGGCTCTTCTCACCCCACCCTGCGCATCTCTGGACCTCCCTTACTCTCGGCTTGTGTAGTTCTTCTCCATTTACAGAATTTAGCGTAGAGTTTCTCCTTTAACAATTTCACAGCCACCTTCTTTAATGTGTAAGCTTTGAATTCCTATTATGGATCCCATTTTTCCAATAAAATGAATCTTTCCAGGAGGTCAACGGGTGCCCCCAAACCGTTCAGCCGGCTAGCGAGGCAGTTATAAAAGTCTGATTTTCTGATCCCAAAGCTCTCTCTAGCCTTGCACTACCCTGCAGAGAGAGAGGGCAGTGACCTCTCCACAGGCTATCCTGCTGTGCCCCGTGGGTCCGAGGTCCCCCTAAGTCCCAGCTTAGCCCCTTCCAAGACAGCCCTGCCGAAGCCCCGTGTGGCAGGTGTGGCTTTCCGGATGGCGCTCCCGACAGGCTCCCAAGACCCCTTCGACCTGGGCGGAATCCATCCAGTTCCCCTTCTGAGCCAACCCAGTTTCCCCTCAGCCCGCGCTTTCTCTGGCCACTTCTCTCTGCTGTGACTCATTTCACTTCTATCTGACTCTGTCACACCCCTCGCTGCTCCTGAGTGATCATCTCAGTCCTTCCTTATTTCTAATTTGGTTTTGCCTCCTTTGTCCTTATTAAAGCTATAGAAGAGGAGAATTTCCTGTAGGATTAGTGAAGTGGTCGAAAATACATCATCAGGGGCTTAGTTTTTTGGGGGGGAAATGCAATATGTCAGGGTAATTTTTTTTTAACATGTCTGCTTTTTAATCTCCTCTCTTAAGTTTTACCACCCATGCGATTTTCGTGGAAGACTGCCTTCATCACAGCCAGAAGGCTGCATTGCTCCGGGCTGATGCATCTCAGCCCAGAGCTGTACCTCAGGGTCCCATCGTCCTGCTGTGCGGCCCATAAATGTTGAATGATGGTAACGACCGTGCAGTGTCATTTCATGGTGAGCCCAAAAGGTGTGACTGGCAACTGCCCGTAAGAGAAACACTATAAATTCTACTGAAAAAGCCTGCCATGATCTACAGTGATAGCAAGGTGACTTCCCAGTCTGGAGCAGTGAGGCCCTTCTCCGACACCCACAGCGTGACTCCACGGAGCATCTCCTGATGTCCATGAGTAATGTGATTACAGAAATACAGCTTGCGAATGGGCCTATCACCACCCAGGAAGAGTCGGAAAAGTATACCTCATACTCCCCAACTGTCCTTTTTTCCCAGTTTTTCCAATCAGTTAGCATAACAGGCATTGAGGATACAAAAAGTTAGTGTAATTCCTTGTCCAAAGCAACCTTACCAGAGTAATATTATGAAAAGCGAGGGCAACTCTGTATATTTTATATATGTGTTGTGTCTATGTAACTGCATATGTGTGTGTACATATGAGCATATATGCATGTATGTGTAATAGAGTAACTCTATACATACGTACAGGGTTACACATTTGTACGTATGTTTTAAAATATGGATGTTGTTATTCAGCCATTGTGAGGCCAATAGATCAAGAGAGGGCTCATTGAAAAGATGGGTTATTATATATATATATATATATATATATATACATATGTATATATATATACACACACACACACACATATATATACACATTTTTTAAGTTTTTATTTATTTTTTAAATTTCTTTTCAGTGTTCCTGAATTCATAGTTTATGTACCACACCCAGTGCTCCATGAAATATGTGCCCTCCTCAACACCCACCACCAGGCTCACCCAACCCCCCCACCACCTCCCCTCCAAAACCCTCGGTTTGTTTCTCAGAGACCACAGCCCCTCATCCTTCATCTCCCCCTCCAATTTCCCCCAACTCCCTTCCCCTCTCCAGCTCCCCATGTCCTCCGTGTTATTCCTTATGCTCCACAAATAAGCAAAACCATATGATGATTGACTCTCTATGCTTGACTTATTTCACTCAGCATAATCTCTTCCAGTCCCATCCATGTTGCTACAAAAGTTGGGTATTCATCCTTTCTGATGGAGGCATAATACTCCATAGTGTATATGGACCACATCTTCCTTATCCATTCATCTGTTGAAGGGCATCTTGGTTCTTTCCACAGTTTGGTGATTATGAACTATTACTGCTATGAACATTGGGGTACAGATGGCCCTTCTTTTCACTACATCTGTATCTTTGGGGTAAATACCCATTAGTTCAATTGCAGGGTCATAGGGTAGCTCTATTTTTAATTTCTTAAGGAATTTCTACACTGTTTTCCAAAGTGGCTGCACCAACTTGCATTCCCACCAACAGTGTAAGTAGAGTTCCCCTTTCTCCACATCCCCTCCAACACATGTTGTTTCCTGTCTTGCTAATTTTGGCCATTCTAACTGGTGTAAGGTGGTATCTCAATGTGGTTTTGATTTGAATCTCCATGATGGCTAGTGATGATGAACATTTTTTCTTGTGTCTGTTAGCCATTTGTATGTCTCCTTTGGAGAAGTGTCTGTTCATGTCTTCTGTGCATTTTTTTGACATGATTATCTGTTTTGTATGTGTTGAGTTTGAGGAGTTCTTTACAGATCTTGGATATCAGCCCTCTGTCTGTATTGTCATTTGCGAATATCTTCTCCCATTCCGTGGTTTGCCTCTTTGTTTTGTTGACTGTTTACTTTGCTGTGCCAAAGCTTTTCATCTTGATGAAGTCCCAAAAGTTCATTTTCACTTGTTTCTTTTGCCTTTGGAGACATATATTGAAAGAAGTCGAAGACGTTACTGCCTATGTTCTCCTCTAGGATTCTGATTCTGATGGATTGCTGCCTCATGTTGAGGTCTTTTATCCATTTCGAGTTAATATACATATATATAGTATATATAGTATATACAGTATATATGTATATTCTATATATATGTATTTTCTATATACATATATGTATATAGAATGTATATGTATGTATGTGTTGTATATATAATATACATATATTCTGTATGTATAGAATGTATATGTATATTCTATATATAAGTATATGTATATGTGTATATTCTATATATATTTTATGTATACATATATATGTATATTCTATATGTACATATACATATAGAATATACATATATACATATATTTAATATATTTATTTATTTATTTATTTGACAGACAGTGAGAGAGAGCCCAAGCAGGCAGAGCAACAGGCAGAGGGAGAGGGAGAAGAAGATTCCCCGCTGAGCAGAAAGCAGACCCTGGACACTGGGATCATGACCTGAGCTGAAAGCAGATGCTTAACCAACTGAGCCACCCTGGCTTCCCGAGATGGGTTGTTATACTCACAGACCCCAAGAGGAGGGGTCATGCCACGCCATGCACACGGGGCACCATGGGAAAGCACCGGGGTCTCTTAGAAGCCAGAGGGAGTGAGAGCAAAGCACGGGCGAGAGCCTGTATCATGGCTTCCACAGGAAGGAAGAGAATAGGCAGGGTAAAGAGACTTAGGATGGGCTGTTGTGAATGACTCCCATGTGCTCTGGGGTATAAGAGAATTAGGATGAAAGATAACTGGGTTTCAAAAAATGTTGAGCTTTAAGAATTGCCAAGGTATCCACAGTCCTAGTTATCTATCAATATGTAAAAAATTGCTCCAGAAATTTGGCATCGGGAAACAGCAAGCACAGATGGTCTCGCTCTCTGTGGACTGGGGGCTGGAGTGGCTTGGTCTGGCGGGCCAGACTCAGGTTCCCTCAAGATGCCACCTGACCAGGGTATCAGGTGAGCTCCGGGCATCTCCAGGGTCCTTGGGGGAGGATGACTCCCAATTCATTCATGTGGACCTGTCCACAGAGCTTCCCCTGGGTTCCCCTGAGAGAGGGAAGGGGGAAAAGAAAGAGAGAGAGAGAGCATGCACCCAGGAGAGAAGCCACAGTTGTTTTGTCATTGAATCTCAGAAATGACACCCAGTCACCCTATGTGCTCTGCTCATCAGAGGCAAATCTGCTGTTTAGCCCACATGCAATTGGGGGGCCATACACAGGGGCCAGGGAGCAGGGACCATCGGCCACCTCAGAGACCACAGACCACACCAAAAAGTCAGCAAGCAGGAAGGAGAGGATAACCCCTGACGTTAAAACTGTTACACATTTGCAGGCTTGAAAACTACCAGACACGCAACAGGCTGAAAGATAAAATGTTGATCATGAGCTTGTTAGTGGCCTAAGGATGCAGATAACTCCTAAAAATTAATAAGAAAATAATTAAATTCAAAAGCAGAGCTGCCAGGAGACCAAAGGGCAGCTCAGAAAAAGAGAAATTCATATTCTCTCCACACTTGGGGAAAAGTACTCAAGACACAGTAGCAACTAAAGAAACGACAATTAAGAAGTGAGATAATGCTCTCAGATATCAGAGAGGTAAAATTGGAGCAGGTTGAGAACGCCCAGAGAAGACGAGGGTCTTCTCCTACACTACTAGTGGTGGTGTAAGGGGGTACAGCTTTTCCAGAAAGCAGGTTGCCAATAAATATGACCTCCTTCGTACTCGTTCCACAGAAATTCTCATTCTAGGCACCTAGAATGATTCGAAATGGGGACACGGACTGAGCCACATACATACTTGCCATAGAGTTACTTGTGTTGGCAAAGAAGGGGAAGCATTTTAAATACTGGAACATTAGAAGAATTACGTAAATGGAAAAAGCAACCCCCTCACCTCAATAAGAAGGGAAAATGGAAGGATTCTCTTCCAACTCAGAGAACGTTCAAAGAAAGGACCCCAGCTCAGCTCCAGGGCAAGGTGCTGCCAAAAACTGAAATGTTTCTGGAAATAAAAGGGAGAAACTCCATTTTGTGTTGGAGAGGAAAAGGGCAGAAATGGAGGTGAAGGGAAGAGAGAGCCATCAATGCTGAGAAATAAAAGTACCAACTGAAAATCCCTCCCCCAAGAAATGTTTTAAGGCCAGTGATGCCCAACGTTAGCATGAGGGCATCTTTGGGACAGCAAGGGGAGCCTCTCGTCCTCCCAAATCTTTAGTCATGCACAGAAATGCCTTCTGTGATATTTCTATTAAGGAAAATACCTAGAATTCCTATCTAGGTCAGTGCGATGCAGACAAGGAGACCTTGTGGGAGACAGTAAGAAGACTGCCAGAGAGAAATAATTGAATGGAAGCCTGAACACAGAGTCCAGATTGATGGTAAGAAAATAACACCCCTAGTAATTTACAGAAATCCTGCTGGGGGCAGTGAACTTTCTACTGTCTATTACATGGGATTTCGAGCCAATCTTATCTACAGCTGAGAAGGGAGGGTGACCCCAATTGCTATTTCGATCTCCCAAATCATAGAATTCTATGCAGGCCTTATAAATGAAGCTTTAGAAAAGGCTGATGGCAGACAAGGGGGTCTAAGCTTTGTTGTTTAGTGCAGAATAGCACAGCTGGGTGTTGTCAGTTAATCCCATACCCGTTGTTACACATGCAAAAGACATCCGATGCCTAAAACATGTTGGTAGTACCCATCGGTGGATGGTGGGGCTAAGGTGATTTTTACCTTCTTTGTTCATCTCTATGTGCCTGCTTTCTTAGGCGATCGGATCTCTAAACCCCTGGTAAGGCTGTCTGTGTGTTTATGTGTCTCAAGTCAGGCTCCCGAGAAGCAGAGCCTGGAAAAGGGCTCCTTGATTAAGTGACTCGTGGCTCTTAGGAGGGAAGCAAGGCAGGGGAGGCAGGAAAACTAAGCAAGAAGGTTTCTGTATCTCAGGCATGCGATAATAGTCCCGTTCTCCCTTTAAAACGAATTCTTACGTGGCCATTAAACCCCAGACTTAGAGGATTTAATTTACAAGATGAATACATGCTCCTGTTGGGTCCAAACTGTTTGGGATTTTTTCTTTCTATGGATCGTAACTTGAAGACTTAGCTGGTAACACGTCGGGTGCTGCTCCTTCAAGGCTTCAATCTGCTCAATGTCGCCTGCTGTTGGACACCATGAGGCCAGTGCCTTGGGTAATCTGATATTGGGTTTAACCAGACTATTATTTTCCCATAAGAATGAAAATACCTTTGTTTGGTACTGAGCGTCTCAAAGCCACTCCTCATTACCCATTTGTTCAAGGCCGTTTTATAACATCCTCCTGTCTTACCCGTCAAAGTACAGCATGACTCTGTTCCATGTGCTTGGGCGGAACAGCTGAGAATGAGCTTGGAGCCTCCACTCTCTTGCACACATAGTCCAGGAGCAAATTCTCCTGGCTCCCCCTTCAGATCCGGGACAGAGTCTCCTGGCTTCTCCTGTCCTGTGCTGTCACCTGGTCCAAGCCATCACTGTCTATGGTGTGCGCAGCCGACCAGCCTCCAGATGGCAATCTGTGCGACTGTTACCCTCATCACGGTCCACGTGCACACAGTAGCCAGAACAATCCTTTTAGAATCCAAGCTGGGTCTCCTTTCCCCTTTTCTGAAAACTCTCCAAGGCTTCCCATCCGTTTCAAAGTCCCGAATGGCCTTTTTCCTCGTCCTCACCTCTCACCCCTCCCGGGCTTCTCTGGGCTCGCAGTCCCTCGAGCTCTTCCCTCTGCCTCCCCATTAGGCATAGGCATGTGGTTCATAAGTTTACTTCCTTGAGTCTGTTTCCAAATGCCACCTTGCTAGAGAGGCCTTCCCACCCACCATTCTCCACCTGTTTCCTCTTCCCTGATAATTCCTTTCTCAAGGCACGAATCCTCACCTGGCATATTTCCCACTAATTTGTTGGACATCTGTCCCCTGAAATAGGAAGTAAACTCCATAGGAGCAGAACATGGTCTCTTGTTCATTTCTGTATCCGCTGGGACTAGTGCTCGTTGTGGTGGGTCAGTTATTTCTTGATGAACAAACGAGTTGGTAAACCACAGACATCGGCTCTCATCTACTCTGATGTCCTGAAGCAAGTCCTGTTCTTGAAAATGAAAGCTTCCTCCCCTCCTTGCCTAAAACCTCAGCCACGTTGACTACAGTGCTAGGATCACCTCACTGGTCCCTGAGGATATGGGAAAGACCTATTCTCTTTCCTTAATCAGTTACTTTGAAAGAATAAAAGTAAAGATCAAAACCTAAGCCTTTATGGAGGTGAAAATACTCCAACAATTGACATTTTTAACAGCCTCATTGAAGTAAGGTTGAAGGTAGTGATCCACACATATAGAAATGTTTACTGGGTACTCCCACACGATTACTGATGTAGATGGACACGTCATCTGCAAAGCAACAGCTTCCAACCTGGGTGCTGTACATTTCTCTTTCTTGCCTCATTGGACTGGCTGGAACCTCCAATAGGATACTGAGTAGAAGTCACAAGAGGACACGCCTTGTAACTCTCTAATAACTTATGACCTTGGTAACCTACATCTCATCAGGCTGTGTGATGGGGTCTCAGGATTCACTGATGCCCTCAGTGTCTGGGACCTTCTTGTCTCTATGCCCATATTTTGTTTGGAGTAGTTTCCATTGTGATGTCCACAAGTTCAATGATCTTCTCTTCTGCAGTTTTTAATCTGTTAATCAAACCACCCAATATATTTTCCACATCAGACACTGTAGTTTCTAATTCTGGGAGTTGAATTCAGGTGTTTTTATATTGTCCTGTTTCCACTTCACCTGCCCCATCATCCCTTTAGCTCCAGAATATGTGGAATGTAGTTAGAATACCTGTTTAATGGCCCAGTTTTCTGATTTTGACATCCCTGTCAGTTCTGGTTTCAAGTGATTGACTTTTCACTCCTTATGGATAGAATTTCTCGGCTTCTTTGCAAGCCTGATAATTTTTGATTGAATGCCAGATATCGTGCATTTTACCTTCTGCATGTTGGACATTGCTCCATTCCTATAATGTTTTTGATATTTGTTCCAATGTGGAGTCTTGATGCTAAGAACCAGATCGATCTTCTTGGGTCTTGCTTTTAAGATGTGGTAGGGGAGGGCCAGCAGCATTTAGTCTAGGGCCAAATATTCTCCACTACTGAGACCTGATGTTTCTGAGTCTTCTAGCCAAATCCCAGGAAGTGTGAGATTTTCTAGTCTGGCCTGTAGACACAGACATGACTCCCAGCTTCCATAAGCTTTGAGTAGTGTTCACTCTAATTCCTGCAGTGAGTGCTTTCCCCAGCCTGGTCATTCCCTTCCAGGGACAGTGTGGTCTTCAGAGCTCTTCAGGACACCAGTGGGGACCCTGTGCATTTTTACAGAACTCTTCATGTGTGGTCTTCCCAGGGCGTCTCCCACAGGAACTTAACCCTTCTGGTCCACCTTGACTCTCTGTTCCATCTTGTCAACCCAAGGCATCAGTCAGGCTCTGCCTTGTGCCTTGTTGTCCCTGCCTGAACCACAACACACCCGGGGCTCACCTTGTTCCCATCTCTCAAGGACCACTTTCCTTCGTTGTCTGATGCTCAGTTTCTTAAAAACTGCTGTTTCATATATTTTGTCCCATTTTCTAGTTGTTTCATGTGAGCAGGTAGATCCAGTCCCTGTCAGTCTTTCTTAACTATAACCAGAATTTGACCCCCTGTAATTTATTTTGGCCCATTTGTAACTGAGTGGGAGTCCAGGGGGAGAGGTCTCACAGTTGGTTCTCACATGCTCCTTCACGCCCTCCAGTGTCTCTCCAAGACTCATACTTCCTTCTCCATGAAGACTTCCTGTCTTCTTTGGGACCCAACTCCATGAAAGTCTCTGTCTCCTCCAGCTTTTACTTCTTTTCTCCACTGGTTATAAATACACTTAAATATGTCCCAGGAAATTGTCCTCCAATCACTGGCCATCACCACTGAGTTATCACTCTGCCATTTTCGCTCTATAATTTAATTCTGTGAATCTCCTTATTTTCTGTTCATTCCTCAAGCCATTAAAATATGGTGTTTGTCTCCACCACTTTATTAAAACCATAATTTCCATGGTCACTAATAATTTGTATATTGTCAAATCCCAGGGACACCTTTCTGTTTACTCTATGTGACCACCTATTGCCCCGTGACAGGCTTTCTGAAAATCTCTTCCTTTCTGAAAGTCTCTTCCTCCCAGGTCTTGGTAACCATCACTCATTTTGTTTCCCTTCTACTTCTCTTCCCACTCCCCTGTTTGTGGACTCCTCTCTTCCCCTTCACTCTTTAGTGCCACTGTTGGTAGGATTCTCTCTTGGCCTTCTATTGAATTTATTCCTTGTGCTTTCTCACTTTTTCTAAAGTCAGATCAGTATAATCAACCCTGATAGTCATTCTCACTTAGATACTGACCCTCTTAAGGTGCAGACCACCCCATGC
The DNA here is from genome assembly GCF_010015895.1 of Lontra canadensis. Classification (NCBI taxonomy): domain Eukaryota; kingdom Metazoa; phylum Chordata; class Mammalia; order Carnivora; family Mustelidae; genus Lontra; species Lontra canadensis. The sequence goes on from NW_022631067.1 coordinate 3,959,207, forward strand.
AGAAATGAAATCATCAACCTCTGCCATTACTGTCCTATTGACCCCGGTGGTTCTTTATCCCCATGGAGGCACGAAATCCATGTCAAATTCATAGTCATTGTCCATGTTTAGTCAATAAATGCAGTTGTGTCTGCATCTCAAATGTTCCTCAAAATTGTATATTCTGATTCACCCTCCATACTACGAACTTAATTTAGTGTTTTCTTACTCTTTGCTTAGATTATTGCCACAAGTTTTTATTGGAAGACCTGTCCCCATTCACTCATTTCTTCATTCAACAGATACTTATTGACTCCCCAGTATGTGCCCAACTCCATTCTCAGCAATGGCTGTGCAGATATGGACCATCATTAGGGAGCTTTCAGTGTTTTGTTTTGTTTTGTTTTTATTTTTTATTATTTTATGTTAGTCACCACACAGCACATCATTAGTCTTTGATGTGGTGTTCCATGATTCATTGTTTGCATGTAGCACTCAGTGCTACATGCAGTACATGCCCTCCTCAATACCCATCACTGAGCTCACCCATACCCCCAAACCCCTCCCCTCTGAAACCCTCAGTTTGTTTCTCAGAGTCCATAAGGAATAGCATGGAGGACATTAGAAGAAGGAAGGGAAAAATAAAGGGGGGAGGAGTCGGAGGGGAGATGAACCATGAGACCATGAGAGACTATGGACTCCAAGCATCGTCTTAGATGGGGCGATGCGAGTCTCACAAAACACACCAAACTAAGAAACTGACAGCCAACAAGTCAAACAGCTGCAGCAAGTTCTATTCAAGAACTTAGGTTGCGCAGAGGGGAAAGCCTTTCCAAAGAGACACTATTTAAGATAAGATCCAAGTGGCAGGAAGAGCTTATCTGTGAAGAAAGGAGGAGGGAGGGCCAAAGTTCTTTAGCATTCTACCAGAGTTATCTTTCTGAGATGAAAGTTTGCCGGGCCACATCCCTCAATGCAAACTTCTCCTTGTCCGGCTTCTGGTAGAATCCAGATCAGCTTCTGATCTGAGCGTGGGAAGCCCTACGGACAAGCCCTCCAGCCTCTCTGGCCTCATTAGTTCCTGCAGCTAGAACAAAGTACCATGGGCTGGGGAGCTTATAAACAACAGATTCATCTTTCTCATATTTCCAGTGGCTGGAAGTCTGAGATTGGGATGTGAGCATGGTTGGGTGAGGAGGGCACACTTCCCACTGGGTCCTCACACAGCTCTGTGGGGTGGGATCTCTTTTATAAGGGTATGAATCTCGTTCCCAAAAGTTCTGCCCTCACATGGTCATCTCCCAAAGGTTCCACCTCCTAGTACTATCATGTTGGTCATTGGGTTTTCAACAGATGAAGTTGGGGGGAAGAGGGATACAAACACTAAGACCATAGCAGTTGCTAATGCTTGTTCTCTATTTCAGTCCTAGGCAGTACTTGCTGTTCCTGCAATGAGTCTTTAATTACTACGTGCGCTTCTGACATACTTTCACTTTCTAGAAGGCAATCGCCCACCTGTCCAATGCACACGCACTTACTGAATGACTCGGTGAAATGGGAGCCAGAACTGTGGTGTTACCAGGTGTTCCGTGCTCTGCCCACAGCACACCTGAAGTTGTCTTCATTACCTGGGAAGTGCTGGTGATGGGGTCTATGCACATCCTTGGTGGAAAGTTAGCCCAGCCTCGGACTCCTGGACTTCCTGTCAACACTACAATAAATATTTCCAACCTGACAACAAATCCAAGTGTAAAACTAAATTAACATTGAGACTCATGCGGGAAAATGTTTGAACTTATATTCATCCATAAAAGGAAATATGATGTCAGAATTTGCTCTTATCCTTAAATGCCAATGAACGTTTAGCATTCTTAATGCAAGCCTATGTTACATACAGTTATGACATATGGATGCAAGGGTATATCTAGAGTGTTACTAATATGGTGTTCAGGTTCAGGTCAGGATGATGTTGGTCTTTATTATCCATTAACTTGGTCTCGGCTTCCTGTTCAAATAAAAGAATGAAAACCATACATCCACTAGACAGGTACTATTTACTAGGTTTTTGTTCTGGAATATAAGAGAGGTAAGATGATGTCATGAACTGAGTTGTGTCCTCCTCCCCATTCATATGTTCCCACCATATCACCCAGGGTGACAGTATTTGGAGATGGGGCTTTCAGGGAGATAATTAAGGATAAGTGAGGTCATAAGGGTGGGAATTAATCCAATAAGACTGGTGTCCTTATAAGAAGAGGAAGAGATGGCAGAATCGCTCTCATATATACAATGGAGTATGATGCCTCCATCAGAAAGGATGAACACCCAACTTTCGTATCAACATGGACGGGACTGGAGGAGATTATGCTGAGTTAAATAAGTCAAGCAGAGAGAGTCAATTATCATATGGTTTCACTTGCTTGTGGAGAATAAGGAATAACACGGAGGACATTAGGAGAAGGAAATGAAAAGTGAGTTGGGGGAAATCAGAGGGGGAGATGAACCATGAGAGACTGTGGACTCTGAGAAACAAAAAGGGTTTTGGAGGGGAGGGGTGTGGGGAGATGGGTGATACTGGTGGTGGGCATTATGGAGGGCACGTACTGCATGGAGCTCTGGGTGTGGTGCATAAACAATGAATTTTGGAACACTGAAAAAAATAAAATAAAATTAAATTAAATTAAAAAAACAAAAAACAATCTCTCTCCCCATCATGGAAGGACACAGCCAGAAGGCAGCTAACTGTAAGACACGAAGAGTATCCCAGAAACCAAAATTTCCACCACCAGGATGGTGCAAAAATAGATTTCTGTTGTTTACGTCACCCAAAGTGTGGTATTTCATGGTGGCAGCCTGAGGCGACTAACACAAGGATATAGCCCTCCTGAGTGAAGTAAGCTTAATGTGACAGCGACCCCAGCTAAAAAACCATCCCGAGTCCAGGCCGCACTTTTATTTCCCTCAGTAATCCCCTCGGCGGGCCCTGGAGGACCGTGTGAGGTAAAAGGGTTAAGTAATGTTTGACCAGTATGTATACTCAGAGCTTTTTATCTCCCCGAGACTTATTAGCACGCTGAGTATCAATTCACCAAGAATGAATAATACCTTGAATGACATCAGCTTCCGCCAACATGTAGAGGTTACTATGGTAATGGGCAAAGTTTTTCAGAGCACAAAACAAGAACCATGCTTGATATATTAGTCAGCCAGGGAAAGCAGGCACATATAAGCGGCCACATTCATTCCCTCAATGGTCATTTATGCGGCATGCGTGTTAACAGTTCCTCCATGCTTTCCCGAACATCAAAACGTTGGCAGTTGTATTGAGAATCTTGGCAGATTTACAAAAGTGTTAACACTCATTTTCAGAGCCTCGTTTTGGGAGGTTTTGTTTTGTTGTTGTTTGTTGTTTTGGGTGTTTTTTGTTTTTTGTTTTTTGTTTTTTGTTTTGCTCTTTATTTCTTGGAACCCATATTTTCGGCAGGTTCACAGGATTCGTAAGCCAAACACTGAAGTGAAAATACTTTCCAAGGACTGGACTCCGCCATCCCTGTAATAGAAGTTTCTTCCCCTTCTAGTCCTTTAGAAATTGCTTCTCTTGTCATTAATTATATTGGTTTTTTCTAGCACGAAGTTTTATCACATGGCCCTTCTCTTTGGTTTTCTAGAACTGAATGATGCCAAGCAAACGTACTTCCTCCCATAACAATGTTATTTTGCTGAGAGTGCAGACCCAAACTTTGTAGTATGTCATGGGTTTAGCAATGCATTCAACAAGTCAACAAGCTTGCATAGGATTTCCATGCTTAGAACTTCCCAAATCCTAGTTCTGGTGGGAATGGTGAGCTCTGTGACATTCACAGCAGGTGGAAACCATGTTGTGCTGGGTGTAGACCACATGCCGGTCTTCCAGAAGAGGACCAGAAAATTGGTGACACCATCGATACTGACCATAATCCCTGGGGACAAGTGAGAGTGGCAACCGATGGGCAGGTCTACACAGCAGAGCCGAATCCGCTGGGAGTCACTCTACTGACAGACCCTCTCTCTGCTCTGGTCTTGTGATTCTTTGAAACTGCAGGACAGCAGAGTCTTGGCTCCCCACCACACTCTAGCTAATGGTTCAGTGAAGGAAATGGACCCAGAAAACCTACAAAGAAAGTTTTTGAGCAGCCTCAGAGCTACATCCATGAAGATGGAGATGGCTATAGAGAAGACATGGTGCAGTGACTTTTTTGTTAGGACATGATTGAGTGTGCAAGCAAGCAATTCAAACAGTTTTGTGAGGAATGAGGAAGGGCCATACACTTTAGATGTCAGCCACAAAAAGAAATAAGTTTCATGAGAGAATTCATAGAGTTATGTGTTTGGACTTACCCATTTTTTCCCCCAAATGTAATGGCTCTCCTAGAATAATAATTAACATGCCGGAGTAGCCAGGCTTCTGTCTGACTGATGTGCTCACAGTCACCTCAGCCTTGCTTTTATTGATCGTTTCATGTTTAATGTGGAAGAGTTGTAAAAGGCTTTAGCGACCGAAATGACTCCGATGTTCATTTCACAATGATAGGGACCCTTATCCTACCTTTATATATATAAAAAAATTCTGGTAATTTGTAATTTGTTTGAAGACAAAAACAAATGTAGTAGAGTAACATTTTAAAGAGATCATCAATAATGTCTAATAATGTGTGGATTTGGTGTCAGAACACATCGTTATTTTCAATGCAGAGCAGCAATGAGTAGAGACGGCCGCCAGCCACGGGGTCTGGTTTCCAGAACAACGAGAACGCCTAACTTGGCTCTGGTTACTTTTACTTCGGACGATCATCACACCGGTGAATGCAGAGTGTGCAGGATCCCAGGAGATCTGGGATTCACGGTGCCGGTGCCAGGCGGGAGCTTCCCATCTCACCTTCTTCCCTGGTGAACACTTACGGGATGCAAGGGATTGCCTGAAGTGCACAGACGGGGGCAGTCGCCCAATTGTTTCTCACCCGGATCGCCAGGATGACCTGAAGTGTGCAGGATCTGCCACCTTTTCACCCGCCGTCGCTGAAATGATGGGGCGAGCCGGCAGATGGCCAAGGAGCGCTCGGTGGGCATCCCTTTACGCATCGATCGGTACAACCTGGGTCCTTCCGTATTTCAGTTCCCACTGTGTCTCCAGGTCTGCTCTCCCTGTCTGAGAGGAGGTCTGGACGTGGCCTGCCACAGGCGTGATACTCAGGGAAATACTTCAGACCGCTGTTGATGTTTACACCAAGAAGTAGGTTAAAAGACTAGCCGTGAAGCGGTCAGGATAGCGAATGGACAGGCACTATGCGGGATAAACCGTGGGGTGTGTGGGATGCCGCCGCACAAAATTCCCTGTTTCTGTCAGAAGAAAAATAAGGCAGCACGAGGTCCAATAAACATCGTGATGCCTCCGAGAAGATTCCTCGTGCAGAGGAATATTCTGGGTTAGCATTTGCAAATGCACGTGTTTGTGAACACACCTACGTGTGTAAATGCACGTGTTCGTGAACTCATGGCTTGAGCGGCGCCGTCCTGCCTGCGGGCATGCGCTATGTCTCCATAGTTCTGCCACTTAACGTCAGAGCTTCGACTGCCTGAGTCTCGGTTGGCTTATCCATAAAACGGGCATAATAACAGCAACTGCCTGGTGAGTTTGTTAAGAGACCCGGTGAGTTTATCCATGTAAAACCCTCAGACCCTGCCTGGTGCAAGTGTGTGAACTGGTAACATGATTAATGCTGGATTCTACAAAATAATCTTTAGCTTCCACAAATTCAGGTTGAATTCCACTGCCATCTATCGAGCCACTCCTGAAAACTTTGATTGTCACTGCACTAGTCCCACTATTCTTTTTTTATCTGTTGGGCAAAAAGGACCACAGAGCTCCCTTACTGTGTGTCTTGCTGCCATGGTCCTTCCTGGGGCAACAGGCGAGGTCAGTGAGCAGGTGCACATCTGGGAACTTCCTGGGGCGAGAGAAAAGGAGCCGTCAAAGAGACATGAAAATTCCGGCAATATGACAAAGAAAGGCCCTGAAGGTCACTCAGCACATGTGCTCCTTGACCGTCTCAGTAGCTCTCAAGGAGAGCGGTGGCTTCCTAGAGAATGAGAGAACAGTCCGGATAATATCAGCCCCAGAAACATCAACACTGTCACGTACGGTGACTGTTCCAATTGTACCCACAAACGCACCCATGCTGAATCCTCACATTAGTGCTACTGTTGCTAATTCTCACTTTATAATAGAACCTGACAGAAGTCACTTGCCTAAAGTCACATGGCTTCAGACTGGGGAGTCGGACCCCAAGTCTACATCCTTAAGTAACACCCCAAACTGACTCCCAGTGATTACCAGAAATTGAGAGACACAGCAGAAATTTTATTAGAAACCTGAGAGTCACTGATGGAAAAAACCTCAAGAGGCAATACTTCTGAAGATGCCTGGTCTAGCCTTCCCACTAGACAGAACTGGAAAATGCATTGAGCCTTCTTCAGAAGCAACTATTAATTTCACTGTTCTGCTTTAGTGTTTGTGTCATAAAAAGAAACAAAAGTGACTATTAGAGAAGTTTAGACTTTATGTTTCAAAGTAGGAATAATAAATACAGTTGCACATTTCCTCTGTCTTTATCACCAACACTCTTCAAGTGCATTCTGAACAACAGGAAGTCTCCAAGGCTCGCTCTGGTCTAGGAGAAACTGTTTGGTTTGGGATGGGGCTTTATAATTCCACTGACAGATAAATACAAGGTCTTTTGCCTTAGATTGACAAAAATAAAGTTTATGCCCTCCCTATCATATCTTTTAAATCCAGTTTTCTTCTTATTATTATCGAAATTACTTTTCCATTGAAGAGATTAAAATAATCTCCTTACACACGTGATCATCTGAATGGATTTTAAATGTCACTGACTCCGTGGCATGGTCATTCATTTCTTCTTCTGTCAAATAGATACATAATATAATAGATACTCATAGATAATGAGTACACAAGTTCTCATAAGAAGCAGACAAGCCGAGTTCATGGAATAGACATCTTAGTGGGGAAAAGAACAATAAAGACAGGAGGAAGAATATTAAAATGTTTGTTACGACTATGTTGGAAAGAAGGCGCCTATTCTCATGGAGGTTATGAGCATACATCTGCTTTGGATAGGCTGATAGGGAAGGCCACCTCTATCTGTGGAGTTAGATCATGAAACAAATTTACATTTCTTGATGATGAAAAAGACAAATTTCATTCATATAGTTTAGTTTTAATTTACAGTAATAATTTTCAAAAGCCAATAATTTCCAAGTAGTACCCCCAAAACAGGATCCAAACACACTTTAAAATAACCCCTCCTCCCCACTTTTTTATCACTTTTTCTATTCAGAATGGCTTGTTACAAGAGATCTAAGAAGCTCCACCCACCCACTTACTCAAAGAAGTTCTGACATGTTCCTTTTCCATGTATGCTGTGAATAGAATTCATGACGACAGCTTTGATTCGACAGTAAGTCCTTTTCTGTTTTTTAAAATTTCAATAAAAATTAAAAAATTAAGACCGAGCCTTGAAAACTTAAGAGTGCTAACTTGCGATTGGTCTTACATTTTTCTGTCTGATGAAGATCTCCTACCTAACTCAGGCCCCCAGTTCTAACCTTTCCTATCAGTCATTCAGGTCCCAGAATAACATCCATAAATATTTTACGGATTTGCCCAGCTAATAAGAAGAAGAAGGGAGAGTTTCTTCTCTCCTGCTCTCAAACGTAGGCATCTGCTGTCTTTCTTATAAAACACGAGACTGGATAGCTCCTGTTTACTAGGGAGTATTTCAGTGCAAGTCTATTGACTTGGTACATCACTTCAACTAACAATTAAATGCGCATGCTGAGGACTGATTTTGAAAGTGAAATATTTGATCACTGCGGGAGACCCAGAAGATTTCCAGACTGCATACTCTGGGGAAAAAGCAGCACCACGCTGCCTTCTAGTTGTTTTTCACTTGGTGAGTTGTATGCCCAGGCTGCTTCCTAAACCGGGCTTATTAATTTCCCACTTCTATGAAAAGTTTTAATTTTTTCTACTACTATAATAACAATGAATGAGTAATGTGGAGAAATTGAGAAAAATATTAAAAACGTAGTGTGTTTATATCTCCGACACCCATGAAATACATTGGTGTGTATTTGTCTGATAATTCTCTTACAAAATTGGAGACCTACTGTTCTTAAGAGATGTAATCTCTTTTTCACTTTAAAATCTAAGAGTTCCCCTGAATTTTTAAATATTCTCCAAGAAGATAGCTTTTAATGTCTTAGTAAACATTTTTAGAATTAAAAAAAACCCAAAAGGGGTGCGGGGGTGGCTCAGTGGGTTAAGCGTCTGCCTTTGGCTCAGGTCATGATCTCAGGGTCATGGGATCGAGCCTCTCATCAGGTTCTCTGCTCAGCAGGGATCCTGCTTCCTCCTCTCTCTGCCTGCCTCTCTGCCTACTTGTGATCTCTGTCTGTCAAATAATAAATAAAATCTTTAAAAAATAAAAATAAACATAAAAAAACCCAAACCTGGCTGCAGAAGATTCCATCATGTCAATGTACCACAGATTGAATTTAAGCATCATTCCAGTGTTTGGCTTTTTGTTTTTTCTCTTTTTTGCTGCTTCTAAATTTTGTAAATAGAACGGGGATTGGCATCTTCTTATTTTTAAAAAGATTTCATTTATCTATTATCTATCTATCTATCTATCTATCTATCCATCTATCTACTGCAGGAGGAGGGAGAGAGAGATAATATCAAGCAGACTCCCTGCTGAGCATGGAGCCCAACACAGGGCTCGATCTCACAACACTGAGATCACGACCTGAGCTGAAACCAAGAGTCAGACGCTTAACTGACTGAGCCACCCAGGCACCCTGACATCCTTCTTCTATAAAGCTGTTTAAGTATTTCTAATTGTCCCCTTAGGATAAATTAGGAATGGCATTATTGAATCAAAGGACATAAAGTGCACACTATATTTTGTATGCATGCCCAAATGAAAAAAAAAAAAAGTCTCAACTCACACTCCTGCCACAGGCTGGGAGTGGTTAACCTCATCCCTTTTACAGGGTCTGGCTTGACTTTGCTGAAATTTGAAGGATGTATAGTCTTTCCAGGAGAGGAAGATACACGTATTTCACCAAGTAACAGGATGTTACTTAAGATGTGGGTGCTCAGTGCTCAGTGTTCAGATAATAGTCATTGACCTAACATTAATGTCATTAAATAATGAGTTAAGTCAAATGGGACTGGAGTAGAGGGGCACCTGGCTGGTTGAGTTGGTAGAACATGTGATTCTTGACCTCAGGGTCATGAGTTTAAGCCCCACATTGGGCACAGAGTCTACTTATTTTAAGTAATAAATAAATAATTAATTAAATGAACACAACAATAAAACAAATAAAAAAGAGAATGGATTAAATTAAGTTAGACATTTCCTGGGAATTTAGCTGAAAGCATGCCAAAACAAAACAAGGGAGAAGATTAAAAACTAATGATATACTTCTCAAAAAAAAACAGTGAGTTGGGAACTTTAAATTAAAAAAAAGTAAAACTGAGAAGGAGAGCTAAGAGTCCATTCTTTGACAGGAAGTGTGATGACCTCTCTTATCTACTCCACCGGAACCACCCTCATATCCTCGCCTTATCTCCATTATCCCAGGAGAACCTGAGAGCCCTCAGATTGAGAGAACTCAGAGTCCTGAGTTCTCAGGATGCCCTTTCCCTTAAGACTTCAGATTTTTGAGCCCACTAGTAAGAGTCTCACTGTCGATTTGGAAGGCCAGGGGAAAACACAGGGAGAGACATTATGATTCCCTCCGGGGAAGTTGCTGGCATCAGGAGGAAAGAGCGAATCAGAAGATGCTTCAGCAGCCCTGAGAAGAAAGCACAGCAGCGCATCAGTACCTCGCAGGGTAAACAAAGTCCAGCATACATGAAAAGAAGAACGACTCCACGCAGAGATTTACTCATGGACGCAATCATAGATACCAATAAACAGCACAGTGAAAACCGTGTCTTATCATTTCTGTTGATGCAAAAATGACATCAAAATTCCAACATGATGCCTGATTAAAGAAAAACATTTAATAAAATAAGAGCAGTTAAACATTCCTTAATTGGTGAGAACACGGGTAAAGTTAAACCCTGCCTCCTGCTTAAAGAATTGCTGGGAGCAGCGGGGATAGGAAGGCCCCAGATGGCATCATCACCCGCTCTACTCTCTTCAGGAGTTACTCATCAACCCAGAGAGACGCGAGAGCAGGAAAAAAAGAGAAACTGGTAAGGAGGTGGCAAAGTGATCACTTACAGGTGTTATAACTCTACACCTAAATCCATGGAATTAAAAGAAAAAAAAACAGGTATTAAATACAAATATAGTAAATACAATAAAAACTATGAAGCATAGGTCAGAAAGTGGTTGGTCCCATTGATGCCTCCAAATGAAAACACAGTTTCCTGTTTTCATCTTAAACTGAAATGAAAATATCAGATTTACCATAAAGCCCCCCTACCCCAGAAGGGAGGTTAAACTTAGCAAGAAATATGGGGAAATTTTTAAAAGTATACCTAAAAGTTATATACTACTCATAGAAGAGGAAATAGCAATTTTTCTAAATTAAAAGAACACTTAAGAATTGACAAAAAAATTTACAAACAATCCTATATACAAGTAGGATATGGCCACATAATACACAGAAAAAGAAATTAAAATGCTGAACAATATATAGAAAGGTGTTAACCTTTACTAAAAGTAGGAATAATAAAAATAAAAGTAACAATAAGACTTTGCCATCAACAGAAGCTTAAAATGAAATCACATCCCCGATTGACAATATGGAGACACATGAACTCACATCCCCACGAGTGCAAAAGTCAGCAAAACATTCAGGGAACTTGAAAAAAAAATCTACCAAATTTGAAAAGTATATACATTAAAACATATTTATAAGCTTTGACCCAATGTTCACCTTAACAATGTCAAACATGCATGATATCTTGGAGTTGTGAGTTTGAGCCCCACGTTGGATATAGAGATTGTTTACAAATAAAATCTTTAAAAAAAAAAAGTGTCAGGCACGCCTGATAAACAAGGCACCACGGACGCCTCACGACTGGCTTGCTGGGGCCATCCAGCCAGCAGTGGACCCTTCTGGTGGTGCACACGAGTCTATTTCTGCTACAGGGAAAGTCGTTTATCAGAGCGGTGCTGGACTCCCTGTTCCACGCTGAATCCTGCGTGCCCCTGTGCAAAACCAAACACAGTGGGTATTGACCCTTTGAAAAGCTGATACTCAATCCCTCCAAACGTGTCTGACTCCAGCAAGCTCGGCCATGCCCCCATCTCCATCCCAGATGTGGGCACCTCTATACCTCATGACCCCCAGCGTGCACCTCTCTGGGCAAAGGAGCCGATGGCCTTGCTCTTCTCCGAACTGACGCTTTCACTTTTGGGATCTGTTCTCCTTGAGCCCTTCCAAGTCCTCGGACCATCAGGTATCCCACTACACACTGCTTTTCCACTGTGTTCTCTCTATAAACCCCTTTTTCTCATCAATATTTAAAATTGCGAAGGTCTCTCCATTCTTTAAAATAATGCAGGAAGGGGCACCTGGGTGGCTCAGTGGGTTAAAGCCTCTACCTTCTGCTCAGGTCATGGTCTCAGGGTCCTGGGATCGAGCCCTGCATCAGGCTCTCTGCTCAGAAGGGAGCCTGCTTCCCCTCCCCGCCACCCGCCTGCCTCTCTGCCTACTTGTGATCTGTCAAATAAATAAATTTTTAAAAATCTTTAAAAAATAAAATAATGCAGGAAAAAATGGCAGAAGGTTCCTTTTAACCCTCTTTCTTCCCCAGCTACACAGAAGGTACACTGGGAAGATACATCTAATCTCACTGACCTTATCCCTCTCTCGACCTTCTAGTCCCATTGATTGGAATCTAGCAACTTCCCCCAACAGGCAGCTGACACTCTTCTCTCTGTGGGTGTTGATGGACACTCTCCCTGTAGCCAATGGACTTTCCCGTTTTAACTCTTGATTTCTCTGCAATACTAAACAGTATGTCCTGCTACTTCTTTAGTCATTTAATCCACGGTTCTGTTTCTGGGACAATACAGTCTTGGCGACTCTTTCTCATTCTCTTTTGCGAGCTCCTATTTTTCTGCGCTTCCCTTAGAAGTTAATTTTCCCCAAGGCCCTCCCCCTGAGTTCTCCCCCCCGTGGGCTTCCACACATCCACCTGCTTTCTCTACCATGCATAACCTGCCGGCCCCTGGACGGCTAGCATCAGTGCGGAATCGTCGTCTGAGTTCTGACACTTAGAGTTGATTTTCCGGGTCTCCATCTATAGATGTAGCACGTTCCATAGGTCACTCAAACTCACTAAGTTCACAGCTGAACTTTCTTCCCCAAAGGTGCTCTTCCTCCAGAGTTTTCTATCGCAGAAAAAGATACATTGGCTCAGACAAAGCTGAGCTCCACTGGTTTCTTTTTCAACCTTGTACTAAGAAAGAGCATGTTCTCCAGCCCTCCCTGCAACTGCGGGGTTGGTGTGATCAGGTTCTGGCAGAGGACCGTGGACAGCAGGTTTGTGGGCTCCCTACAAGCCTAGTCCTGAGGTTTACCCCCATGATCTCACATCCCTCTCAAGGGACCCAAAGGAGGAATTCTGCCAGGACGCGCTGAGGGACAAAAGACACTGCTTGGCTCTGGCCGCTTACTGAGCGGTGAATAAATGCTAAATGAAACCACATTGTGTTGGGCGCCTGCAGCGTTAGACGTGTTTGTTACAGAAGCTTTGGTTCGTTCCCCTGATGAATGCAAACAGTGAGTTAAACACCCCAGAGACATCTGTAAGGTCTCCCCAGATGGCGAGATTCAGCTCCGGTGCCATCCTCTCCTGCCCTTTGTCCTCGAACCAGGCATTCAGGACCAGCCATCGCTGCCTGTGGTCCAAAGCCGTTAGAGTTGCCCCTGCCAGTCAGTTTCCACGCTGCAGCCAAAGTGCCCTTTCTCAATGCGAATGCTGTTCTGCCTCATCGGAAACCCTTTCTTCATTTCCGGTTCCTACAGGATGCAAGTCTAACTCATCAGCAGGGCATATAAGGCCCTGCATTACGTGCTCGCTCACTCATACCATCAGCCTTAAATCCCACCAGCTCCCATTCTCATTCTACACCCGAGCAGTGCTCCGCAGTGTGGAAAACCTCCGATGTTCCTCCTCCCGCCTCCAGCCCTGTGCTTATTCCAGTCCTTGCTGCAAATGCCCCCTCTCCCTGGCCTTTCTGATTCCACTGCATCCTGCCTGTTGGGGCCCATGCGTCACCTCTTCCGGAGACCACTCTGTACTCCTTCCTAGCCTCCTGTCATGTGAGCTACCTCGCCCTCCTTGGATGGTCCTGCAGCTTTGCATGGTCTGTGGATGTGTCTCTCTCCCTCCATCTGCCGCTGCACACTTCTCGGGAGCCGGCTCTGCACCTTTGCTTGTGCTCCGAGTTCCTTCCACTGTCCCTGGCCCCCCAGTAGCGCCACATAAATGTTCATTGAATTAGTAAATGAGTCTGTTTGCATTCATTTACTGTAGTGAGGACTTGATATTACTAAAGATAATATGTACTCACAAAAATGTGTGTTGACTCTGCAAATAATCATAAATGTTTAAGCATAATTATATGTGAATTATATATGGCAATTCACGTACGACCTGTGAATCACCTGGTATGAATTATATCATGGAGCTCATTTCTCTGACCTTTGTAAGGGTACTGAGACAAAATGCCACTCGATTTTCCCAACTTCCATAAGTTCCTCAAGTTATTTCTCTGCCGGGAATGTTCCCTGCTTTGTCACTACTTAAAATCCTTTTTTCCCTACAAGGAACCCGAGTTCAACCTCCACTTAGATGCCCACCCTCTCTGCTCTGCCCATCACGGCTCACAGCTCTTTCTGGCGCCCTTGACTTTTGTGGGGGTTTTTTGTATCGTTTCATTATGAAATACTGTTTTCTTATATGTAAGGCAAGTTCCACATACCACTTTCTTTTTTGTATCCGTGCAGAGTCTGTAGAACTCCATGCAGGGTAGGCACTTAGTGAATGTTATTTACATTAAATGTTGGGAAGTTCAACGTCTGAATCACCAAGTCAGTGCCGGAGTCTTGATGACACCGGGGCCGTCCAGCCCACAGTGGGAACTGTGCTGAGCTACACATTCTTGTGTATAAGTATATACCTTGTGCATAAGCATAATTAATATTGCCCTTTTGTAAGTTACAGAGATGGAGTAACTGGCCAGTGTGTGCACAGCTGGCAAATAGTACAGTGCCGGACATTCTGCTGTCGACACGGCGACACGGCGGCGGCAGGATTTTTCTCTGTTAAAAAGACAGTGTGTAGGGGAGAAGGAAGTATATTTCCCTTTAGGTAATTCAGCTTATTTTATCCAAATACTAAAAGACATTTTTTGAGAATCTTAGTTAATTTGATTGAATTTTCATAGATATATATGGAACATGTCTGCATGTATGTAAATATACATGTGTATATGTACACATACAACATTTATATATAAGATATAAATACACATTATGAAAGATAATTTAAGTTTTCTACACACACACACACACACACACACACACACACACAAAATCTACACTGGATAATTAAGTCTGGAAATAAACCAAATTTATTTCAAGGATCCAAAATAGGTCAGGAGGCTTAGACGTATAATTACACCTACTAAATTGTAACTCTCTTGGAAATGTTGGCTCCCTTTGCTGATGTGGTTTTGATTCTAGGGGCGGTCAGGGGGTTACCTTTGCTCTCTCTCTACAGATGATACATCAGATTAGCCTCTCCCTAAGTAGCCTAAGGACCTGCCTGGTGCTCTCATGCTGTCTCCCTGGGGCTAATGATGAGATCCACAGACAGCAGAGGGACCCCTGCGTTCTGGGACAACCATTTCTTTGGAGCTATCAAGGCGGTGCCCTTTTCTGGGGCACAGAGAAGTGGGATTTGTTTTGTCTAACTCCCCCGGGTTGGTAGGAATCTGTTTCTCAGTGCTGCCCCCACACGATCCCGAGACCCTACAAGAAGAGTCTGAGATGGGAGTCCCAAAAGCTGTGGTGTGGCCCTTTCTGCCCACTGCCCTGCTCCTCCTTCCCACAGTGGAACCCTTTGCTCTCCCTGATCTGATGTGTCTCTGAGCCTGGCGGTGCCAAAAGAAGCCAGCACAAAACAACAGATTATTGGGGCAGCTGTGGGGCTGGGGGATTAAGCATCTGACTGGCTTCCAGCTCAGGTCATAATCTTGGGTGGGCTCAGAGCCTGCTTAAGGTTCTCCCCCTCCCCTGATGGCCCAGCCCCTCCCCCCGCACGCACCTGCACACACCTACATGCATGTCCTCTCTCTCTAAAACAAAAACAAAATGAAAAACAGATTCTCAGAAACCCCAGGGAGCTGTTGCAGCTCAAATGACCCTAGTCTGTCCTGAGTCAAGTATGAATACCCAGCTCCCCAGGACTGTCTCTCCTTTTTGAGATATTCTTAAATACCCTATTCGTTGACAGCACAGTAAGAGACCTTCCTTCACTGTGAATGCTGGTGACAGAACCAAGATGGCAGCCAGTTTGCTGGACCCCCGGGTGGTGTGTTAGCAGGATCACCTCAGTGACTTGACTCCCCCCCACCCCTCTGCAGCGTCCCCTCACTCTCAGCTCCCACTTGGCCGTGTGATTTGTTGTGGCAGGTGGCACTTAGCCATCAGGGTTTTGGGTCTCTCTGACGTCCACCACCAATGTGAGCCTGTGCCCAGGCTAGCCCACTGTCCGCCAGAAGACAGGAGACACATGGATCAAGAAGGAGTCAACCCAGCTGAGGCCATCCTCAATCTGCCACGGACATTTCACTCCCGACGTGAGCAAGGCAAGCTGAGGTCAGAAGAAACACCAGCCAGGACCAGGCTAGATGACCTGAGTGCAAACTCAGGAGCACATGTGTGCTGATTATCACATGCACAACATTTCAGGATCATTTGTGACTCGGCACCATTATGGCACGGGTCACTAATTCAACTGAGAATGGCTTCCATGCCCAGATTTCTTCTAATCAATGTATCTCAAGGCCAACACACATCCCTTTCTCCATAAATAATTTTGCATAGAAATTATGTATTTTTTTGTGCATCTCGCCCCAGGGAAACTCCTCAAAGACACAGAGTGCATCGCTGTGGGAACCTCGGTATCTCGCACCCACTAGCTGTGTAATATATTGCTCATAGGTACACAAATTCACGAACAAAGGAGCAACGAGATGTTCTTGGCAAATTGGCCATAGGAAGAGAACTGTCCTCTTCCAGGCTGGAAAGATAATGGCATCGTTCTTCTCCAACTGTAGGTCAAGTAGAAGGGATTTGCCAATCCCGGTCCTGGCCTCTTAAATAGAGGGGACACTTCTTCCTTCCTGTGACTTAAGACTCGAGGGTGACTCCAAAATGAGTTGTAGGTGGTCCCAACCTCAAGTCTTGAGGTCACTTTCCTAGGTAACGGTGAGCTCCTGGCTGCTGAACCTAGTGCTCCCGGCTTAATCATCTAGGTCTGTTTCTGCTGGTCTCCATCGCTCTCCACCTGTGTCTCTCCGTACCTCCCGTTTTATCTTGGCCGTCTGTGTGGATACGGTCTCTGACTCACTGACCTTGATTCTACTCCTCTTTTATCCTGATTTCACTAGTCTTGTCCTCCATGTAAGAGATGCTTCTATCAGTTTTACTGATATTAGTAAACCTTCTGCTGAAGCAAGAAGCATTAAAAAAGGTGATTACCTCAGGCAACATGATAAAAGAGGGGATGAACGGCAAGAATCAAAGAATGGGCAAGGCAGGAATGTGGCCACAGGAAGGAAGAGCATCAGGTCCCAAAGACAAGGGGGCAGGCTCAGACAGGAGGAGAACCAGATTGGTGAGCCATGGTGTAGGGACCGCACAGCCTAAGTCAGGGCACTGTCCTCTGTGTGCTTTCAGCCTCCCCTACTAGAAGCTGCTGCTCTAGTCTTGGATTCTGTCATCTGTAGTTGGATTTCACATCATGCCTCCTGGCCCTACAACCACAGTGGAATGGTTTCCCCTCCACTGTGTCACACCCACGGCAATGACTACACCCAGGGGTAAGGTCAAAGACAATTGATTGCCCTTGACTGATGTTGCCGCCTAGCTTCCCTGTGCCCCTCTGCCCAGAGCCCCGTCCTCTGGCCAGTTCTGTTGCCCTAGTTCTTAAATCATTTTGCCACGTAACTTGTTTTTCTGTTGGTCAGTCTTGCTTCTAGTCAACTCATCTTACTTCACAATCTGAGTCTAAGTCGTAACTAAAAGTTTTATTCTCTGAAAAGGACTCCAGGTCCTTTCAAGAAAAAGAGTGTGTTGTTGAGAGAAAAGTTTATGAAATAGACAAGGTAGTAGGTGAGCCCTACCCAGCTCCCCATAAAAGCCCCAAGTTTCTCCTCTTGCTTCAGCAATAGAGTAAGATCCAAATTCTTTCTCTGTACTTGTGTCCATCCGGAAATGGGTAATTACACTTGCCAAAAGTTGAAGTCAGCAGTCCATGGACAAGTTTTGGTGGAGACGTTTTCCTTTATTTTTCAATTATGAAAAAATGTCAAACTCACTTAAAATAATTCACAATAGTAAAATGAATTCCACGTTTTTATCATCCAATTTGAACTGTTATTAACATTTTCCAAATCATGCCACTTAATCTCTGATAATCTTTTGCCACCTTCTTAATGTTCCAAATAGATTGCTTTTCATAAATCTGCCTTGGAGTGATGACTAGAAATGCGGAGCAGAGTGGACTATGTCAGGTTCTTCATGTGACCCATGTTTTCTGCCCAAAAAAAAAAAAAAAAATTCAAACAGAAATACAGTGGATTTTTTTCCCACCTCTACTGTCCTCAAAATAACTGAAGCACCACAGAATTTGCTTATTTTAAATCTTCATTCATTTCATTATGAACAAAGCAGTTAGTAAGATTTTAGACTTGGTCCTAACTGACTTCATAAACTCTATTTGAAAAGACTTACAAAGTGAACCTAGTAACATAAAGTCAAGACCATAAAATAAAAGCAAAACGTGTTCAATAAACTTCTGTTTCTAGATACCAAAATGCTTATGTGGCTGAGGCCTGTACAGAGTCAGAAGTTTTAGATTCAGGTCCCAGGCCTGCTCAGTAAGGAGTCATGGACCTCATTACCTCACCTCGGTGGAATGTCTGGGTTCATTTGCGAGGGCTGCTGAAACAGAGTGCCCCAGACAAGACAGCCTGAACAATGGACATTTATTTTCTCACATTACTGTGTGACAGAAATCTGACATCAGGGTGTTCCTTTGAATCCTCTCTCCTTGACTTGTAGACGGCCATTTTCTCCCCACGTGCTCACGAGTGCCTGGATCCTGAGCCTCCTTCTCAAAGGAGACCAGTCAGATAGAACTGGGCCCACCCACATAATTAACGAGCCCTGTCTCCAAATGCAGTCATATTCTGAAGTACCAGGGCTCAGGTTTCAACATATGAATTTTGGAGGGGAACACAATTTAGTGCATAACCATGTCCCGGCTGAATGAGTTGTGGTGAGGTTGGGTGAGATAACATTTACCAAAGTTACTGTCAACTGTAAAGCACTGTACAGAATGTGTTTGTTGTTTGGTCATAATGCATTTTTTTAATCTGCCAGAACTTAATTACATGAATCACTATATTCAGTGCTGAGCTAGCTGAATGTAGAATCCCTGTGTTTTAAAAATTCATCATATTAAAGAGAATCATTAATTAACATATACTAAATGAAAAGCATGCGTGTATGTGTAAGAGAATGTGTGTGAGAGAGAATGTGTGTGTGTGTGTGTGTGAAAGTCTGTGAAAGAGAGCATGAGAGTGTGTTTGTGGGAGTGCATGTGTGAAAGACTATGCCAGTGAGAATGTGAGATAGGGTATATGAGAGTGTGTGAGTAAGTTTGTGAGAGAAAGTGTGTGAGTATATGAGAGAGTATGAGAGAGAGTGTGTGAGAAAGAGTGTGAGAGTGCATGTGTGAGAGTGTGCAAGTGAGAATATGAGAAAGAGATTGAGTGTGTGTGAGTGTGTGAGAAAGAGAATGTGTGTGTGAGAGAAAGAATGTGTGTATGAGAGAGTTTGTGGAAGAAAAAGTGTCTGTGAGAGTGTGTGAGAAAGAATGAGTATAAGAGTGTGTGTGGGAGTGTGAGAGATAGATAGAAAGAGAGAGAAGGGCATTCTGTGGACCAATTGGAGGCCATCTTGGAAGCTGACTGTTTGAACCAATAATAAGGGAGTGCTGTTGCTTTAAAAAAGATTAGCTTCTGTCAGTATTACATGAAAATTTGTTCTTTATATTATCAAGGTAAAATGAGTTTTCACCTGTTTCTTTTCATTACAAAAATAACTCAAGGGTCAAATCATTTGGCAGTTATGTTTGCTGTTCAAACATCTTCTTTTGTGGAATTAATTCTAAGTTGAGCGTACACATTATCTTGAAGTGTATCAGCCAAAATTAACTGCTTTTGTGATTCTGTAGGTAAAATTTGGGGTAGAGAATAAATATGAAAAGTAGATTCACATAGGTGTGGGGATTAAATGAGTGCATAGGGAAGAGCTCACTCTTATCAGTCCATTAGCAGATGAAGAAAAGTTGGTAAAATATTCCATATTTTTTTTACTTAAACAAAATAAGATATGAAGAAGCATTTCAAGGCCTATTTAGCACACAAATTAAGATATCTAAAAAAATTAAAGCACAAAATCACAATCCTTGTAATGCAAGCGACGATCATTATGTTAAGGGACAATTAAGCTGGGTAATAAGTGTTTGGGTTATGCTGATAGGAGGCGTCCTGAGATGTTAGTTCAGGGGACAGATGGAGAACTCATGATTCTGTGAAATGAAGTGGAAAGTGAAGAATCTGGAGCAATTGTCACTTGTATGTTCTTGGATGTGAGATCTGAATTGGATGTCAGGCACCAACACTGCCATCCAATATAAATAAACATTTCTTATGAGAAAAATTATAGAGAAAGTGTCTTAAAATATGCAAAATGAGGAAGGAATAAATCTGGAGTTTCTTGATTGGCCAAGATTAAGAAACAAATATTAACATAAAACTCTCAGTTCTTTGCCACTAGCACTTCTGAAAAAGGTGAAGAGTGGAATGTTCTGGAATCAGAGATTTATAAGCTCCTGTACACCATCTACAGTAGGTGACTCATGAGTCTTGTCGTCTGTAGAAAGGGGCCAAGCTCTTCCTCCCCAGGGAAGGCGAGAAGCATGGTGTTCCTTTGGACAGGGCAATCTAGATGAGAGAAATGTGTGTGTGCCTGTGTGTGCATGTGTGCCGTGAAAAGACCAACCAAGTCAACTATGAGGTTGCATATATAATATAACCAGGAAGCCAGATTTTACCTGAATACATGAGCTAGTCAAGGAAACTTGTTGATTCAAGACACACAGGTGCCTTCCTCTTCTCGTAATGACAGAAATGGAGACTGGGTGAGGAAGGGCAGATGGACATCACGGCATCTCTCGTAGGGGGACAGCTCTGCTCTCACTGTGGTGGAATTGTTCACAGATTTGAACAAGGGACCCCTTATTTTATTTTGCACTCATTCTGCAAACTCTGCAGGCATTCCAGTGACCTGGGTTAGCGTTGGGGAAGACCCCTAAGTTCTCTGCCCTCTGTCCCTCACCTCTAAAATGGGCACATTGTAGGACCCACTTCCTAGGATCCCCTACACTACTGTGGAAACAGTGCTCATCACTATGCCTGACTTGGGTAATGGCATGCATAACTTAGCTGCCCTTTTGATTGTTTTGTTGTTGTATTAGTGTGAAACTTTGAAGGAAAATAGTCTGGTCCAGACTGCCAATAACCCTGCCCAACCAGGGCTCAACTCACACAAGGTGCTTGTGTAAAACCTATCAGTCAAAGTCTCAAAGTCACTTTTCACTCTTTTAATGAAACAATTGCTTTGACTGGGTGGTTATATACTTTCTAGATAAACGAGACACATACATTAACATCTAAGGCTGTGTGAGGACTTAAAATTTGCCCCACCAGTGGTAAGTAGATAGCTGTTTGTTCTGCTCCAAAGAAATACTAACCATTAGTAATAGTCTCCTTATCCAGTTATGGGCCATCCTGAACATAAGAGCGAGCGAGCCCTGGGGGTTTTGAAGGAGGTAGGCAGCAGGCGGTGACAGGGACAGGGAGAGCACAGCTGAGAGACGGCAGGTGGACGTGGCCATGAGATTGTCCTCTGAGTCCTTCCAGACAACATTTCTCTTCAGTGAACCCATGGACCCACTCTCATTAAATGTCCCCACATGAGTCATCTGGGCAGCCCATTTCCCTTTGGCTTTCAAGGCCAAGGTTACTTGCCATGGAGAGGAAGGACCATGTTTCTGTGAAATAGTGAAACGGTAAGTTCACAGTCCGTACACGGTCCCCCGTAAATTCCCAAAGAGCTGACAAGAAAAGTTTCATGTCCAATCTAAATATGTAGAAAGACATTGCTTGTTGCTGATGTTTGAAGGGAACACGTTTAGAGTTCACCTTTACATACAAGAATCGTCAAGGTGCTGTTCAGTAAAAATTAATACAGTAATTAGATACAGGATGAACCAATGTGTAGGGAATTGTGGGTCTGATTATAATACACATTTTTTAAAAAAATTAACCAACTTGAATCACAATGTCAGCCAATTTGCACACCCCAGTGTGCTTCTTCCCTGGCTGCGAATAACAAAGCAGGCAACCAACCTAATGGAAATGTTGCATGTGATGAAACTCGAGAGGGTCATGGGTCCCCTGGGTGACAGGTGTTATTAAAATTTGAAAGGACATTATTGTTACAGTTGGGCAGGGAATTTTGAGCACTGCCATAGCAGGGCATTAAGGCCATCTGTCTTCCACAATGTGCCTAGTGATATTAGAGAGAACAGCAAAGAGCTGCTATATATTTGAAATAAGGCAGGACGCTTAAATCATTTATCTTGAAACACACACATTCTCAGTGTGTACCATTTCTGTGTTTGAAACACTGATCCTGTCTGTCTCCCGAATCAACCCATTTTCCTCCTTCCTGTTTCTCTCTAATATTTTCAAAGGGTAAGCCTCACATATAGAGATAGGAATGCAAATGACTCGTGCTCTGAGTCTGAATCTATCATTTGCAGGCAATTAAATGATTCACATACTACTGTGTTCTTGGAAAGGTATCCCCTGAAAAATACCTTCATTACTTTTTTTCAGCACACATAAGTAATAGGTTAGACTATTCATGTAGACTCCATTCTTTTAAAGTATTTTCTAAGCCAATCGTCTTCCTCCTTTGATATTCATGTCCTTACAGCCCTCAAATGTTATCACATCTTCATGCCACTGACGTACACTGAATGTCATCGAATTCATTCGATGACATTCCTCCAGCATCATAGGTATGGCAGATGAGAGGATTATACACACCTCAGGGTATCATGATTCCTTGGTTATAGCTGAAGTCACACTGGATTTGCTTACTCTCCGATTGCAAACTCTTTTGCATAAACATGTCTTTTTCAGCGCTGTTGCTCATGACTTTCTAAGTATATCCCCTGCTGATCAGCTGGGGTCCGGATTGCAGGTCCGTGGTCCATTAACGCGAATTACCCAGGCTAAACATTACCTCGTTATTTCCCGTGAGAATTCTTAACTTTTCTTGTTCCATTTTAAATATTAGGTTCCTTTCTTTGGTGATGCTTATACTTGCCAAATGGGGATCAGTTCAGAAATAACAAAGCAATGGCTGTTTGTCCTCATTTTCCCAGCCAAAAATAAGGATGTATAATAAATTCAGTGTAGTGTTAATCTTTTGATAGTAACTTCTCTTGAAATCAGTGCATCATAATTCAGTTGAATTTGTCAGTGTTTGGCTCTCCCATGCTAAGTAATTGTGAGCTAATTTCAGTTCTCCAGTCTATCTTCTTCCTCACATACAACGCACCGCATATGTTGAAGTAGCTCGAAGAGATTTGTTTTTGCCTTGAACACTACTTTGTCCCATGCTTTCGTGCAGCAGTGGGTCACCTGGTATGATAGGCTGGAGAAAATGGATTATGCTTAATAGTGTTATTTCAATGTACAGAAGAGGACATTCACACAGGTGCAAAGAAAGTGGGGAGGAGATCTAATAACTAAAGATAACAAAACTGGAATGCACTTCCTTGCAAGGTCTTGAGCTCTCTACCACCAGAAATCGAGCAGAGACTAGGCAGATGCTACCCAGCTCATTTTCGTACTAGGTTTTTAGATGGGTGTGTGTTGGTGGGGGTGGGGGGAGAGTGGTTAGCTCTGGGATGATTCTCTATTATTTTGTCCCTCAACTCAAGTGTAGAAAATTATCAGTAGACATGGAATCCACCAAAATAGGAACACTGGCAGTGATAAGAAACTGATAATCAACAAAATTTCCATTTGGACTTGGAAGGTCCTATTTTGCGTTTTTCCCATGAATTGTTTTATGTTGTACACTTGGTAACCACACCTGAAAAGGGGAGACCCCCTGAGACCTTTCCTCAGGGATTAGTGCATATTCAAGCTTGTTCTGATCCCCAAATTCCGGGGCCTGGGGACGTGTTTACCAAACCACCAAAGCAATTCTCAGTGATGGCAGCTCAGCATCCTATAATTCAATTCAGTCCTGACATGATCTGCCTAGAAATAGGATCAGATTCACAAGTTAAGGACTCAGTCCTACAAGATTGCCCTCCACCTCGGATGCCTATCGCAAGCTCAGGCTGTCACCCATGCTCCTACAGACTGACTATGGATTGGAGGTTCCTATGACCCCTTCCTTGGGTTCAATAAATTTGCTAGAGTGGCTCTCAGAACTCGAGTATTTTACTTGCTAGATCATCAGTTTATTATGAGAGGATATAACTCAGGAACATCCAAATGGAAGAGATGCTTCGGGCCTTGTATGGGGAAAGGACACCAAGCTTCCAATGTCATCTCAGAGGGTAACATTTTCCCCAAATCTCCAGATGTTCAGGAGCCTGGAAGCTCTTCAAACACCATCCTTGGTGGAAGCTTCCTTACAGGGGTGCAGCTAATTAAATCATCGGCTGTCTGGAAGGGTTCAACCTCCAGTCCTCTCTCCTTCCCAGAAATCAGGAGGTGAGACTGACTATTCTCTATTCCTGGTTGGTTCCCTTGGCAAAGAGCCCCCATCCTTAGCTGCTTTCCAAAAGTCACGTCATTAATGTAATGAAGGACACTTTACTGCTTCTTGGCCTAGGACATTCCAAGAGTTTTGGGAGCTCTGGGCCAGAAGCAGGAGACAACGACTACATACATATTTCTTATTGTAACTCGCCGTAGCGGAGGGTGTCATAGCCCAGACAGATGCTTGTCTCTGTCTGATCCTGAGCCAGCGTGGTTTTAGGTGAACTGGAGAATGAATCCCAAACAGACTATATGCATCGGTGTGAAGTGGCACGAGGGTGCAAATACTACACCACAGAGAGACAGGGCTTCTGCCGTATCTGCCCCTGTAGGGAAAGACTCGGAGTGAGAAGTAACTACTTTCTAAAGCCAAGATGCAAATATGGAATTTGACCTTATCTACCATCCATCCAATGATAAAAACCCAGTTTCGTTCTAAGACAAAAGGCTTACAGAACGTTTCTGATGGACCACAGCCACTAGTAACTTTTCCCCCACCACTGGTAGAGTTCCCTGTGAGGGAGGGTCACGTGAGCCACGTGGGTGGCAGCACGTGGCATCATTTTCTGAGTTGTCAGAACACAGAGAGACCCCTGCAGTTACTTAACCACCCAGTGGGCAGGAGTCTCAGCTCGACTCACCAGGAAGACACATAGCGATGTCCTGCCATGCCTGCTGGCAAAGCTCCAGTGGGGACAACCTCAGAGGGTGTGTTCTGTACCTGGGCCAACAGGGTCACTGGCCAGAGCCTGTGGCATTCACAGCCTAAAAGCCACCGTAGGCAACACAAACCAAGGGGTGTGTCTGTGCACCAGTGAAACTTCGGTTATGGACCCTGACATTTGAATTTTATAGAAATAATATGTTTCATGAAAAAGTCCCCCTCTCTTGATATTTTCCAGCCATTTACAAATATATAAGCCACTCATAGCTTAGGGGCCATAGGAAAGAAATTAGGATTTGGTTTGATGGCAAAAGCACACTGACCCTCGATCTAGCATGTTAAGAAAAACAACAACAAAATAAAACTACTGCCGTATTTTTAAAATAGCTTTGGGATAGGGTCTGGTCATTGTCGATATCCAGCGATATACAGCGATAACTGTAGTGATTAGGATAGCTATTGCGTGTGCTTCTGGAAAGGGGATTTTTCAAAGCCTACCCACAGAGCATACCGAGCAGTTCCAAGATGGGTTGCTACTCAGGGGTCAGGTCCGGGGGTGCACTGTAAGCTTCTGCCTCTCTCTTTTGGCCCACACGTCTGTTACACAACAGCTCTGGCTCATGGAGACTGCAGGGTCGAGCCCAGTCACCTGTGCCGGGGACCAGGGCATGGGGGAGAGAGTTTCCCTTGGGAGAATGGAAATTTTAAATCCACAAAGCCCACATTAATTGGAGCAGTGGACTCTACCTCTATGACAACAAAGAGGCCTCCTGGATAATTCCTGATCCCACGGAAAATCTGTGAATAGTTTGTCAGTCCTGTTTCAGTAGAATCTGTTAGATGCCCAAGGCAGGCAGGCAATGCCGTGTGGACGCTGCGTTTATTTCCCTGACTTTGGCATGATCTGGGAAGGACAATGGGGGCTTTCACTTACTCATAACTGTTTCCGAGTCGGTAATGGAAAGTGACAAGGTTATCTAAATACAAATTCAATGTGGGCTTAATCTCATTCGGTTATAATAGGAATTTCAGCCGGGAGCTGGTCCACGCTGAATGACACCTTTTTCTAGAGCCACGGCTTCCGCGTCTATCTGTGATTCAAATATCAAAGACACAGATGTGAATAGCTAACGACATCTGCAAAAACAAATGCGGTGTTTACAAAATAAAATGTCCCAGGTAGAGGAAAAGATGCGGAAACTTGGCAAAACTGCGGAGCAGCTGGCATTCCGAGCCATGGAAAGAAACGTGTGACACACTCGAGAGTCAAGAGCAACCAGCAGCACATCGCCACAAATCACACGGTCTGCTGAAGCTTCAGGATGGGGATGAGAAGGGAAGTCACTCACGATGTATTCAGTGGCAATTTAGACCCGAGCCAACATAAGTCTATCTCAAAAGATTCCAGTCATCGCTGCCCACGGCAGAAGTTCAAGTGCAGTGACAGCCCATTTCCAATCCCAAACAGCCTGGTGGAGATAAACGCTTATTAGGTTTTATTTATTTATTTATTTTTCCACTCTTTGCGTCTCTAAATTCTTGCTGGTTTCTGTTGGCGCCACTATCCACTCTCATCCTCCTATTCTTCTCTATTTTTTTTTTAGAAGATTTTATTTACTTATTTGACAGAGAGAGAGAGAGACAGCCACAGAGGGAACACAAGCAGGGGGAGTGGGAGAGGGAGAAGCAGGCCCCCCACTGAGCAGGGAGCCCGACTCGAGGCTCAATCCCAGAACCCTGGGACCATGACCCCAGCTGAAGGCAGACGCTTAACGACTGAGACACCCAGGTGCGCCCCTCCCATTATATGCCTAAATTTCACATATATGTCCTACTTTAAATTAAAACAAAAGAAAAACAAGTGTTTTACCAATAAATCTGACGTAGACATTTCCTTGTTTTGAGATGTTCCCTGATGCTCTGGTGGAGGAGGGGACAGCAAAATTGTGAACATCCGTGTCAGTACTGGCCCTTTGGTTGTTCAAGGGCACGCTGAGTGGATGCTGGTCAACACCTGGACCAAATCTTCCGTCCTGGCCAGCAGTCACATGAGTTGAAGACGTCTGTTCTATGTTCTTATAGACACATACGTGTATTTTGTCATCTAGAAAATTAACAAAATGATATTTTGAATCTTAATAATAATATGTTAAGAAGCCGGACCCTCACTCCCGGCTGAAGCACATTCAGTTTCCTCCTTCCCGGAGGTGACTGTGGCACAGCATTTCCTCTCAACCTTTGGCTTTAGCTGAGCCTAGCTCACGTTTCGGGGTGTTCAGGGTTCAGACACCAACCAGCTCCATTATCGAGCATCTCTAGTTTTTAGGGGTTATTTCATCATGATCAAACTTCTTTTTCTTTTTTCTTTTTTTTTTAATTAAAAAAATATATATATATATATATTTTTTGAGAGCGCATGAGAGGGGAGGGGGGGCAGAGGAAAAGAATCTCAAGTAGACTCCCCACCGAGCGTGGAGCCCTATGAGGGGCTCGATCTCACAACCCAGAACGCATGACCTCGGCCGAGATCAAGAGTCGGACGCTCGACTCACTAAGTAGTCAAACCTCTTTTCCCCTCCGTCTCTCAAGACTCCATCTAGAGTTGGAAAACACATTGCAACCAACCCAACGTTGCATCGTTAGAACTGACACGAATCTCATCTCATTAAAAGCCCTTTTGTTTTTCCACATAGAAGTTCAGACTCTGCAGCTCCTTCATTGGCTTTAATAATACTTCCATTGTCTGGTGTCCTCTGGGGTCTCCTCTGACAATATCAGTAACTTGTTCAAGTTCCCATAGTCAATAAAGTCAGAAGAGTATCTAGAATGTGTCTGTATGTTTCATCCAAAGATATATGGCCCAACATTGAGAATCTGTAGACCATAATATATACGTTTCATATGTATATTCAAATATAAATTTTGTGTATATTCATATATATTTCATATGTGGTATATGTGAAAGTCCATGTGTATATGTATATGTGCATTTGTACCTAGACATACACTCTTAAATCATGAGGCATCTGTGAAGACACTACTTGTTCAATAAATTTATTGGATATCTACTCTGTGTGAGGAACAGTCATAGCTACTCTGAATAATTTGTAAGATATATAAAGAGGTATATAGTTGTTTCTGTTTTGTGAGCCAGTTCTGCTTTGCTTTTGCACATATTTTATAGTAAAACTGGTATATTTTAGGATAATTATATATATGTGTGTGTGTATTATATATATTACACATGTCTCGAAGAATGAATATATACATACATATCTTCAAAAACATTCATTCTTTGAACCAATAACTTATTGCAATTCTGGGAATTTATCCTAGGGAAATCATCAGATTTCTCTTACAAGAATATCTGTTGAAGCATTACTCATCAAGAAAATAATGGAAATAAAGTAATTAATACTTTCAGTGAGCCTCTTTAGTTTGAACACCCCTTTAAGGAAAAACCAAGTAGTATTTTGTTGTTTCTGAAATTAGCCACTAAACCCACTAAGACATATGGCTATTTCATGCTTCACTAGATGAAGCCAACTGAAGCCCTTTAGCCTCTATAAGTATAGAAATACAAGGGAGTTGTTTGAAGGGCAAGAAAACTAGAATTGAATGCCCTGAATTTCTTATTTCTTTGCTACTAAAACATGTGATGAACAGCTCAAGCCTGGTGTCACTGTGTGGGCTGAAAGCAAAGTTGTTTCTTGCTTAGACAGTAGAGGGTAGACGGCCACAGTGGTCCAGAGAGGGGCGCCCACTCGAGTGTGGTGGTGGGACTCCTCAGGGAGGGAGCTATCTGCCATGGAATGTCAGGGACCCAGTAGTGGGAAGAAGTTTTCTCCCCTGAGGGGTGGTCAGGCCTGGAAGTTGAAGCCCAAGTACATTGAGGAGGGAAGAGAGTAGCAAGAGAGACAGGAAATGGGTAATACATAGGGAGAGTGACCCAAAAAGTAAATATCTTAATGATGATTAGAACTAGGATTTTATATTGTTAGAGGAGGAATTAAAAAACAGGAAAAAAAGTGACTAGAATAAAATTCTCCATGTTGATTGTGTTGGAGTGAACTCACCATTTTTAATACCTGATCTTAGATATAGAAATAAATATAAACTTGCATATGTGTGTTTGCCTAGCTCTGTCCACTGAGGAAAAGTGAGAGCCGTGTCACCCCCATGGAATGAGCAGATCCAATGCCCATTTTCCACTATAAAGAACCAAGACTCTTTGGAAAAATGGTTGGCCTCAAGGCTGGACCAAAAACATTACCCAATGAACCCACCAAATCTTGTTTACCCAGAAGAAAAATAAGTGCTCCAAGTATGGTGAGAATGTCTAAAGGACACAGAAGCCAGTTTGAAGGGACAGCACTGGTTCTGACAAGTGAAGTCTCAAAATACATAATGAGAGAACAGATTGCAGTGCATTGGATAAAAATGAGGACTCTTACCTTATATGACTCTGGAGACATGTAGCCAAAACCGAGTCAATAATTTGAAAGTATGATGAAGAATAGTCGATTTCCATATTTCCAAAGTATGTGCTCACAAACTATGTCCTGATTATAAGGGAGGAGAGGGTAGCCCAGCAGTGGAAAACACGGAAGACACCACCTTAATTCACTATCAAAGGGAAAAACCTGGGTGTAGACAGAGCAACATCTGGTGTTGCTTGAAGGATAGCACACGAAGAACACAGTGTTGCATCTACAATTCTCAGGCCAAAGACCCAGACCCTGCCTCAAATCATGAGTAAGAATCAAATTCCCATCCCCCCAACTAACTGTTATGTGATTTTCAAAAGCATCAAGATCATGACTTCTAGGGAAGACAGAGGACTTTCCCAGGCTGGAGAAGACTGAGCAGATGTGACAACTGTGGTGTTTGTTTCTGATCCCTTGATACAAAAGACATTGTGGGTGCAGTTGGCAGAACCTATATGACATGCATGAGGTTTTTAAGGTAGTATGAACTTCCTGAGTTTGTTTTTTTTTAAAGATTTTATTTATTTATTTGACACACAGAGAGAGAGATCACAAGTAGGCAGAGCAGCAGGCAGAGACAGAGGAGAAGCAGGCTCCCTGCTGAGCAGAGAGCCCGACACGGGGCTCGATCCCAGGACCCTGAGATCATGACCTGAGCTGAAGGCAGAGGTTTAACCCACTGAGCCACCCAGGTGCCCCGAATTTCCTGAGTTTGATGCAGCTCTTGGCTTTGCATTTCCCTTGTTGGAACACAACAGTAAATTCAGTTGATGGGATGATGTGTTGGCTCTTTATGCTCAAGTGGCTCTGGGGAAAAAATTGGAAAAAAGCACTCTTTGCACAATAATCCAACTTTTCTGTTAAGCTGTGATTGTTTTGAAGGAAAAAATTACTTCTTTATACTGGGTAAGTTCTTTGATCCCTCTTAGGTTGGTTTCTTCTTTTATACAGGTGAAGAAAAAATACAATAATGTGTATGAAAACTACAAAGACTGCTGATATAAGTTCTTGCTACACATCATCATCATCACCGTAACAACAATACGCTGCATTAACAAAACCCTTCACCCATTTCTCCTCCATTTATCTAGTCAACAGCTAGTGAACATATAATTGGCGTCAAGCATCTTGCTGGGTGAAGAAACGCCATGTCAAACAAAATATACTGGAGCACGAGGTGCCCTGAGGAAAGAGAAGTAAATCCTTGTTCCTGGCAAGGTGTGATGTGAGCTACAATGAAATAGGCCTCAGGTCATGATGAGGAACCAAGACAGAGCCCAGAAATCACAATACAGCGTCAGGAAAAGTTTCATCAAACCATGATGCTTAGATTGAGCTGGGTAGGAGAAGATATAACTGAAGAAGGGGAGAGAGACAACAGGATGTATGAGGCCACAGAGTCATGAAACATGATATAATTGGGGACCCCAAGAAGAGCAGTGGTCCTGGAGTGATCGGTGACCCTGGGAGGGGGCAGAAGAAGGGTGTATAGGAAGAACACCTGGTTCTAAACGGAAACAGGTAATTTGATAACAAGAATAAGTGTGGACTGATGTTTTAGTAAAATGAAGGTCTTGCCATGGTTGCAAGATGGCGCTCTTCAGCTCTGCCAACTTGGAGATGGAGACATCGGTGCTGGTGTGTATCCTCCAGCTTGGGATACTAGTCCGTTCATTGCCGTATGGATTAAAGAGGAGATAAGATTTGAATATTATTAAGAAGTCAGCCCTGGGGATCCTGATAATGAAATTTCTGTGGGCTCTCCAAGTGAAGACATTAAGTGTTTACCTACTTTGTTGAGCATGCTGGATTCCCAAGGGTGTATACAGTCTACTGTCTGTTAGACCCAGTCCACTTCCTGGTCCCCAGAAGGAAGTCAGGGGGCCTTCCCCACTCTCTGAGCCAGGGACGCAGTCTCATTTTGGCTTCAAAGCATCCTTGCTAGGATCCAGCCAGAATCCCAACCTCTCATCATATGTGACTATCTCCCTGTCCCAGGCCTGGCCTATTTCAGGCTAGGAAGTGGCAAAGCAGAAAAGGGATCTGGCCTGCTTCTTTCCTCTGTCTCTCTTCCCTCATCTCCTGGTTCCCATGCTTGACTTCTCGAGGATGAGGCCCACGATGCAGAGCAGAACTGGGAATGGTGCTCTCGTTTGTATACCCTAGTGAGGCCTGGGTATCCATGCCCTGCGGTTGGGGACCTTCAGACCCAATTTCTTCAACACGAGCCTCTTTACCTAATGGCTTAAAATGTGCCTTCACCCTGGATTTCCTGAGGCCCTTCCCCTCTGGTGGGTCATTTTCCCTCCCCCAGGCATCTTCTCTTGGGTGGGATCCCTTCTGGGTTAACTGCAAGCCAGCCCCCCATCTGCAGGATTTGTGGCTGGCCCTGGAAGCTCGGGCATTTCCTGGCACCAGGGAAGAGTTAGCTGGTATCCACACAGCCACTTGGGTCTGCTTTCCGAGCATTCAGTTGGCAGCTCTGCCTCTAGCCTCTTTGCCTTTAGACCTTTTAGGTGTGAACCAAATCCTTCACACCTTTAAGTGTGAGGCCATGTCTCTCACATTGCAGGAGCATGGGTCCAGGCCCCAAAGACGATCTGGGAGCCCCCTCTCATTTGGCGCTGGGTGAGGGAAAGCCCCCCTCTCCTCTCACACGGGTAAGGAAAGAAAGGCCACAGGAATGCAACAATTCTCTCACTTTCTGGTATGTTCAACTTCATCTCCTTTTTACCCACAAGGTGGATAATGGGCTGGCAGAAATACTTTACAATCTCTAAGCTTTCCTATCAGCACAGGCATGCTCTTGGCAAGTCATTCTTGTGTCATACTTAGAGTTTAGGGCCTCGGCCCAAAGCCACAACATCTTGTTTCAAGTACACTGACCAGGCTAGAAATGTCAACCTGGGGGCTAATGGCTCCAGGAAAATGCTCAACGCCGAGAAATCACTGTTGATGTACCTGGGACAGCTGAGGGGTTGGCATTCGGGAGTCCCAGCAAGACTCAGTTCTTTTTATGATTCTGTCTTCATCTCTGGTTAGCTGCCATCAGGTAATCACAGGTTACTAACCAGGTTAAGGTCATGTCTAACCAGCATGCATAAACCAAGAAAGATATAGAAATAGCATTAAACAGGGGTATGTGGGTGGCTCAGTCGGTTAAGCATCTGACCCTTGATCTCAGCTTGGGTCTTGATCTCAGCGTTGTGAGTTCAAGCCCTGCATTGGGCTCCATGCTGGGCATGATGCCTACTAACAAAAACAAAACAAATAAAAAGCATTAAACACACATACCTTCTCACACACACTTTGTATGTGGGGCTCTACCCTATTTTATTCCTTCCCTTCAGCTAAACACTGACCCATTCCACTTGACATGCAAGGACTAAAGAAAGGCGATGTCCGTCAGAGGAATAGCATCCCCGTGGCACAGAAAGCACAACATGCCTGGGACGCACGCCTGCAGCGGGGGCTGGTCTCCCAGCACCTCGACTGGACCCGACTGCCATGTCGTGTGGATGGAACTCACATGGGGACGCAGCCAATGCTGGGCTCAGCTCTACACTGGAAGGCTCTGCTCTGTGCTTTCCATCACGTGGGGCATGGAGGCAAGACGACTTTTCCTCATTTTTGTTTTTGTTTTACTTTGAAATAAGTTTATATTTTAGAAAAGTTGGAGACCACACAAAGAACTTACCAATGATTTTCAGCCAGATCCGCCCGTTGTTTCACACATGCCACAATTTGTTGCTTTTCAGAGCTCCTTGAGGCTAGGATGGAAAGACTGTGCTCCTCCACCCTTCACTACTTCAAAGGGTATTTCCTGAGAACAGGACATTGTCTCCGTCTCTTGTGTAACCACAGTGTAGTTATGAGATTCAGAAGATTTAATCCTGATAAAATACTTTAATCCACTATGTAGATTCCAAATTTGTCAGATGTCTCAGTAATGTTCTCTGTAGAATCGTTATTGTTTTGTGGTGTTTTCTTTGTCCTTTAGTTGAGTCCCCTCCTAGATCTAGCCTGTGACAACCCTTCGGGCTGCTTCCTTGTGGTCTTCAGACATGTCTCTATGGCGTTTGTTTATTTTGAGCAATTTCTTGCTTTGGGATCATAGACTTTTTTTAATAGACTTAATTTTTTTAGAGCACTTTTAGATTCACAGCAAAACTGAGCGAAAGGTACAGAGGGTTTCCAGAGACCCCCAGGTCGGTATCGCCTTCCCCACTCCATGGCTTGTATCCGCCATTACGCCATCAGACCGAGTAGTTTCATGCCCTAAAACCCTCTGTGCGCCTTCTGTTCATGCTTGCCTCCCTGCTGACTTCCGGGAACCACTCATCTTTTTACTGTCCCCATAAACCTTCCAAAACCGTCACATAGTTGGAAACATAAAGTACATAAGTCTTTTCAGATCGGCTTCTTTCACTTAGTAATATGCGTTTAGGGTTCTATGTCTTTTCATGGCTTGATACTTTATTTCTCTTTAGTGGTGGACAATACTCCATGGTCTGGATGTACCATTTTTGTGACCATTCACTACTGAGGGGCATCTTTGCTTCTAAGTTTCAGTGATTATGAATAACACTATAAACTAACTGCTAGAAGGTTCTATGCATGGGTCTTTTTGTGGATAGAAGTTTTCAGCTCCTTTGGGGGAAACACTGAGGAGCATGATTGTTGCATCTTATGGTAGGAATATAGTTAGTTTTGTAAGAAACTACTAAAGTGTGCTCCCATGTGGCTGTGTTCCAGTGTTGTGAAATCACATCTGCTTTATATCTCTTTATCATTATTTTATTTTATTTTATATTTTTTTAATCTTGGTTAAACTAATTACTTCCTGGCAGCTAGGCAAATGAACAATTCTTAACTTATAGAATTTCTGGATTAGTCTTTAATTGGGGCATTTACACATCTCTCTTTATCTCTCTCTCTCTAGAAATATTATAGAATTATTTTCATTATTTGGGTAAGAATTTCTTTCTACAGTTGAGTTTTTCCTTCTGTTTTCCTTCAGAATTTATTTTATCCTGGTGTGTTTTCCGACATTTGCCCTTAACCTCATTTTCCACTTTATCTGTGAAAACTCTTTGTAGCTTAGTTTAAGGGCTGCATTCCTCCAAAGAAGGATGGTGTTTTTTCCATCATTCTCCTGGGCTCCATCATCCCACCAACCTGGGATGACCCTTAGATGATTTGCCGAAGTTTTTGACAGACTTACAGGTAGTGTTAACTTGTGTTGGAAACTGGCTGAAGAATGAGATTGCTATTACAGATCATCAGAGAATTTCCTTTCCTTTCCACCTAGAGCAGCTGTATGTTCCAGACTGTTAGAGTATAATTGTAGTGTCCTTTCCCCTGAGAAGCATCTGTCTGTGGAGGACACATTATATGGCCACTCAAGGCTGAAGTGATCCAGTCGAGTTTCCTTCCCGTCCTCGTTAGTGTGGCCCATTGACTTGTTTTCATTCACAGAATGTGAGCCAACCCTTCGAGGCAGGGTCTCCTCAGGGATTCCCACTAGACTTCTGACCTCAGTTGGCCCTATACTCCGTCTCCTGGATTTGGTCTCCCTCACCTTATGCAGCCATCATAATAAGTCTCACATATGTCCTAGTCCAGGGCACAATGCTCGGGAGAGATCTTTGCTTGGAATAGAGTTTGCTGGTGCCATTGGATTCATGGTGGCTCTGGACCTCTACCCTGGACTGAACGGTAATCTTCAGAAAGTGGCTCCTTTGTGTCTCTCAGTACCATTGCCTTGCCTTCAAACACAATCTCGTGATCCCTGAGTTCGTTTTGTACCCATTTATCAGTTAATTCTTCTCCTTTCTTTATGTCCAACAGTTTTTTATTAGTTCACTCCAGACTGCGTTGCTTTACCCGCATAGCTCGGGCTTCTGTGCTCTGTTGAAACAGAAACATTTCTATTTAATTAGTTTGTGTCATTTTCATTTATATTCATTGCTAGGACAGGAAAGTCCGATCTCCATTTTATCATTTCTCTCACATTTTCTTTCCCATTTCCTTTTGAAGGATTCTTCTATCCTTCCTGTTTTACTTCGTGGTCTGTGTGTGGGGGAGGGGGTTGTTTCTGTTTATGTTTTTTGAAGATTTATTTATTTATTTGAGAGAGAGAGAGAGAGTGAGAGAGCTCGTCCGAGCAGGGGCAGGGGCAGAGGGAAAGAGAATCTCAGGCAGACTCCATGCTGGGCCCCACGTGGGACTCCATCCCAGGACCCTGAGATCATGACTCAGTCTAAATCAAGAGTCAGTCACTCAACCAGCTGAGCCACCGAGGTGCCCCATGTTCTCTGTGTTTTTAATTTCGTATGTTTGAATGTGTGTATCTCCCTTCTGCATGCTTAACCGGATTTGAGTCTGGGTTTAATTTGTCCTGAAAGTTCCTTTTTAAATTTTAATAATGTGTATGCTGTTTCTTTTTTATCAGTTATTTATATTTTATTTTTTCGTATTATTATTTTTACTGTGTTATGTTGATCACCATATAGTACATGTGCAGTTTTTTAAAGGAAGCTTGGGCAGTGGATCCTGATGAACAATAATAAGAAATAATGATATATTCACCTCTGTTTCCTTTTAATTACCAGATAAGAAAATTAAAGCAATTACAGTCATTAATAGAATTGACTGTTACTATAATTAGTGTTTCTAAAGGACCCATTTATGCTCTTAAGCTTCTATTAATTAAGTTATGAGATTTAGGTAATTCTTCAGACTTCCCATGGTGACAGATAAGAATACCGGAGCACAGCGGTCCTCCCCTGCTCTCCCCTTCCAACTCCAAGTTGGACTGACATGGCATCCTATTAGTTATACCCTGTATTTCCTGCTCTGTGCCTTTGCTTTGGGATTGAAATGGACCTGGTGCTCACCGTGGATCCTTTAATCCAACATTGTCACTCATCTCTCAGATGAATTTTGTCATCAGGACTGATTTGTTATCAAATGACTTCCTTTCAGGAAGAGTGCCTCCTCATCGCAAGAAGCAGGACTATTTGGAAGTGTCTGGTATTACTTCCATTCCCAACTGACACTCCAGCTCAGGTGGAGACAGCAGACGTGGACTAACCAAAGTATTCCAAAATTCTCCCTGCTTGCCTTTGCAGCTCCATGTGGCCCCAGAAACCTTCCAGAGCAACGAGATGTAGGCAGCTGCGCTCTTGGGAAGGGCTCTCCAGTGTTGGGAAACATTTTGTTTCTGTGGTTAAAGGCAGACAGGGCTTGCCTGGCCTTGCCCTTTTCATCTTGCCTTGGACACAGAGGTGGTGCCTGAAGGTGGAGGCAGCCATCTTTTGGTCAACAGTGGGCAAATGTGTTCGGTGCCAGGGTTGGCTCCCCATGATGCCATTTCAGATTTCTTCTGTTCAGAAAGGTTAGAAGGACTGAAACCATTGTTTGCAGAATCACTCGCAGTGAAGTCCTATGGGAGAGTTTACAGCCACCAACTAGATGTATTTAAGTGACTGACTGCACTAACTTTGAACTAGGAAATATTAATAGTCAGCAGCATTAGAACCAACAGATCATACACACATATACCCAAAAACAAGATAGAACTAGCACTAAATCTTAGGAAACTATACGCAGGTCTAACAGTTTCTTCAGCCAGAATGATCTTGATAAAGATTAACTATCGATTTGTTTTTAAATGAGTAGAAAAATTATTTTATCTAATAACTCTAAAGGGTGAAAAGATACACTGGCCAAAAAAGGAGTTTTGATACTCTTTTGATTTGCCATGGACACAAATAGAACAAATACTATTGTATTAAGAAAAGAAGGAAGGAAGGAAAGAAAGAAGGAAGGAAGGAAGGAAGGAAGGCAGGAAGGAAAAGAAAGAAAGAAAGGAAGTAAAAAAGAAAGAAAGAAAGAAGGAATAACCTTTAACAGGAATAGGTTGAAAACATCTCAAAACAACATATTTTTAGTAATGTTGGTTCCAAACTCAAGAAAAATGTGAATAAACACAGGCACCTGACATCTCACATGAGCCCCAACAATCTTTAAACCACACCAAGAGCCATGACGTAAGTCAGAGACAAGAGCCCAGAGGAAAGTCAAGCTTTGGTCAACATTTCCAGCAGAGGGACTGCACATAGACATTCTCTAGCCAATGTTTCTACAAAATATTTACATGCAGAAGAACAAAAGTAATTTGATTTTTTTAAATTAACTTGCTCAAAGTAGATATTAATTTTACAAATATTTGCTGAGCATCTAGTACAGTAGTGACACTTTTCTAGACTGTGTGGATGCTGTGATGAAGGAGACAAATTCTTTCCACCCAAATCTTACGTTGTCTTGGAAGAGGGTCTGAGGCTTATGTGCTGACGCATAACGGTGTGTTCCCCCCACCCGCTGCCCCGCCCAGTCCCAGTCACCACTCCTGCCGCGCTTTCTCCCGAGAAGCAACTCCACTCCATCTGCACCTCAGCTCCTGAAGGACTCTCCTCAGCCTTAACAACAGTAAATAAATATTTTGCAAACTAACCAACCAACAGATCTCCCCTGGACCCTCCTTTTATTATGCTGTTTTCCCATGACTTACCACCAGGTAAATTATGAGCATTATGTCTGCTCTGGTTTAAATCAAGTCTTCTTGTACTGCGTATATACTGGAAACGATGATTATTTTCACACAATGAAAAGACTTTACACCCAAATGAATTAGAGCACTCACTTATTTTTGGTGTTTTTCAAAAATTATCAATTATCAATTATCCACTGTTGAATTATCACTTAGACATTTTCTTTAAGGTATTCTGTAGCAGGGATTTTTCCACGCTTACAAAGTATTTTTGAACTGCTTTATTACAAAGTGTGGTGATTCTCCTGTAACCCCTAACCAGTGATGTTCAAGTTTGAACTTGGAGGTGCCAGAGACTGAGAGTGACTTATTCACCCTTGGCTCTTTTGGGGGACCAAGAAGGCAAGATAAAATATTCAATAAGCCTGATGTGACAATTACTGATAAGTATCTTGACTATAAATTGTTTCGAGTGCTTTGTACTCAAAACTGTTAAATTCTCATATGTAAGTGTTTTAACAAGTCAGGCATTTGAAATATTAATTACAAAATAATGTTTAAAAGGTAAAGAGGAAAAGATAAAGAAGGAATGCTTTAAACATTAGTGTGTTCCTATGACTAGATAAGATACCTCTGGCTTCCTGTTCACTTGAATTTAAACAAAGATTTTAAAGTGTGCATAAAGCATTCACACATCAAAATAATCACCAGCAAAATAATCAGACCCTTTTTATACACAGACTGATAAAGCTTCACTAGATTGTCTGTCCTTGCTGTCTTACGTAGAATATACTTTTCTTCAGCTCTCTCTATAAGCTGCGGAAAAAATGGATTTTATCATAATCTGTACTGGCTCTAGCTGTCAGTTTTTTTGTAAGCATGGGTCCAGCATCTATTTTGTCTTCTGGTGAAAAAAAAAACAACCCAGAAGAGATAAGAAAAGAAATGTAAATACAATTCATTATATAAAAGACATTCTTTTATTTTTATAATGTATTCAAATTCTGCGTGGAGAAGAAACTATTTTTAGCTAAATTCTTTAAAAAAAGACCCAGGAATAGCTTTTTATGTTAGTAAAAATCCTACAGTATATACCCTCCCTCTTTAATCAAGGACAGATTAGACTTCTTTGTGTGTTAATACCAAATGATGCTCTTGGTCAATATTTGAATGCACTTTTCATTTTTATATGGATTTATTATTTTGCTTTGCTTAGGTTTTCTCTAAATTAAAAGAAAACTTCAACAGAATCACAATCATCACTTCTTATTATTTATTTATTGAGGCTAAAAAACATCAGTCAATTTCTCGTAGTAGAGCAAAGGCATTTGTCCTCAGAAAGCGCACGGGCTGGTGCAACCGTGTTTCCTAACAAGTGTCCCAGAAGCAGAGTAGGTGTTCTTTGGGGGTGAAAATATTCAGAGATCAACTCTTTTGGGAAACATGGAGTTGAAAAGGCAACCAGATGTGCCTTGCTGGGATTTGAGAGGTGAGGTGGTGTATCAGTGGACCAGGTCATAGCTGTCTTTTCAGACTCCTGTTCTTCTGCCCAAGACCCAGCCAGGACTGAAAGTACTGTTGCATGATTAACACTCAAGCTGCTGGTTAGAGTCTTAGAAAATCTCCTCAAGGACAAATTACCTTATGGAAAACTAGAAATTAAAGCCTTAGTCACACAGCAAAGGAAACCATCAACAAAATGAAAAAACAACCTAAGGGATGATAGAAAATCTTTGCAAATAACATATCTGATGAGGAATTAATA
This sequence comes from Lontra canadensis, assembly GCF_010015895.1. Lineage (NCBI taxonomy): Eukaryota > Metazoa > Chordata > Mammalia > Carnivora > Mustelidae > Lontra > Lontra canadensis. The sequence continues at coordinate 3,998,955 of NW_022631067.1, forward strand.
TCCAAAATATATAAAGAAGTTATACAACCCAGTAACAAAAACTCAAGCAATTCAATTCAACAGTGGACAGAGAGACTGAATAGACCATTTTTAAAGAAGATATAAAAATGGCCAGCAGGCACATGAACGGGTGTTCAATATAACTAACAATCAGGAAAATGCAAGTGGAAACCACAATGAGATATCACCTCACACCTGTTAGGACAACTGTCATTAAGAAGACAAGAAACAACAGGTGTTGGCAAAGATGGGGAGAAAAGGGAACCCTTTGCCCTGTTGGTGAGAATGCAAACTGGTGCAGCCACTCTGGAGAACGGTATGGAGGGTCCTCAAAAAAATTAAAAATGGAACTATCTTATGATCCAGCAATCCCGCTTCTGAATCCATAGCTGAAGGAAACAAAGTCACTCTCTCAAAGAGTTATCTGTACCTTCATGTTCACTGCAACATTTTTTTATAATAGCCAAGTTATGGAAACAAAGTTATGGAAACAATGTCCATGTCTGTCAATAGATGAATGGGTAGAGAGATGGTGGTATGTATTCAACAGAATATCATTGAGCCAAGAAAATGAAGGGGGCATTACGCTAAGTGAAATAAGTCAGAGAAAGACAACTTCTGTATGATCTCACTGATTAATCTCAAATACCCTAATTCATACCTACAGAAAACAGATCGGTGGTTGCCAAAGGTGGGGGAGTGGGCACTAGGGGGTGAGGAGGTGAAGAGTGGGCCAAATTAGGTGCAGGTAGTCAAAACTTGTAAGAATATTTGAATTAGGGGCGCCTGGGTGACTCAGTGGGTTAAGCCTCTGCCTTCGGCTCAGGTCATGATCCCAGGGTCCTGGGATCGAGCCCCACATCGGGCTCTCTGCTCAGCAGGGAGCCTTCTTCCTCCTCTCTCTCTGCCTGCCTCTCTGCCTACTTGTGATCTCTGTCTGTCAAATAAATAAAAATAAAATCTTAAAAAAAAGAATATTTGAATAAGTTATAATTAATATAGTGTGAGAATAATATAAGCCTTAAAATGATGTTTCTGGCCTTAAAGCAATGAACATAGTTGAAGAAAATAATTACTTACTGTGCTTTCACTACGGAGGCAAACTGAAATACAACATAGATGTAACCTCTCCATACTGTGTTTTATTGAGATATAATTCACGTTACAGAATTTACCCTTTTCATGTGTACAACGCAGTGGTTTTAGTATATTCAAGGGTTGTGTAATCATTACCACCATCAAACTCCAGAGAAGTCTCACACCCTCAAAACAAACACCCTCTCAGTTAGCAGCAACCACCCCCATATCCTTCTCCCCTTAGCCCCAGACGAACACGAGACTCCTTTCTCGCTCTCCAGTTTTGCCTGTTCGGAACATTTTACATAAATGAAATAATGAAATATGGGAGCACAAATTTCCTACTCTCAAATGGACTTACTCTTGAACAGAAATTAGACAGTCAGTGTCACTTCACCTTCGTTCACTGTCATAGTATTATTTTCTTTTGAAAAAATTATAAGTTAGTGCATGAGTAGGAGATCCTTGGGTCCACCGTCTAAAAGTAAACATTGTAATGATGACAATCCTTTACATTTCATAGAAAGAAAAGGCATGGATTGGTATTCCAAATATTCCAAAGTCATCCCATAGTAATTCCAGTGACTCAAGGACAAACGATGAGGTTAACTGATTTTTCCTTCAAATTGATTCATTGGCTTGGTTGTTTAAGGGTGTGCATAGGTCATGAAAATCAGCAAAAATAAATTAGTAATAAATATTAGGCTGTAACATATTCTGATTAAAGAGTATGTTTACTGCGTCTTTACTGGGACTATGGCAAGAAAGCAATTTCTTCTGCCTGGGGCAGAGGGATAATTATGTATGGGAAGCTGCTCATCCCTCCGTGCAAGGGAAAGACAATGATTAGAGTAGCAGTTAGTACAAAATGGAGGAGTTATTCTACTTACCCAGGGAACCAGGTAGATGCAGTCAGACTAAGTGCAGCGGGCTTCAACAGGCAGCTGGTGAAAAGCAATCCCAGGCAGCAGAGATGCTCGCTGACCCTGGAGGGTGGTGCGTGGGGAAACACCTCCTCCTTAGAAGCAGTGCTCACCACATCAGGAAAGTCAGCTCGTCAACCTGAGACGTGCGAACGTGAATGTGAACCGAGGGCAGACCAAGCCAATGCCCCCATCAGCAACACAAAGAGATAAGAATAAGCAGCGGAAACAAACAAGCCTATCTTCCCGCCCCAAGCCACCCTTTCTCTTCGCCTTCTCCAACTCTGCACAGGATCCCCAGGGCAGGGTGGGGCTAGCAGATTTAAATTAATTTAAATGAGTTAGGCACCTCATTCTATCAACTGCAAAATGTCATCCCAGTGTCATTTTTAATCATTAGGGATTTTTACTATGATTTCATTAATGTTATGCCTCTAAGAGGCAAATAAATTAGCCTAGACAGACGCGTATGGCATCTTTTCTTGCTAAGTGCCGTATGAAAGCCCTGGATGAAAGCATGGGTTCAAGAGCGGATATACCGAGGCCAGGGGACGCACTGACTATTGCACAGACATCTTTCAAGCACCAGGCATCGCACTTTGCTCTGGGCATTACGGGGATGATTAAAACAAAATCACTGTTACAAAGAAGTCAATCTACCAAATGGTGACAATGATCCCCAAAGACAGCGTAAAATTGAAAATCGAGGTGAATACAAAATGGTAAGAGGGTGTGTTTAAGTTCATGGGCGTATGGACACCAGACTAGCAAGATGAGAAAGCAAAGGACTGTCTAGGGGAGAGATTACTTACGATGTAATGGACAGAAAATGTCAAGGGCAGAGAAACACAAATTACTCAGCCCGCCTAAAGCATAATAAAATGTACAGAATGGAAGTAAGGAGGCAGGTACTAGCTAGTTCATTAAGGGTTTTTTTGTGTGTGTGTATGCTGGTAAAAGGAGTTTGGAGATTATCTGTGAGGCGGAAGAGATCCATTGGATTAATTTACAGAGAAAAGGGCATTATAACCTGACTTCACTTGCAGAAGTCATTTTATCAGGAATAATGTAGAATTTTATTAGTTAGACATTCAATGGTCAAGATGTGGCTTTTATGATGTACTATTTTATTCAAAAGAGGAAGCTAGTTGCCTATTTTCTTAAATTTTCTTTTAGGTAATTTCTTTTTTAGATTTTACATGTTTTCTGAGGTCTACTTTGAATATTTCATTTTTCCTAGATAATCATCATTTCATCCAAGTTTCAAATTATTAGCTTGGAGATTAGCAGCAGTCAGAGCCCTTAAAATCTGGAAAACTGATTCTGTTGTTTGAAGTGGGACTTTCAGGGCGTCTGGGTGGCTCAGTGGGTTAAGTGTCTGCTCTCGGCTCAGGTCATGATCCCAGGGTCCTGGCTTGGAGCCCTTAGCTGGGCTCTCTGCTCAGCAGGGAGTCTGCTTCTCCCTCTCCTTCTGTCCCTCTCCCTACTCCTGCATGCTCTCACATGCTTTCTTTCTCAAATAAATAAATAAAATCTTTAAAAAAAAATAAAGTGGGACTGGTTCCAACATGTCCTCCTACAGAAGAGGGGTCAGCAGAGAGAAAGAGGTTGGGGACAAAAAAGATGCGGGTATACGGTTGAGGACCCACAGGAGGCGCGGGCGTCCCTGGGACTAGCTGGCCGGTTTCTGTCTCCCCATTCTTCGTCTGCAGCTGGTATTCTCACCCCATTTCCCAGGGAGAGACATTCCGGGAGTCGCCATCCCCAGGAGTGCCCTGCAGGAGCTCAGGCTCTGGGTGGCCTGTTCCCAGGTGTCCTTCCCACCAGCAGGCTGGCATCCTTCCCTCCACCTGCTCAAGGGCTCCGTGCTAGTCACTCCCGCCTCCTTCTGCTTTATCAGTGTCCGCCCCACGAGCATCACCCGCGATTTTAATTCTCTTAACTGACCGGAAAGACAAAACCAAGACCAAACCCTCTATCTGTCTCGTGCATGCCTCTCACTGCTCCCCCACCGTCCCCCGTTTTCTGTTTCTTCTCACAGCAAAACCAGAGCTGTTTCCCTTCGCCGTCTCCTGTAACGTATTAGTGAATTGTGTGTGTTTGTTGAGGTTTTTCACCAGACTGGTAAAATGCGAGAGCAAGTTCTGTGTTCCACTTGACACCATGCAGTGTGGGGGAGATGCAAGGATAAACACGATTTCCCTTCTTGGAAATTCCCTTGACTTGGAAGGTTCTGCCGCAGAGCTCTGCAGCGGCTCCGTGGACTTGATCTGGTGGGGCCCGAGGCTCACTCCGGAGGCCAGGACAGCTCTAGGAGCGATGGGACAGCTTCCGGCAGGATGGACAAGGCAGAGAGCAGCACCCTGGCTCCATTCTTGGACCCGTGACCCCCAGGACAGGGACCGCAGGCTGAGCACATCCGTGTGAGGGAAGTAGCCTTGCTGGGCTGCAGGGTTTGAATCATCTCTCTCTGTTTTGTTGGCTTCAAAAGCTTGTTTGCCTGTTTGCCTTCTCTTTTTAACTGGATGTTATGATTTTATTTAAAATTTGATTTTTGGGGGCACCTGGGTGTTAAAGCCTCTGCCTTCGGCTCAGATCATGATCCCAGGGTCCTGGGATTGAGCCCTGCATCGGGCTTTCTGCTCAGAGGGGAACCTGCTTCCTCCTCTCTCTCTGCTGCCTGCCTCTCTGCCTACTTGTGATCTCTGTCTGTCAAATAAATAAATAAAATCTTTAAAATTTGATTTTTTTAAAGACTTCACCTATTTATTTGAGATAGAAAGAGACACCTTGAGAGAGAAAGAGAGAAAGAAAGCGCCGCAGGAGCAGGGGGAAGGCGCAAAGGGAGAGGTGGAAGCAGGCTCCCTGCTGAGCGGGGAATCCGACTTGGGGCTCCATCCCAGGACCCCAGGATCAAGACCTGGGTGAAGGCAGATGCTTAACTGACTGAGATACCCAGGTGCCTAAAATTTGATTTTAAGTTAGATAACAAATCTTTGTTTTCTCTGATGCCTTCTTGCCTTGCATTTTCACTGTGGTTCAAATTAGACTTGCCTAAATCCGCTTTCAGTATGTGGCCAAAATAAGTTATTGAAATAGGATATTGTTTTTGGTACTTCCTATAATTTCCTCTTTCTCCTCATTTTGAGCAAGTAGCCAGGCTTTGTCACTCTTTTATACATCCCTCCCCTGGGGATTTTGGCTGGGATGAAAGCAAAGGCAATCTGTCTCTCCCCATCTATTATAAAAACTAAACTCTTTGGAGATATTACCCTGGCTTTTCTAGAGGGGCAGGAGGAAAGCCTTGAAAGACAGAAAATGGGGCAAGGGGAGTCCCAGAACACCTGTAAGGAGTGGGGGAGATCTACAGGTTCTGAGAGCAGAGTGTCCTGGCCAGGAGCTTTGCTGCCCCCATGCCTCCCTGCTTCACAGATAGGAGCTCCTGCCAACTCAGAAGGAAAACATGTCTGCGTACTTTGAAAGGTGGGTGTGTAGGTCCCCGGCATCCACTATCATGCCCACCCGGTTCATAGGGGCTGGAGAGATGTGTCGTTAGCATGATTTAGCCTGTCTTCCACATTGCCTTGATGCTTAATAAAACATTGGATATGTGCTCTGCTTCAGGGCCTGAAATTAAATCAATGTGAATTTTCTATTTTCTACTAGGAATCCTATCTATAGATATAGATATACAAATATAGATATACAGAAATAGATGACTAGATATAGATATATAGATATATACCTTGCTGACCTAGGTGTATGGATTGAGAGTCGTACCAGCTACATTTATATAAAGCTTTGCATTTTGTTGATTTCTGTGTTCAACATTCGATTATATATATACTATTATACTCTGAACTTCCACCTTTTTAAGTTATAAACACGTTTTCCCAGGCTTTTCTTCTTGAATGGGGTTTAGTATTCAGTGCTTCTGTCTGTTACTCAGTTAACAGAAACAGAAGGAGGGACAAGAGGCACAGGTTTTTCAGTACTGATCCTGATTAATTTGAATTCACATCCCCCCAAAAAATCAAATAAAAAAATGTGATTTTCTTGAGCTTGTTAAAAACTACATTGCAATCATATTATGAAATGTCGTCTCTGCTTCCTAAGAGGTAACCGCTCTTCACAATGATGTACATGTGGTACACTTATTTATCTGCATGAGAACATGTACACATTTATTAATGAGCTCACACTACATTTAATACCCACTGGCCATATTTCAAGACAGCACCCCAGACCCACCCCATCCTTTTATTAGCTGCCCAGTATTAATAATTGTGTAAAATGGCTATCCTTTAATTTAAGGTTTCATACCCTTATTAATGGGCATGTAACTATTTCTGTGTGTGTGTGTGTGTGTGTGTGTGTGTGTGTGTGTTTAAATCCTTATAGGTGTTTTTGTGTGCACCTACATGAGTTGGTAAATCTAGAAGTAGAATTCTTGGCTCAAAACATATATACACTTTAATTTTGATTGCTTTTGCCAAGTCAACCTCTGTAAAGTTAGCTCAATTTATACTACTGCAAAAGAAAAAAGCACACAGGTGGTGTGAATTCAGACCCCATAGCAAAGGGAGGGAAAAGGTGTTGGTTTACCTTTCTGGAAACTTGGTTTTGGAACTTTTGAAATTGAAAACTTTTTGTATGGACGGGACTTAGCCATGCATTAAAAAGTCTGAAAGTATTATCCAACATTTTTTTTCCCCAGTATTTTAAAGTGGGAATGTCGTTTTGCTCTTAGGATTAGACATATTGTCATATCTGGAATATTTGTCTTTCTGCTTTGTATCTGATGTTGCTGTCTGCACACAAGTTGTAAATGTGTATGCAATCAGGTTTGTTGATCTTTCACTCGATGGTAGAGGTTACAACTGGTGATATTTCTATGGGTCAATCCTGTAAGCCTAGAGTTAGGAGTTATAGAACCCTTCCTTGTCTTTACGACTTTGGAATTTTTGTCAGTTGCTGCATGTACCTAGAATTATAGAATCATGTGCATGGCTTAGCCTCAGGAAACACCTAAACACCCAAATGTGTGTGTGTGTGTGTATGTGTGTATGTGTGTGTGTGTGTGTAATTTTCAATATATGCTTGGCCATAATTTCTTATTGGCTCATTTGGCCTTAATTGGTTTACAGTTGGGTTCCTGGTCATAGTGCCAAGCAGTCTAACTACACAATATTTTTAAAGTCAGACCTGCCAGTGATCTATTGAACTGACCAAATTGGTAGTAACCAACATTTTAAACAAAGACCCTTCAGGATATGACTGAAGCTTTGTAAATACCTTAAAATGAAACATTGGGTTTTTTACCTGGCTACATCAATTAACTGCAAAATGACACAAATAAAAAAATTACATCTATTAAGGAAAGGAAGCATAGAAAAAATACGGTGATGTCATGGGGATCAGTCAAAAATGTGATGGACTTGAGTTTTCATCATTTTGAAAGGTGAGTGAAGTAATACCCAAGGAGCACCGGGCCTCGAAGGACAAATCATTTACTATAACCACCGACCATCTGCAGTTCAATTCTCTGTCTTTGAAGTCTGGGACTTGAATTTACATTAGTAATATGCGGTGTGAAATGAAAAATTTCAAGGAGTTGATGACATTGCAGTTGGAAATGATATCCCCACATAAAAAAGTCCCTCAGTTGTGGAATTACAGATATAACAGTTATTAAGCCAGGATTTTTTACTAATAAATTCACTAGTAAACATGCTGCTTCTAAACTGATGGTGTACAGTTGAGTATAAGTTGGACTTAACAGAAGAAGGAAAACGTGAAGCTAAAGGCATTTTTGAACATCAGATAAATGTTCCCTTCCCATAAGAGATGTGGATTTATAGTATATGCTAACTAAGGATATGCGAAAAAGTATTACAAAAATATCTAAGGGTTTGGAGTCCTACTCTTGGCTTTCTAAAGCTGGGTTTCAATATCAGACACTATTGATTGATTTCTTAGTAGAAAGATAATGAAATTAACAGACTTCCATTTCTTTCTATGCCTCTCCATGAAGCCACACTTACTTTTATGACTTTACTGCTCTACTAACATTTGCAACAGTTTTTTCTGATTCAAAACCAAAATTCTCACAGGTATACAGTTGTATCTCCATAGTTAAATAATTTTTATACTCATTCTTTTTCAATACCTTCTCTTTTTTAAAAGTTTTTATTTTAATCCCAGTTAACATACAATGCTATTAGTTTCAGGCATACAATACAGTGATTCAACAATTCTGTACATCACAAGTGCACTCCTTAATCCCCATCACCTAGAAGACCCATCCCCCCATCCACCTCCCTACTGGGGCCACCCATGTGTTCTCTATGTTAAGAGTCTGTTTCTTCATTTGTCTCTCTCTCTTTTATCCCCTTGTTCACTTGTTTTGTTTCTTAAATTCTACATATGAGTGATATCATTTGATATTTATCTTTGTCTGACTGACTTTGCTTAGCATAATACTCTCTATCTCTGTATATGACATTGCAAAAAATAAGATTTCATTCTTTTTTATGAATGAGTAATATTCCATTACATATATTATATATGTAATACATGTTTTATATATATTATATCGATATATATCTCACATCTCACAACTTCTTTATCCATTCATCAGTCAATGGATACTTGTGCTGTTTCTATATGGGCTATTGTAAATAATGACACAATGAATAAATCAATAGCTTCTATTGCTCTAAGTTATATCACTGTATCTGTTTTTACCTATCCATCCATCATCTGACCATCCATCCACCCATCCATCCATCATCTCTCTATCTTGTCATCTATCTCTCTATCTTGTCATCAATCTGTCCATCATCTATTAATTAGAGAGATAGTTTTCACCTTCCAGTGGTGCGTATGCATTTATGCATCTGCTTGTTTTGCCAGAACTGCCCCTAGTTACTATAATACCCCATCGTTCATGATCAGTTACTTTTTCTTCCCTGTATCTTCTGCCTTTACTGTTTTATTAGATATTACAAATTCTCAAATAGAGTGTCAAAAATCTTGTACATCTTCTTTTCAATAGAACTCCCTCTTGGAGTCCTCTGCTGTCCTTGGCTGTCGAAATTCTCTGTGTCTACTATCTGTCTCCTTGTTTTACGGTCCCCAGTCACTACTCTACTGTATCCATTGTTGATTCCATTTGGAGAATTATCCCTTACTTCCAAAGAGCACATTCAAAAGCGAGGATGAGTAGGAATAAACACTGAGTCCTTATCATTGAGAAATTTATCTGTTCTTAAAGTTTATTTCACTGTATGTCTTGCTGCAACGAAATGCTAAGTTACAAGTTTTTCTTACATACAGCCCTGAAGCGTGAATCCTCGGGCTTGAAGTTTTGCTGTTAGTGATGGGAAAATTTGATAGTTTTCTCCTTCCCATCTATTCGTGGTGATTTTTATTCTAGTATTTTAGGATCTTCTCTTTAAACTTGCTGTTCTCAATTATTGTGATGATATAATCAATGTGTTTTTTTTCTCATTCATTTTGTTGAACATTCGTTGGTCTTCTTTTGCCTGTGACTCCTCATCACCGGCTCTGTGAAGTGATTTTGTGTTAGATTTTTTCAGTCATTTCCCCATCTATTTTTTCTGTTCTTTCCTTGAGTGCAATTCTTGCAAATTGAATGCAATCTCTAGGAATGATTTTTCATATTGTTTATCTTTTCACTCATATTTTCCATGCTTTTGATTTTTATTTCATTTTCTAAGATAGTTCCTGTATTTCAATCTCCCACCACTGTTACTGAATATTTTAGAAATCTCTTAAATCATAGTTAACTTTCCTGGTGTTGTTTTGCTTTCAGTTTTGTAAAGCATCTTTTTCTTATTTTGTGGATGAACCTTCTTTTTGAGTCTTGTCTTCTTAAATCTTTCTATAGATGTTTTTTTTTTTTTCTCTTTGGGTCTCATCTATTTCCTGCAGTATCAGTTGCTCCTGTGATCGAATGTTCTGGTTAATCTTGGAGCCTTTCTTATCACAAGGATTTCATTAAGTAATCCAATGGTTTTACGTGTATTTGAGGTAAAAAAAATAAAGCTAATTGGGAGCTCTCTTTGTATGAGCGACGCTTGTCCATTAGCAATGTCATCTTAGTAACTAATCATCCAGGAGGCAGGAGGATAACTCAGAAGACTATAGTATGCGTATTTGGAGGCAAATACCTATATAAAAGAACTTTGCGATGTTTTGTCTAGTGGTTAGGCGTCTAGATGCTGGGGAAAGATGGGGCATGGTGCTGATTGACCTGAAACCAGGCTTTCCAGTAACCAACCCTCTCATGTATGCCCTAAGCCTCACACAGCACAATTTTGTAACTGGAATGGATATCGAAGCTACCTGCTCTTTTGCTGTCAAATGCTTATTTTATATCACTTATGACATCCTAATGTTGAATGGAACTTGCATTTCTAAGATGAACCTGACTGATTATGGTCTACATTTTTTAAATTAACATATAATGCATTATTGGTTTCAGAGGGACCGATCTGTAATTCATCAAGTCTTATATAACAACCAGTGCTCAATACATCATGTGCCCTCCTTAATGTCCATCACCCAGTTACCCCAATCCCTCCACTACCCTCCCCTCCAGCAAACCTCACTTTGTTTCCTGTGATTAAGAGTCTCTTAGGGTTTATCTGTCAGTTTTGTCTTGTTTTATTTTTTTCTCTTCCCCTACGATCCTCTGCTTTGTTTCTCAAATTCCTCATATCAGTGAGATCATATGATAATTATCTTTCTGTGATTGACTTATTTCTGTTAGCATAATACCCTCTAGTTCCATACGCATCATTGCAAATGGCAAGATTTCATTTTTGGCCTGAATTTTATATATACGTAATATATATCTGTTTTTGTTTGTTTGCTTGTTTGTACTTTGCCTCCTTGTTCTGTCAAAGTCCAATGGTAAAATGTTACCTCAATGGTAATTAAAACCTGGTGTTTCTAACATTTTTAGATATAAATATTTAATGCATTCTTATTTGGTGCATGAATAGGGTAATATCTAGGCCTTCCTGGGCCACATATGGCCCACAGACATGTTTTATTTGACATATACAATATTAAAAACATGGAGAGAGCTCCCATAAAAATTTTGGAAATTTAGTTTTATCTGAAAACCCTCAGGGGGGACCAGAGCCTGTATCAGCAAGAACCAGCAGGGGCCGGTTTCTTCTAGTCTCCCTTTGGGAGAGGGCGTGCGGACTCCAGGTTGCGACCATCACCTGCCCTCCTGGTTGTCACGCGGTTATTGCTGTTGTGTTCCTATTGCTGGGGTAGATCTGAGTTTGTAATCTCTGGAGTAAAGAACATTTGTATGTTCATTGTAAATCTACTCTTCCATTTTGTCTCTTCTTACATATTTTGCAGTACTTCTTTATAGATTCTGTTTGAAACGTGTGTGTGTGTGTGTGTGTCTTGATTTCCAAACATAGAAACTGAGGAGTAATATTTGACACCTGCTGAGATGGAAAATGAGTTTTGGGTCCTGAATCTTCTCAAAACTATGCTGAAAAGCAGATCAGTATGCAGCACCCCACTCAAATTCCCAAGTCCAATGCGCAGTAAGTAGGCCGATTTTCTCTACCAGTATCTTCTGGCTCCCCACCCACACAGTCCCCCCACAGGCCCCCAGCCTCTACCCACAATTTCTGTGCAGGGAAGCGACCTGAGCACACAGAAACTGGGATTTAGGGGCACCTGGGTGGCTCAGTGGGTTATAGCCTCTGCCTTCAGCTCAGGTCATGATTTCAGGTCCTGGGATTGAGCCCTGCGTCGGGCTCTCTGCTCAGCGGGGAACCTGCTTCTCTCTCTCCCTCTGCCGGCCTCTGTGCTTACTTGTGATCTCTGTCTATCAAATAAATAAATAAAATCTTTTAAAAAAAGAGAGAGAGAGAAAGAAAAAGAAACGTGTCTCTGTTACCAGGTCTCTGTCTACCTCTTGGGGGTATCATTTCTTTTGGGGTTCTGTACCCCTCAGAATGCTCCTCACCACCTCCAGCTTGGCCCTATGTCCTGCACTTCTATTTCTAAACATTTACTGTCACTCACTCCATTGCAGTTCCTGTGAGGAGCTGAATTATTTCCTCACCAGGTCTCTCAATCCCAGGAAAGATGTCACAACTGCCAGAAAATACCGTCTTTCCTTTTCTAGCATGTTGTCTGTTTCCTGAAGAGAAGTCAAAAGCTTTCATTAGTTGAGTAGGTTCTCCTCAACCCACCGTCACCTGCCTTATCATTAGAAGTAGCTCTTCCCATATGACGTCATTGAGTTGATGCTGACCTTCAGTTCTCAGTGGTGATGAAAGACTTTTACTTTATCACAGGCATTTATTGGTAAGTTGATAGTGGGTATGGACCAGACAAGGGCAGAGGTAATGAGGATGGAGATGATATGCGCGATAAGAATTTTCACTTAGTTGGTGCCAGATGCTACCCCAAATCTTAACACATCCAGAATCTCCTATAGAATCCCAGTCTTCATGCCATTCACGAATTGTATGCCCACAACACCTCTACTTTAATATCATTTGGAGAACGTTGCTTACCATGAAATCTTGTTGAGTTGGAGTTTGCTTATTTTGTGCCATTTAGAAACTCAAATAGAAACTCCACACTTTACTGAACACTAAACTTAGTGCTAAGCATTATTCACTACATCCACATTAGGGATTTTATTTAACTTGTCTGAGATATTAATACTTTTCATTTAATTCCAAATAATATAAAAAATGTATGGAGTCAGCTTATTTTTTTAAAGATTTTATTTATGTATTTCACAGAGAGAGATACAGAGAGAGAGAACACAGGCAACGGGAGTGAGAGAGGGAGAAGCAGGCTCCCTGCTGAGCAGGGAGTCAGATGTGAGCCTCAATGAGGCAATGGATCCCAGGACGCCGAGATCATGACCTGAGCTGAAGGCAGACGCTTAACTGACTAAGCCACCCAGTGCCCCAGGAGTCTTCTTGTTTAATGTAGGAAATCACAATAAGACAATTTTCTTTCCTTCAAAACACCCAAAATTCCATGAGTGTGTGTGTGTGTGTGTGTGTGTGTGTGTGTGTGTGTGTGACAGATCACGTACAAGATCCTTTCATCATTTTAAGCTCCATCACATCACAGAACTCGGTAGACATGGAGCATGGGATGAAGTTGTCTCTTGGGTGTAGCGGCCGACACGGCTTCCCTGAGAGAGAAGCCCATCTCAGGGATGAAGTTGGGTGACCCCCACTTCAGAAATGAAGAAACTGGTTCTGGGGAGATAAAGACCTGGCAAAGCCCACAGAGTTATGAAGGGATATATCTTATACTTAATTTACATGTAGTCAAGAGTTACTTCTTTATTTTTGCAATTTGAATAGTAATTTAAACACTTTTGCTATTTAATAAATGTCTCGTCTATTTCAGAATACCAACCTTCCAACCACTACCAAACTGATCGAAGAGTCATTTTGACTCATTTTTATTTTCTCTAGCATGCAAGTGAAAACATGTAGCTCAGCTAACAATATTCTAATTTCTCAGTTCACTGACTATTCTAATTATCCAAAACTTGCCACCATCTATCTATTCAATACCCTTTACTGGGTTGGATGTAATGTGGGGTGTGTGCGTGTGTGTGTGTGTGTGTGTAAGAGAGATATAGTGTGTGCATTTATTGAGTAAATTCTTCCATTACACAGAATCTCACAGACTCTGTCAACAGGACATCTTTCCATGATATATGTACACTATTCTCCTCAAAAGAAATAAATTCATTTTTGCAAATAACACCAGAAATTTTAATAGTCTACATGAAATTACTCTTACATAAGTATAGAATGCAGCAAAATTGTTTTTCATTCAGATACACCTTGTAAATAGTTATTTATCGTGTTTTTAAAGAGTTTGTGTTTCATTTATATTCATTTTCAGTGACTGATTATAATATCCTGACACATTAAGTTTATTATGTTTGGATTTAAATTATATTAAAAAGACATATAAAGATTTCATTAATTTAAATAGAGCCATTATCCTATATAAACTAATTTGAATCAAACTGCCTTTCCTAAAAGCCAAAGTAGTCAATTGTAAAATACCTATTTAATGCATGATATAATTTATTCTTAATATCCAATTTTTAAAAAAAGAAGAAGAAGAAGAAGGAAACAAGTGTAATCTAATATCCTCGCACGTGGACATGTGGTAATAAATTACAGTGACGGGGAAATTTTGATTTATGTTGCTCAAGTTCACTTTCATTATTCTAATTGCCCAATAAAAACTTTGCAGTAGGGTGCCTGGGTGGCTCAGTGAGTTAAAGCCTCTGCCTTCAGCTCAGGTCATGATCTCAGGGTCCTGGGGTTGAGTCCTGCATCGGGCTCTCTGCTCAGCAGGGAGGCTGTTTCCTTCTCTCTCTCTCTGTCTGCCTCTCTTCCTACTTGTGATCTCTCGCTCTGTCAAATAAATAAATAAAATATTTTAAAAAATAAAAAACTTCCTAGTAGTTATCTGCCCACCGAAGTTGTTTCTGCTTAAAAAAAAAAAAATGTTTTGTGGGGAGAAATTGAGCCTCATTGGCAGCAGCGTTTTGGGTGTCCCAGACTGGGACAATCCTTAGAGAGGTCCTAATCGAGTTCCAGGTCTGGTGCTCATTCTTGCGAGTTGATACTCGATTATCAGCGTACCCAGAGGTTATCACCTCCCAGCATTCAGACATCACTGAAACTCAGACTTACATAAAAAAGACGTACCACCTGGATGGTGTATTGGGTTCCCCAATGACCATTCTTCTCCACCCATGGGGCCTTATGGGAGCCAAATTGCAGCAGGAGTGGTTAGTTGATGAGGAGTGGCTGTGGCTCCCATGATGGGACTGCTGACAGCACCATCTACTCTCACGTTGTGTCCAGGTCACTAACAAGATATCCCTGTTCATGGGCCACATCCTTTCTCAGCCACCGTGAACAGCTTGAATACTTAAATTCGTTAATACCTTTAAATGCCATAAATACTGTTTCAGTAATTTGTATAGGCATTCTTGAGGCATCATTTGGTTTTGTGTTTAATTCACAATATTCTTGTCAGTCATTCTTGCACAGCTTATAAATACGTTGGTTTGTATCTCATTCTACAAGAAAACTCTAGAGGTGCCCGTATCCTCCTTGATTTTGGCTCAGGTCATGATCTCAGGGTCATGAGATGGAGCCCCACATCAGGCTCCTCATTAAGCATGGAGTCCTCTTGTCCCTCTCCCTCTGCCTCTTTACCTGTCCGTGCCTTTTCTCTATCTCATAAATAAATAAATAGTATCTTTAAAAAATGGAAACTGTAAGAAAAACATAATTTTCACATTTCCCCATATTAATAGTTAAAATCTGTTGGACCATTGTTAGTTGACAAACAGTGTTCAAAGAACCATGCATAGGTTCCCCAAGTTAGCCACACAAGCACACTCGCTGGTAGGGACTCTCTCTTTTTTGTCCATGTGGAAAGAAGGCACCAAGATATTTCAAGGCTTCCCAAGGTCACACAGGCTTACACAAGTGCCTGCACCAAGACAGCTGTCTCCACCAGCTGTAGTTTTGGGCACCATGACCTCATGCCTCATAAGCACATCTCTGCCCCTCCCTGCCAAAGTCTAGCCATTTCTAAAGGGAATGCTTCTTACATAATCAGATTGCTAACAACAGTAGCTTTTTCCATGCTGCACAACTGGAAGCTGATTGCAACCCTGAACTTCACGTGTCAGTCACCATACCTGGGACTTAGGAGGCCAACATCAGAGCCTTCTTTGGCTCATTTTTCTGCAACAGCTGCAGCTCCATATGTTAAGTGAATTTTGCTCCGATTGCTCTCATGTGAACGCTGAGTGCTAAAAATGGTGCAATTGGAAGCCAAAATTAATTACTAAGACTTGAAGATTTTTAGAAAGGAATGCTGGAAAAAAATAGGTTATTTTTAAAAAGACATTGTTTTATTGTTAGTCGATCTTCACTTACAGAATTCCTGCTGAGCACCAAGAAATCATTTCTGGGTAGCAATCTAACTTTGACCTTAAATAGAGTTATTATCCATGTTTTTCAAGGGCTAGAATGTTTTGGAATCGTGGACTCTTCCCATACATAAGCCATTGTGAGCAAATGAAATACTCGAGTTCTCCCCAGCAATCTAATGTTATGTTTTTACAATGAAAATGTGAGTTGGAAGAAGGCTGAGTTTAAATAGTCTATTTTCCTTCTTCCAGGCAGACGAATGAAGACAAATTTGAAAAATGAGCTTCCTTGTATTTTACAGATGAAAAAGTCAAGACCAAGAAGCATAGTGGGCTCAAGTCAGTGCCTAGAGAGAATTAAACTAAGGATGACACACAAGTTTGAACTCTCGTCCCAACTCGATAAATTCACAAAGAATGGGTTGCCCTGCGGGCCGTTGGATGAGCAAACCCAGCCCTCACCATGGTTACTGCAGTGACGGGGTAGTAATGTGTGCAGGTGCGAGGAGTGCTGGAGGGATGCCTGGCTGTGCTCACTAGCCCACATCCCATACCTCCTGCCCACATATGCTGCCAGACACAATCAAAATGTAATTCCCATTTGCTACACCGATAGGAGACCAACGTCACCCAGAGTATTTCGCCGAGGCAGTATTTGCAGGTGCGGTTGGCTGTGAGCTCCGGGGGACCGGAAGCAGACTGCCAAAACAGATCACCTGCTTCCTGGGACATTTCCACATTTTGCCCTGGGCAGATGTGAGACAGCAGGGTGAAGTCAGTGAGCAGTTCTATCTAAAGGGCCAGCAAGTGTGGAAAAGCAAACAAGAGAATGGTCTATTTGCAGGTGCTCTTCTGGCTACCGTAAGAACTTGTATAATGTCAATGTGTTTTATTTCATCCCTGAGGGCTAGTTCAGTTTTGTTCAAGGCTGCTAATGTCTTTGGCTGTTCCACCAAAAGTTGTAGGATTTGAAAGTGGACCCCAAACACCCACAAGCCTCCCACTTCCAGACATAAGCTGCTTCCCCTGGCCTCTAGTGCTTGCCCCAAGCCCTTCTCCTCATAACCTGCCTGTGGTTCTGTGCCTTCCCGGGGCCACAAGCAGCAAAGCTTAGCAGTGTCTTGAGAATGTGGTCCCGTCCCAGTCACCGATCACCAACAGATTCCTTTGCTGGGCTTTGTAACCAGAAAGAAGCAATGAGATTAGTGCTTGGCTTTTAAGCTAACAAAGAATTTAAAGTTACAATCTTCACTTGGGCATGTGCTTTGTGTTTGGTTTTGTGTTGGAAATCTGGAGCTCTTGGGGGACCTGGGTGGCTCAGTCAGTTAAGTGACCACCTTCAGCTCAGATCATAATCCCAGGGTCCCAGGATTGAGTCCCTCATGGGCTCTCTGCTCAGCAGGGAATCTGCCTTTCCCTCTGTCCCTCATCTTGTTCCCTTGCTCTCTCTCAGTTTTTCTTTCTCAAGTAAATAAAATCTTAAAAAAAAAAATCTGGAGCTCTTAAGTACAATTGCTTGCAGTCACTGGCAGGTCAGTGTGTCCAAAGACAGTGGTGAAAGACACACACACGGAGGTAGGAAAAGACGGGTCTTGTTTCAATGACAAAAGCTAGTGTGCAGTCGACATGTCTTTTACAATTGTCTTCCTGATTTCCCGACTGTCCTTACCTGGGATTTTAGTATATGAAGTGGCTTCTCTTAGCACCAACTATCCCATACCGTTTTAATAAGCAATGTTTTATACAAAGAATTTAAAATTTTGTATTTTTTAATATCACTCTATTGCCCTGCAATGGTAAATACGTTTTGAAATTATGAAAACATTTCTTATTACTGCCGAATTACCTAAGAGTGTAAATGTTAAGATGTGTAATTCACATGGTATTGTTTAGAACGTTTGACTTTCTATAGGCGCCTCAGTGCTCAGTTGGTTAAGTGGCCAACACTTGATTTTGGCCCAGGTCATGATCCCAGGGGTGTGGGATCTGCAGTAGATGGGGAGTCTGCTTGGGATTCTCTCTCCCCTTTTCCCTCTGCCCCTCTCCCCAATGTGTGTGTGTGTGCTCTCTCTCTCAAAAAAAAAAAAAAAAAAGTTTTACTTTCTAATAAAAAATTGTCATGGAATAAATGATGTCATTGCATTTCAATCATACCCTTTAATCTTTTTTTCACTTTTTATGTATTTATTTATTTTTGTTATTTAAGTACAGTTAGTATACAAGGTTGTATTCATTTCAGATGCTCAACCATGAGCCCAAAGTTCTGTACCTTACACGACGCTCACCATGAACCATGCGGTCACCATCTGCCACCAGACAACGTTATTACAATATTGACTATCTTCCTTATGTTGTGCTTTTCATCTCTGTGACTTTTTTATTTTATAACTGAGAGTTTGTGCCTCTTAATCCCCTTCACCACTTTCACCCATCCCCCCATGCCTCTGCTGGAACTCTCCACTTGGTTCTCTGTATTTATGATTCTGTTTCTGTTTCTCAGTGCTGTTTGTGTGTGGATCGTGCCATTGGAACTGAAATAGCTCCAATATGAATGAAAGGCTTTCTGTTACTATCTCAAGCAAACAATTCTGTTCTCCCTTTAAAGTCTAACAAAAACTAGCATAACTTCACCTAGTACACGATAGAGAAGGAACAAGATAGAATTAGATGGGGAGTCACTAGTGTCTTGTAGAAAGATGAACAAAGTCAAACGAAATGACAGCACACCCCAATGATTAAAGACTTCCTGCTGGGTACTTAGGGGGGTGTAAATGAGTTTCAAATAACCAGAATAGCATCATTTCATAAGTGAACTACTTAAAATTGCACCACTGAACATGAAGATGTGAGGTTCTAAAATAAAACGACTCAAGTGTTTTCATAGCATTCCATAAACAGCTGCTTCATAATGGCCCATCGAGCTCAGCATAAGATAGAAATATCCAGCAGCCAGAAAAATACTCTTGTCTGTGCAGAAAAGTAAACATTTTATAGCAAAAATAAATCACACAAATAAATAAATTTGGCACTTATAGGCAACACGTGATTTTCATGTAATTCACGCTTATAAAGAGAAATTGGAGCATTTGGAAAATGATACAGCACTGGGATATTTCAATACATCGTTTAACATAAATGTGCTGATTTTAACATGATTTTTCTGAAACATGATTTTTTTGTCTTTTGTTTCATAAACCTTGTTTCCCAACTGAAGTCACAAACTCTGTGCAAACACCCGTTACGGCTCGGGGCTGCTGTCATCTACCTAGGTCTCAGCTGGGGACAGTTCGGCTCCCTACCCTTCAAGGACAGCTAGCAGTGTCTGGGGACATTTCTGAATGGTCATAACCGGTAGTGGAGGCAGGGGAGGGCCTCTAGCATCTACTGGGTGGAGACCATCATGCTGCAAAGCATCCCACAGAGCACAGGACGGCCCCCTACAACCCCAAATGTCACCAGTGCCACAGCTGAGAAAACCTGATTTAACTAGTTAACTAATCCAAATGGAAGTACGTAAGTTCTTTCAAATTCTTAAAATAGAAACTTGCTCTCTCCTCCATTACAAGGCCACAACTTACTTCAGGCTCCCTCTAACACACTTGGCAAGCGAGACAGTAAACTTTCTCAGGGAGAAAATTTTAGAGGGGGATGTAGTAATTGGGGAAATAAAATTGTGCCCATTTTCTATCCAGTTTTCTGACTCCTATTATCTAGCCACTGTATTCACAGACGGTGGAGTTGTCTTCCCATTAAGGTCTGTGGAAACACTCCAGCCAAGCAGCACAGAAGGAACCTTTTGTTCTTTGACTAAACACCTCCACCCACGAGGTGTCACGCCCCACAGCCCCACTGGCTTCGAAGGAAACCTGTATGTTTTACAGTCTATGGGCTTCACGAATGATTCCTGTGCCAGACTTTCTTCTTCCCAAGCAAGCACGGCAGTTTATCCAAGCTTGCATAGTAGGACGGCCGTGATGTGGATGTTCTAGAAGGTGGAGCATTTCAGAAATGCCTGGGGCTGGGCATAGAGCCTTCAGTGCCTCAATCTGGTTAGTGGGAAATGGAGGTCAGACTGCTCCCAAGCCAACTTCAGAGAGTGTGAACATTAGGTCTCTAAACATTTTTGTTGTTACCTGACCCTTTTTTTTCCCCTTAGGGCATAAGTTTTGAATATGTCGAGGGGTACAAAATTGAAACAGAATAAGACTTAACTCATTGACAAGGGATCATAACCAACCAATCGTCATAAGAGCATAAACCAGAAAATTGAAACTAAATTTGAAAGACATATTCCATTTCTTTAAAGAAAGCTGGATTGGTCGTTGACTTAGTCTCTCACACACCCACAAACATGGGATTCACGGCCAAAATAGCCACTTGCCTATTGTGATGTATGTCTTCAACATGTGCTTTTAAAGAATAAAATAAAAACAAAACCCTCAATACTCATCTTTCTCATTTTATAAATTGATAAATTCAGCACTTATTAACTGTTGTTGGGTTAATTAAATCCACAGTAAATTTAACACTTTATTTATATTAATAGCTTCAACTCCCCACCTTTCCAAACCTTTTGGGAAAAAAGCCAATTTAAAGATGAACCGTTGCACTCAAGCCCCTGGGTGTCAAACACTGAGTGACTTTTGGAGAACGTCTCCATTCTCAGATAGAACTTACTAGATAATAGCCATTGAGATATTTTTAGAAAAATATTAGATACTTTTCAATACAACATATAGCCCCACTCAGAGCTGGACTCTCCAGTTAGTCTTAGGATAATGAGTGACTGGCATTGAGGAAAGGTCAGCACAGATCAAGAGAAAACGCACATCTGAGTCCTTCCGTCAGGTTATAGATACAGAGAAGCCAATTTTAAAATTTATTCCAAAAGACAAAGGAACTAGAAAAGACAAATGTATTCAAAAATTTTAAAAAATATTTTATTTACTTATTTGTTGGAGAAAAAGTGAGAGAGAGAGAGCATGAGTGGGCAGAAGAGGGAGAAGTACATTCCTTGCTGAGCAGGAAGCCCAATGCAGGGCTGGAACCCAGGACTTTGGGGTTGGGACCTGAGCCAAAGGCAGACACTTCACCAACTGAGCCATCCAGGTGCCCTCAAATGTGGGGCTTGAACTTAAGACCCTGATATCAAGACCTGAGCTGAGATCAAGAATCAAACACTTAACCAACTGAGCTACCCAGGTGCCCTAAAGGACTCAGTTTTAACTTTTATCATAAAGCTACCACGATCAAGACAATATGGTACTGGTGAAGGAAGAGACATAGATGTGTGATACAGAGTAGAGAACAAGCAAACAATGGAGGAAAATCTCTTCAACAAATGGTGATGGAACACATGGGTATCTAGATGCAAACAAAACAAGAAATACCACAGGGCACCTGGGTGGCTCAGCCAGTTAAGTGTCTGACTCTTGGTTTCGGCTCAGGTCACAATCTCAGGGTTCTGAGAAGGAGCCCTACATCGGGTTCCAAGGTGAGTGTGGAGTCTGCTTGGGGTTCTCTCTTCCCCCTCTCTGTCCCCTCCACTGCACATGTGTGTGCACACACACTCTCTCAGTAAGTATGTAAAATAAAGGTTGATTTAAAAAAATGACCTGCAAAATAAACCTTACACATTATAAAAAATAATTCAACATGGATGATATAATTAATATAAAAGATAAAACTGTCACTTTTCACAAGAAAACAGAAACATTTGTGACATTGTGTCAGGCAAGGAATGCTTCAACACAACACCAATAGCAAAATTGATAAAAGAAAAATAAATTGGAGTCCATCAAAATTAAAAACGTTTGCTCCGCGAGAGACACAGTTAATGAAATGAAAAGAGAGTTTAAGACAAAACATTTGCAAAATATGCCTGTGATGAAGAACTTGTATTCCAAATATTTAAAGAACTCTCTAAACTCCACAGTAGGAAAACAAATAATCCAATAAAAGAAATGGCAAAAAATTTGAATAGACACTTGACCAATGGATATGCAAACCATGCACAGATGTTCAACATATCTGGCTATTAGGTAAATGTCAATTAAAATCATAATGAGATAGGATGACACATTGGCATCGCAGCAACTTTAAGCAAATGTGTGAATGGATGAGTGGGGGAATGAGTAACAGCCGACAAAGGCTGGTAAGGATACACGGTGCCTGGAAACCTTGCAGCCTGTGAGGGTGTGGAACGTCATGGCCACTCTGGAAGACAGTCTGGTGATCTCTAATAAAATCCAACATGCACCTACACTGTGCCCAGCAATACCACACCTAGGAATAAAATTACACTCACACAAAACCTGTACGTGAATGTCTATAGCATTTCTATTCATAGTGGTCAGAAAACAAAAATGGTACAAAAGTTCTCTTGTCATTGGGTGAATGAGCAGACCGTGGTCCATTGATCGGCGTGATTCCACAATGGAAAAGAATGAACTCTTGATACATTAAAAAGGTGGATGAGGGGACACCTGGGTGGCTCAGTTGGTTAAGCGGCTGCCTTCAGCTCAGGTCATGATCCCAGCGTCCTGGGATCGAGTCTCACGTTGGACTCCTTACTCGGTGGGGAGCCTGCTTCTCCCTCTGCCTCTGCCTGCCACTCTGTCTGCCTGTGCTCACTCTCTCTGACAAATAAATAAATAAATCTTAAAAAAAAAAAGGTGAATGAGTCTCAAAGGTGTAGACATGATGAAAGAAGTCGTCTCAGAAGCTTACACATGGTGTGATTTTACTGTGCAACAGTCTGGTAAAGGAAAAACTCTAGGGACAAAAAATGGGCTAGTGGTTGGCAGGCATGGGGGCCGGGGGGAGAGAGTCTGTCTGCAGAGAAGCAACATGGGTGCATCTTGGAGGGCGATGGAACTTACACAAAAATATACGTGTATTAAGACTCATAAAATGTATGTATCCCCAAAAATCAATTTTACTTTAAGTAACTTTTTAAAAAATGAAAATGTGTGGTAACCAGCTGGTTCATGGGATAGTTTGTGAGCGTGTCTCACTGTGGCGGCTAAGAGTTCGGTGGGTACAGGAACACTAAGAGCTGAGTGGAGTTTCCCAAAACGCAAGACAGGAAACACAGAGGGTGTCTCTGCTAATTTAGGCAAGATGTACACGGGTCATTCAATATAATATATGTTATGTAATATAGTAACTGTTTCAAGCGAAACATCTTTTTAAACCAATTTCACTTCTCTTTATTTTTGTTTTAAAGTTTTTATTTATTTATTTGATAGATAGAGATCACAAGTAGGCAGAGAGAGAGAGAAAGGAGGAAGGAGGCTCCCTGCAGGGCAGAGAGCCCAATGCTGGGCTCAATCCCAGGACCCTGGGATCATGACCTGAGCCAAAGGCAGAGGCTTTAACCCACTGAGCCACCCAGGAGCCCCTTTCACTTCTCTTTAAAATCACGAGATAATGTCGAGAAATAAGTCCACATTGGATGTTAGTATGTATTAGCGTCCTTAACTCCCTTTCTAGAAAAGAGACGCAGCTTTAGGCTTAGAGTACTGACTCATGAGAGCATTGAGCTAAAACTGAGCAGAACTATCTTATGGGACACCTTCAGTTTATCACGTGTGCAGGTGGGGAACCCCAGGTTGGCCTGAAGCTTGCGGTTGCCATGAAATGCTGCACCCGGGCACTGACTTTGGATTCAATCTATTAACCCAAGTTTGCTGTGACGGCCACTTGTCTGCAGGGAAACTTGGGACACATCGGGGGTTTCTGGCCTTAGTTGTCTGTAGAGACTCACGTAACTGGGGTCTCCAGAGAAGAAAGGCCTGTCATTTGTTCTACCCAGGATGGCATTAAAAAGCAAAAAACGAACAACAACAAAAAAACCTCCAGAATTGAAAAACTAAGCTTCTGACCTCAGAGAATTCTCCCAAGCGACAGGCAGTTTTGTGAGGTACGGCAAAGCCATCTATCTCCATTTGTAAATACATTGAATTCTCTTTTGTTTTGTGTCATACTCTGATTTCCCATCATGGGCCAAATAAAATTCTAGTCCTTTGATCATCTGTGTCTTTTTTTCAATTGTGCCACTGTTGCCTTGGTAACACACAACAAACAATGACCGTTTTTCCTTCTGAGCTGGAGATAGAAGGTTTCTTGGTAAAACAAATGAATTTAAGTCAAAGAACAAAGCGAATGCAGTAAAAGTGTTGAGTACACAGCAGCCCTGAGGTTGCAGAAATAGAGCTGACGAGCTTGAAGATGGTGCCTGATGGGGTGGGTGTGGCAGAGACCGTGAGGCTGGCTTGCAGCTACCCATGTTACAGACACACGCGTGTACCCATCCAGCATGCAGACCCTGACCCAGAATTCCTCTGCTTCTCTCCTGGGTTTGATACTTACCATCCCTGGAATCCTAGGCAGATAAATCCTCTAGCACTCAACTTTGCCATCAGTAAATCTGAGTTAATCATGCTTTTTACCTTATAAGACTACTGAGAGGACTAAACGTGGCCTTTCATGGGAAACTCTTGGTCAGCTATCTGGAGTCTAGTAGGTGCTGGCCAGAAGAGCTGACCACAGACTATTCTCTAGTGTAGAGTACACAAAACAAGATTTGATCTCTTGTTAAGCCAACATTCCTGTCTATTAGCTACTTGGCAACAATTCAGATTAAACCACCATCAATTGGTGGTTTTTAAGTATTTTGATTATTGAGATTTGGGAGTAGTTGAGAATTTTCCTGGAAAATCAATAAACCAAAAGTAAATGTAATCCTTTGAGAACAGACACACACACACACACACACACACAGAGCATTTGTCATTGGCTTTTAAATAAAATCCAATGCAAAACACACTTTTAAATTTACACTAATACCTGAGTTCCATGAATACAGGGTCATTTCACGGCTTTCAGTTCAAATAGACTGTGTAATGAGCCCTTGAAACACCAGGATATAGTAGGCAACTGTCGGCACACCCGACTTTACTGGAGTAGCCTGGTGAAATCGATATTCTGTCTAATGTTCTACAACCGTCTGGCTCTTCACTCCATCTTACCACTGAATTGGCCTCTATGAAAAGATGTGTCCTCTGTTGGATCAATTTAAGTGTAACGACCTGCAACTTCTGTTCAAGTGACCTGTCAAGAGTCGTCTCTCTTCTCCCAGATCTGATGTAAGTGAAAATAAAGGGGGCAAAAATCCACAAGCTCCTTAAGTGGAAGAGATAACAGGTATGAGCCCTCAAAGGACAAATCATTTGACCCAGTAACCAAAGGCAGAAAGTAGACAAAGGAGATCCAAATGACTAGGTGGGCTGTAGAGTGAGTTCCCCCCAGAGGGGGCAGCCAACCTGCTGGACAGAGCCCACCAGAGGTTTTAGTTGTGGGACGAGGCAGAGCATGGAGGGTGTAGTCAACAGGGTCTTTCTGGAAGCAAAACATGGAACAGGTGCACTGGGATGACATCTAAAGCTTAAACGAGACAAAACAGGTAACTGTTGGAACTCTTCTCTGAAGACGTTTTGAGGGGAGAACAAGGAAAATGGAGGTGATTTTAGAATCCCTGGATAAAGACGATGCGTTTTCCATATTTAAGGGTGTGGACACTTTTCAGACTCTCAGAGGTGAAGTCTAGTTAACTCTAGTTAACCAGCCCAGCAACAAAGACACACTCTGTTCTGCTCTTTTGTCACCGTCTTCTTCGATGCAAACAGTAGAGGAACCAGCGATTTTAAGAATCCCTCTCATAGGAAGGGGAAAATCCAAGACAAAGCATGAAATGTCCAGGAAGACAACTTGAGGACCAGAAAATAAAAACAAGGACAACAAGAAAGAAAAGCTTTAGTTGGGAGGTGCATACAAATTCAAGAAATGAGAGGAAAAAGAAAAAAAAATGAGAGCAGGAGGTAAGCGACACAGACCGTCAGTGTGGGAGGTACAATGGACTGTTGCTAGCAATTTCCCAAAAAGAGGGGAATAAATGATAAAAGAGTGAAGCGTGATCATTTCCAAAGTTGGAGGGCAGAGGAATTCAACAGGAAGACACCACAGGGGATTTGACGGGACTCTGCCGCGGAGAATGTGGGGTCATTACTACCCGCACCCTTCCTATTCTCCTGGGACAAACCGCTGAGCTCAGAGGCAGGCTTCAGCCAGCCACCCACGGCCAAACCAACGTAGCGAGGCGGCAAGAGACGCACCGGCATTATGTTAAGCTGAGTTTGGGGTTTTTTTTTCCAGCCATTCAGACACGGTGGCTAAAATAGAAATCAGTTTGTAGACTTGAGCTGCTGCTGGAAATATGGGACCGGGGCGTGGCGCGGAGGGCGGGAGTCAGGACACAACTTGGCAGGTGGATTGCAGGAGGCGCGCGCTGGGCAATGGAGAAGCGCCGGGAGAACCGCAGCCTGGGACGAATGGATCTGGGTGAAAGGTGAAGTGTGTTCAGCCGCGTAGTGCAAGAAACAAACGAGGTCTGGAGAGAACTGGAGAGCGACGCACAGACAGAACTTGTAGGAATAAGGAAATCCAAGAAAACCGGTCCTTGAAGGGTTACAGAAGTCTAGTTTCTAGAGCATAGTAATCGGTAAGACAAAAAAGGGGTGGGGGGGGCAAAGGCCCATTCACAGTAGAGTGAATAAGTAAATAAAATGTGGGGTTTTAAGACAATGAAATATTAAAGAGCAGTGAAGAGAACCAAGCCCCAGCACTGGCCAGCCGTGGGCGCGAGGCAAGGGTGTTACTGCCACGGTAGGTCAGCGCGGACCATCACCCGCGGACAGAGAGCTAGGTCTGAAGGAAAACGCCTGGTAGCCACATTTTTAAAAACTAAGAAGAAACCGATGAAATTATTGTTATATACTTTATTTAACCGAACGCGAAACCAGTATAAAGATGACTGAGGTATTTCAGATCTTTTCGTACGACGTCTTTGCGATCAGTCTTTTTTACGTGAACAGCCCTCCTCCGTTCAGATGCTAGTTTTCCAACAGGAACTCTTACCCTGTCCTTACATTTTGCAGATAGAACAGTAGATTCACATACTCAGGTTGTTCTGAATGTACTTACACGTTGTCCATAACGGAGCCCATTACCAGTTTGGGCGAGCAAGGTCCGTGTCAAAGCCCCATGGCGGTTTGGTGGGAAATGGGTGTTCCACAGCTCGGCCTGTCAGCTAGTTACTTGGATGTGTCCACTTTGCAAAAATCCACCTGCACGCGGAAAGTGTGTGCCTTCTTCTATATCCATGTTATTCTTCAAATTAAGAAAAAATTTATTGCCTTGGAGTAAAGGCTGAGAGTAAGGAACATAGAATCAGCGACAACTTCCCCTTCCTTCAAGTCTTTCTGCGGTATTTCCTTTCTCAAACATGCGTATTACCTGTTTGATAACCTCCTCATTATGTATTTTAGAAAAGCTTTCCAGGTATTTGCTGCGTTCCTGGTCATGAGATGAATGCGGTCCATTAACTGGAGTGTGCTCTGAGACCCAGAGCTCTGCCCCGAGCTGACTCCCTTGATGAAGCAGCCGGGATGGGAAAACAGCGACGAGCCAGTGGCTTCATGATGGTTTCCATTAGTCCACCTGGTTAAGAGACTTTGGAGAAAGTAGTAGCTGCTATTATTTCCTGGTTTAGTGTTTTTCTTCAGAATCCGTGTACTTAATCCTTACAACCGCCCTGTGGCTGGTTACTGTCCTCATCCCAGTCGCCCACACGCAGAATGGAGACACAGGAATGTTGTGTTAATGGTCACGCATCTGGGCAGCGGCAGAGCCTCAAGGAGAGGGACCCACGTGCTCAATCCAGGCACGCTCAGTCCCTCCGTGAGACATTTGCTGCATTTCTTTGTGGGAACGGAGGGTTGAAGCAGCACACTGTGGATGAAAATATGCATTGATGTATGCACACCCACCCATTCTCTGCAAATATGTTCCTGCCGGGACGACAGAAGTACATAAGAATAAAACCAGTCCTCGCTCTTCTCTGCCTTTCAAGTTGCTGCCCACCTGTCCCACCCGTAATGTCAGCAGCTGGTGTGGTCGCCCTGCACTGAGCCGGGCAGATGCACGGTGCACTAACAACGGCCAACACCCTCACCTGTCCCTCCCACACCCGTTCCCTGTGTGTCCTCCGCTGGTCTTCCCACCTGTGCCCTCCGCATCGTCACTGGCTTTGCTCCGGCCCAGAATCCACTTCCTTTTATCTCACATGTCCCCACCCTTATTTTCTGCCCGAGAGGGTGGCTGTCCACTCCGTTATTGAACACACATTGCGGGAACTTGGTGTGTGTTTTAATAATGGAAACACAGAATCCTCAATACATTTCCTCCAACAGAAAATCCCGATGCCCTCTGTACCCACACCCTCAGAGGATGCCTAAAAGCTCGGTCTTCCAATGTGTGCATTTCCTGTGCTGGCCCACAGGTCTCAGGTCGAGACTATGACAGACAGAACTCAACGTGACCATGATGAGTAATAAAACTTTTAGATAATCCTCAATCATGAGAGCCTGGATTATTCAGTAATTTTCGGGTATGTGTTCGTCTCACCCACTCAGGGCGAAGAGGGGATTTCAGGTGTGTGGAAGACAAGTAGCCTAGGCTACAAGACGGGTTTATTACAGCTCATAAACCTGCACTGTCTTTCTGATGGAGCCTGTGCAAACAGTAAGTCTGAGGCACTCAGCCTTTGCTTCTCTGATTACTGTGCTGTTTGCTCTTCCTGAGATTGAAATCTGCAGGTCAGTGATAGACCCCCGCCAGACTGACATGTTAGAATCAACAGCCCACTTTTGTCATATTTGTGAGGTACGTATACTTTCCGTGAATATCGTAGCTGTACTTGGTGAACCATGAGTGCGGGAAGGCAAAGTCCTCCTGAAATTGCTTTTCCTCATGCTTCCGACCGACTCTGGGATAGCATTGTTAAAACCCCCATCTTGGGAATGGGACTGCTAACCGCTGATTGCTCCATTGATGAAGATGTAGCTGTGGGCTGACTCCCCAAAAATAAATTGCTCTCTGTCACGTCTGTTTTTAAAACCTCCTTTCATAATGTGGACTCTCTGGGAGTGAGTGGGTAAACATTTTTCTTTTTCAGGAGATAAGAATTTAAAACTTCACATGCCATTCAGACAGCCTACCACATCCATCCCAAAGAACAAGTGTTTCACCGTATTAAGAGGACGGTTACAATCCCTAAGCTCACCTCTGCTTCTAAATTCCATACTTTTGTCTTAACTGCCTCCACTCCCTAAATTTGGGATTCTCTTTTTAAAACATCTTCCACGTGTGGTGATGCTCACCAGATTTATCGTGCTGACCATTTCACAATACACATGAACGGCAGGTCATTCATGATTTTGGACACCTGAAACCAACATAAAGTCCATGTCAAGGACAGCTCAGTAAAGAAAGAAAATTTTTTAAACAATCGCATCTTGACATAACATGTAAATGAAATAAGCGGCTACTTCACCATGGTCAAAAACATTTCATGATTTAGACAGTTTGTATTTTGAACTGGCTCTTGGGGAAGAAATGTGTAACATGTATTCATCTCCAAGACATCATGCTATCCCTCCTCTGTATGTCATTTCGTCAGGCCTCAGGTTGTCAGGCAGTCCCTGTTGGCTCGCAATCCACGCCGACCCATTGGAGGGAAGGCTACACCATTGGGTGTGAGTCAGGAGATGTCGTAAGCTGAGGTCTTTGGGGAGAGGAACCTGTTCCAATGCCTGTGGAAGCATGTCAGAAGACAGCACATCAAGCAGTAGGGGTACTCTGATCATCCCCCAACTCCATGGGTCTCAATCCCTTGGCTTACACAGGAGAATCTCCTGGGCTACTTTAACAAGAATTAACACATTTCTTTCACATCTTTTTTTTAAAGATTTTATTTATTTATTTATTTATTTATTTATTTATTTGACAGACAGAGATCACAAGTAGGCAGAGAGGCAGGCAGAGAGAGAGGAAGGGAAGCAGGCTTCCTGCTGAGCAGAGAGCCTGATGCGGGCTCGATCCCAGGACCCTGGGATCATGACCTGAGCCGAAGGCAGAGGCTTTAACCCACTGAGCCACCCAGGCGCCCCAAGACTTAATACATTAATGTCAGGACCCCACTCCCAGAGTTTCTGGCTGTACTGGTCTACCCTGTGGCCTGGGCTTCAGGAATATTAAAGCCCCCCTGCCCCCAATGTTTCAAATGTGCAGCCAGGGGGTTGGGGACCGTCCCTGCTTGTCACACCACCCTGGGAGATCTGGTGCTGCCTTCCACACTTCCTCCCTGTTTGACTCCTACAGGATCCTTAAGAAGGAGTCAAGACAAACCATGTCTTCTTCTTTTCATCACAGTGGGAAACGTGGCCCTAGAGACTCTGAGTTTTGCAGCAGATACGCCCAAAGCAGAGGCTGGCGGTCAAGGAGCAGGACTCAAGACCATGACAGGTGTGAGGACTGACAACGTAGGAGACATCACCGTCAGCCCTAGTCACAAGTCAGCTGTCTACTAAGCAGGAAGACAAGCTTCCTTTTTTCCTTTAAGGCCCATTTTTGTCATTTCTGTTTTTATTTTTCTACACATTTGTCATCATTAACCCCAGGTCCATTAAAATAAGGGACAATGCAGAAGACGTGAGGCCCTCAGAGCAAATCCTTGTCGTTGTGTTCTGCGTTGCCGCACCTCTGCCCTAGATGGATACATTAGTGTTCCTGCAAAACAGCTTTAGCAGAAATTAATTCAGAGCAAATATATGGGCGCTCTACAAGGAGTGTCATCATTCTGGATATTTTGCTGTTGTTGAAATGCCTTCTAAGTACATACATTAATAGTTATAAAGACAGTTGTCTAATAATGTGCCACACGAATGTCATTGTCACCTCTTTTGAGAGGTAAAAATAGTAGTGCCAGTCCATTTGTGATTCAAAAATCACAACCTGTTCACTTCAGTGTGCCCTGTCTCTGGTACGTGGGTGACATTTCTGACCCACTGTTGGAGGGTTTGCCCTGCAGTTTCAACTGTACAGAGCATGGATTTGCCATTCCCATCACGTGAATATCCCTCATTTCTCTCTCTCTTTTTTTTAATTTTCAGCATAACAGTATTCCTTGTTTTTGCACCATACCCAGTGCTCCATGCAATCCGTGCCATCTCCAATACCCACCACCTGGTTCCCCCAACCTCCCACCCTCGGCCGCTTCAAACCCCTCAGATTGTTTTTCAGAGTCCATAGTCTCTCATGGTTCACCTCCCCTTCCAATTTCCCTCAACTCCCTTCTCCTCATTTCTTTTGTCCATAGTTTGTGCTGCTTACAATTCTGTTTTTTAAGTTGAAATTATTTTTTTAAAAGATTTTATTTGGGGCGCCTGGGTGGCTCAGTGGGTTAAGGCCTCTGCCTTCGGCTCAGGTCATGATCTCGGGGTCCTGGGATCGAGCCCCACATGGGGCTCTCTGCTCAGCGGAGAGCCTGCTTCCTCTTCTCTCTTTGCCTGTCTCTCTGCCTGCTTGTGATCTCTCTGTCAAATAAATAAAATCTTTAAATAAATAAATAAATAAGTAAGTAAAATATTTTATTTATTTGTCTGTCAGAGAGAGAGAGAATCAGAGGGGGAGTGAGAGAGAACAGGTGGGGGGGCAGCAGGCAGAGGGAGAAGCAGGTTCCTTGCTGATGTAGGACTCGATCCCAGGACCCTAGCATCCTGACCTGAGCTGAAGACACTTAACCAACTGAATCACCCAGGTGTCCCTGAAACTCTTTTTTTTTAATTGAAGTATAATTAAAAGTGTGAGTTTAATCCCCTTTACTTATTTCACCCATTTCCCCATCCACCTCCCCGCTGGTGACCATCACTTCATTTTTTGTATTTAAGAGCACATTTTCTGTTTGTCTCTTTTTTAGTTGTTCATTTGTTTATTTATTTGTTTTTAAAGAGAGAATAGAGACCATGAGAGAGTGTGAGTAGGGGTGGGGAGGGCAGAGCAAGAGGGAGAGAGAAAATCTTAAGCAGGCTCCATGCCCAGCGCATATGGTGACCTGGACACCATAACCTGAGCCAAAACCAGAGTTTAGCTGACTGAAACACCCAGGAACCCCCATGTGTTTCATTTTTTAAAAATTCTACATATGAATGAAATCGTGTGGTAATTGACTTTCTACGACTTGTTTCACTTAGCATTATACCTTCTAGACCCATCCAGGTTGTTGCAAATGGCAAGATTTCACTCTTTTCAATGGCTGAGTAATATCCCTCTGTGTGTGTGTGTGTGTGTGTGTGTGTGTGTGCGCGCACGCGCACACGTGCGCACGTGTGTGCCACATCTTCCTTATCCATTCACTTATCAGTGGACACTTGGGCTGCTTCCATAATTTGGCTGTTGTAAATAATGCTGTAATAAACATAGGGGCGCATATATCTTTTCTCATTAGTATTTTCATTTCCTAAATACCCAATAGTGGAATTAATGGATCATATGGTATTCCAAGTTTTAATTTTTTGAGGAACCGCCGTACTGTTTTCCACAGTGGCTGTACCAGTTTGCATTCCCACTGACAGAGCACAAGGATTCCCTTTCCCCCACATCCTCACCAATACTTGTTGTTTCTTGTCATTTTGATTTTAGCTGTTCAGACAGGTGTGAGGTGGTATCTCACTGTGGTTGTGATTTGCATTTCCCTGAGGCTGAGTGACGTTGAGCATCTTTTCATATGTCTGTTGGCCATCTGGATGTCTTCTTTGGAAAGGTGTGTATTCAAGTCCCCGGCTCATGTTTAATCAGATTTGTTTCTGTTTTGGTGTTGAGTTGTATAAGGTTTTGTTTTTTTTTTAATATATTTTGGATACTAATCCCTTATCAGATGTATCATTTGCAAAGATCTTTTTCATTCACTGGGTTACTTTGTCTTTTTGTTGATGGTTCCCTTCACTGTGCAAAAGATTTTTTTATTTTGGTGTAGTCCCAATGGTTCATTTTTGCTTTTGTTTCCCTTACCTGAGAAGACATTTGCAAAAATGTTTCTACTGTTGATGTCAGAGAAATTACTGCCTGAGTTTCCTTCTAGGATTTTTATGGTTCCAGGTCTCCCCTTTAGGTCTTTAATCCATTTTGAGTTTATTTTTGTGCATGCTGGTCCAGTTTCAGTCTTTTGCATGTAGATCTCCAGTGTTCCCAGCACCATTTGTTGAAGAGACTATCTCTATCCCATTGTATATTCTTGTCTCTTTTGCCATAAATTAATTGGATATTTAAGCGTTGGTTTTCTACTCTGGTCCCTTGATCCATGTGTCTCTTGCTGTGCCAGTACCATATTGTGTCAATGATCACAGCTTTGTGGTGTATCTTGAGACCAGATTTGTTCTTTTCCAAGATTGTTTTGACTATTTGGGGTCTTTTTTGGTTCCATACCAATTTTAGGTTTATTTGTTCCGGTTCTATGAGAAATGTTGGTATTTGGTAGCAGTTGTATTAAATATGTAGATTGCTTTGGGTGATACGGGAATTTTAATAATATTGGTTTTTCTAATCCATGAGCCTGGAATATCTTTCTATTTGTGTCATCTTCAATTTCTTTCACCAATATCTTATAGTTTTCAGAATTCAGGTCTTCTACCTCCTTGGTTAAGTTTATTCCTAGGTATTTTATTCTTTTTGGTGCAATTTTTAATGGGATTGCTTTCTTCACTTCTCTTCCTGCCACTTCACTAGTCATAGGAACACAACAAGTTTCTGCATATTCATTTTGTGTATTTTATAATATTTTATATCATGTATCTATAAGAACTACTGGGTGATTTGGGGTCGGTTCTTTATCCTATGTGAGCCGAAGTTCCCACCCCATAAAGAATGGAAAATAATATATATTCCAAAGATTGTTGCACAGATTAAGTGAGCTCATGGATGTCAAAGTTCCCAGCGAATGCCGTGGCTGCCCTCCATGCTCAGTAAACGTGATTTGAAAGTGCTCACTCAGGGCCCAGATCGATTCAGAAAGGCTGGTTCAGGATGATCAACATTTGTGTTTGCCGTGTGAATTTTGCCCTGTTGTAAATGAATTATAAATCGGCTTCAGGAATGTGTCCTGGCTTCCCGATGATGTGTCTCTCGCTCGCGGTTTACGTGGTCCCGTTACCTGTGTTTGGCTTCTAACGGTCAATTCCTCTCACGCTGCTCTCTTAGGACGTGTCACTTCCAGACCTCACAGCACGGTGGCCGAGGCCATGAGGGCTCTTGAAAGTACTCGATGCTGCATGAAAGGCCTAATGCTGTCGCTTTCATTTCAGAGCGAAGAAAACCTTTGCTATGGTAGTCATTAGCAACTGGGCCTCTGATGACAAAGATCAAAAGTTTACCCCAAAACAGCTGTAGTTTCTGGAATTCTCCACCCAGCTGTCCCAGATGGTATTTTTAGCAGGACACTCTCTAAACGGAGGAGGCAGAGTCAAAAGATAGCTCAGAAACAATGTTGTTCGGGAGGCATCAGGAAAGGAGGTAGGTTTTTTCTTTTTAATTTTTGTTTTCTGCCAAGAAGGAACCCTAATGCAGCTGAAAAGCATACTTCACTTCCATAAGAAAGTGCCAAGATACACTTGTGCAAACGAAGACTGTGCAGATATCTTCTGACTCTCATGTGTGACCCAAGTTCAAACCAGGACCGTGATCTTTTCTGGTGAAAGAAAAAAAAAAAGAAAAGGACTCTAAAATTACTATCTCGTAACAAGAAGTATTTATTGCTTATGTCTGACACTCCTGTGAATCGTGCAAAAAAATATCCTTTGTTTGTAAAAAGCAAAACAAAAGGAACAACACTTCAGTGTCTGGTTGTAACCTAGTGGTGTGAATGCAAGAACTGAGAACACAATAAGGCGTTGAGTTTTGTGGGGAAGTATTTCGAGTGGCAGATAGAGTTAGCTCTGCGTGTGACAGAATCCTGGAACAGCAGAGCCAACACTGCACCTCTGCTGCCCCAACTCCCCTCCTCTGCCCTGTGAGGATGTGGATTCTGCAGGTGTGTCATACCCAGACCCAAGATTCATTGCTACCCGCGCCAGGTGACATGCCATGAGGCTTGAGTACAAAGAAGTGGCTCCCAAGGCGAGGCCTGGAATTCCTCTGACATTCCAGGAGCTGCCCCAGGCCCACTCCAAACATTCCAGGCTGGCCAAGCCTCTGCTGGGATCTCTGCCTCTTTGTCTCTTCCCATGAGGCTTAAAAAAAAATCATCCTCTAGCTGGTATCATTCAGTTTCGCAGGATTAGAAGTTGCCCGTTTGCCGATGGGTCCCCAAGGTACGTCTCTGGTTCAGACTTTCTGTCCAGAAACCATGTGTCCACCTGTCGACCGGTCCCTCCATTTAGAATCATACTAATGTCAAAAACTTCTGCCCAGAAGCAGACTTCTATCTTCCCGCCCCTGGGATCTCGCCCATGAGTTTTCCCAGCCTCAGGTGGAGGCAGCTAGCCTAGCAAGTTCTAGGTCTCCTCTCCTCCCACCCACATTCCTTCCAGCTGTAAGTGCTGGTTCCTTCCCTGGGTCCTCGCAGCCAACACCTCAGGCGAGGCCATCGCTAAGCCTCGGTGTAATTACTGTCCTGACGTCTAACTTCCCGCCTGCTTCTGCTGTGGCTTCTCTACAGTGCATTCTCTGCTATCGGTCTGAACCTGTCAAGCATATCTTGGCATTGCTCTGTGCACGACTTTACAGACATTCCCATTTCAGAGAAAAAGCCAAATTCCTTTCCAGCCTCACCAGGCCCTCTCCACACAGGCTCCCCTGGCCCTTCTGACCTCTCCTCCCTGCCTCTCCTCCCAAGGCCTCCACGCCAGCGCTCATTCCCCCGGACACCCCGGGCCCTCTGCCAGCACCTGGCCAGCACCTGCTCCCCGGCTGCTCCCCGACCCCATTCAACACAACACACACCCCATGTGTGACACTCAGTGCTCACTCAGAGGCCACTCGCGCTCTGACACTTGCCACCCCTGTGTCACTAGACTGTCGGGACTCACTCCTGCTTTGGACTCGGTGTGTGCCTCCTCCCGCTTTTATCTTCTCTCCTAAGCACATATTACTGTTACGTATACTGTGTGTTTTACGTGTGCAACTCGCTGTCGTCTCCCTCCCTGGAATAGAAGTTCCCTGAGCAGAAAGTTTTGCTTTGTTCCTCACTACGTCTCCCCAAACTAAAACAGGGGAACAGCTAACAGGCTGCGGGTTAAACCGTATTTCACTCTCCCACGTGGGGCTTTAAAGCTGGGTCTTCCGGCGCTGCGGTCCAGAGGGTAAGGCACAGGACTGTGGGTTTACAACACCAGGACAGCAGATCAAGGGGGTATAATCAGTTGAATGAATGAACAAAGAAACAACGTTAAGTCATATTTGTATCCTCTGGCGTGGTGGGTTAACTCAGTAGCCTGTGGAGACTGGATATCGCTTTTCAGGTATGAGTGGCGACTGGCTGTGATTCAAGAACTTCCGGAGCTTCCACGAGGGGGACCATCTTAGATGTGAGTCGAATAAGTGGAGAGGGGAACGGTGCTTTCCAGGCGTTGGGGAGGGAGAGATGAGGAGCAGTTAGTTGTTTATGGGACAGAAATTCCAGTTACGCAAGAGGAGAGAGCGCCCGCGATCTGGGGTACAACGCCGGGCTTCTAGTTGGAACCGCTATATGATATACGAAGATTTGTTAAGAAGGTGCATCTCCTGTTCTCTGTTCTTACCACAAGAAAAGCAGAATGTGTCTGGAGCCAAGTGTTCCACGGCTTTGTCTCCTGCGATTACAGAACCAGCCACCTTCTCACCAATGAGAGTTTCTTAAAATGGTTCGGTTGGTCAGAGAAGCAAAAACACCACCTTCCCTCAGAGGTGGGGGGGCTGGGGGGGCGTAGGAACGCATGGCAGCAGCCCTTCTCCCTCGCACAGCCTCCCTAGGAAGTAAAGTGGCGCCGTGGAGTTGCTCACCGCCAAGAGCTCTGGGCTGTAGCGGCTCCTCAAATGGCTGGAGGCAGGGCGTGGGCATCCCGCCCAGCATCTCTGAGCCTGCTGCGAACCTCGAGCACTGGCTGCCTGCCCTGGAGGTCAAGACACCCCCTCGGATGGACGGTCCCTTCCACACAATTCCTCCTCCAGTTTCTCCTGGAGCAGAAGGTCAAGTCTAATGCAACCGTGTGGGGAAGTCCTCACACACCACTGCGGGAACCTCCCGGACTACTGACCACTCACGGGCAAGAGCCAGGTCATAACGTCGCAAACACCCACCGGGTTCCATTCTGTGGGGACAGAATCCGGCGTCCCAGGGATGAGCGCTCACTGGAAAGAGGGCCCCTGGCGGTCCCACTTTGAGTGCTCTGAGTGTGACATACATTTCGCACGAACTAAAAGTGACTGTTGATGGAAGGAGACGTGTGATGCTTGCAGAGTCCACGACTTTACACCAGCTTTCCGCTTACTACATTAAATCAAAGCTGATGCGCCCCCCCCAACCCAGGGTAAGCCCATGAGGACGAGGCAGGGGAGCCGACCTCACCAGCGGGTCCGTCAGCCTCACTTAGAGTCTCCCGACCCAGGGCTGTATTGTTAGTCATCCTGTCAATAGCATATTGATGAAGAGGAAAGCTCAATTCATCTTCCTGTCTTCTTTTCTGTTCAGGCTTCCACTCCATGGTTCTTCAATGTCCTAGACTCTGTGACAGGACACTTTCTACCAGCCTATTTCCTGTATATCAAAGTTCAAAATATGTCAGATGCTTTCAACAATCTGTCTTCTTTGACATTAGGTAGTTTGGAACATATGTGTCTATAGCTTTGGACATCAGTACCTTACTCAGCGGAGAGACATCTCCAAGTCACTGGGGAGAGGTTAAATGCATTCCTGGCTCTGTTTTGACTTTAATATAATGGCTCTCAGAGGATTACCCAGGAAAGAGGAGCACTTGACAGAAACTTGGAGTTCTATTTTCCAGCTAACACGTCGCGGAAGCACAAGGACGTTCTTTCTCCTGCGGTCCTCATAGAATTCCAGAGTCTTTGCAACACAGCCAAATGAAACCTGCTCTCCTGAAATGAGCCACCGTACCCACAAACAGCAGGAGGACAAAAGTGTGGGCGGGGGCAGCACATTGTTTTCCGGCAGAAGCTTACCAAAACCTCTAGAGGAGGAAGGGCATGGTTTCCCTTTGCAGACAACTGCAATGCACCAGTGTCACGTTCCAGAAAAATAGGACCTGAACACGTCATTCTCTGGGTCTCTTCTTGCTCCGGGTCACGTGACAGTGAAGGCATTTCCCTCACCTTAGTGGTGAAGGGTCCCTTATTTCCACGCCAGCCTCTGCCTCTCTGGCTGGTGCAATCCACAGTGACTACTGGATTCGTATCAAACCACGAGGATGTGAAAATCATTAACCCTAGACCTCAAGAGATACAACGACAATATTAACCACTAACGACATTCACAGCTGTCTATCAAAATGGCTAATTTCCTCACCATTTTCTCACCAATTTTTGTACTGTTTTCACTTAGAAAACTTTTGTCTTCACTTCTCTGTCTGCTTGTCTTTCTCTTTCCTTTCCAAAGGTTTCCTCCCTTCTGTACCATGTCAGACTGTATCAGTGAATGTTAGCCCAAACTTACATTCCCACGCTTTTTTTCTTTAAGATTTTATGTATTTATTTGAGAGCAAGTGAGCAACATAGATGGGGGGAAGGGAGTAGAGGGAGAGGGAAAGGGTGGGAGGGAGGAATCCCAAGGAGACTCTGAGCCTCGTGTGGAGCCCAACCTGTGGCTCAATTTCATGACCTTGTGATCACGACCTGAGCCAAACCAAGAGTCAGACATTCAATGGACTGAACCACCCAGGTGCCCTTTACAATGCTTTTTAAAGAAACAGATGCCAGGTGACTGAGATTTGAAAATGTTCCAAGAGTATCTTACAACCTATCATTTTCCTGTTTGTTTACGGTAGTCCTGAAATTCCACTATGAGATGTTTATTTTGGGGGTTGAATGCCAACCTCACCACAAATGCATTATCTAAAATATAAGGTATAAACTCTTAGGAGTCTAGGAACACTCTAGATCTGAGGGGGAGACATATGATGGAGGGGAAGGAGACTGTTGCTTTTTATTAGTGAGTCTTAATCACTAGATTCATTTACACTGAGTCTTAACATCTAGACACTCATTGTATAGACAAGTAAACAGAGGGTTAGAAAATTAAAGTAGCTTGTCCTAAATAATAATGTCATGACTACCACATTCTAAACCAGGCCAGTAAGTATGGGTACAAGGACAAATGCTGAAACCAGTGTCACCCTCTTCAGACTCAGGGCTCACATCAGCCTGATTCAAAGATTCATCCAATTAAATTAAGATTATAGGCACAAAAGCAATTTGCATTCAAGGCAAAATGCATCACCAAAATCACTCAGGCTTTTCTCTTCACATGAGTTGCTTTGACCTAACTGGGAGGATATATAATGTGGAGAGAGCGAGTTCCTTGGGGCCGTGTATGCTTGAGTTAAACGACAAATTTTTCATTTTTTGTTGTGTGACTATGGAGAAATGACTAATCTTGCTGATAAATGCCGTTCTGGGAATAACGTGATTTGAGAATGAAGAATAAAATGAAAATATATACTCTTATTAGAATTCCCAGCACCAAGTATTTACTGAAAAATTAACATAAGAAGAATAGTAGTAGAAATAGTCATGCTCAGAAGCCAAAGAGGGAAGACAGGTACTGCTTCCTCAATCTTTCAAGCCTATCCTCATGATACGGTTTGCAAAGCATGAAAACAGAAATCCTCACAAGGATGTGAAGACAAGAAGACATTTCTTTTCCACACTGCTCTCAGCTTTATGTTCTGTGTTTTTGAGGCGACCTTTTGCACAATGAAGTTTGAACGGACTTCAAGCCTAATGTAAGGTTTGTTTTTGAAAAGATTTACACCTCAGTCATCCTAGTCAGAGAGCTGTGGGTCTGTGGGTCTGGGCTCCACTTGCTGCTTCAGACAACGGGCAGTGAGTATGAGTCACAGAGAGAAATGTCCCCCTGCCAGCTGGTGCCACTGCTCATTGACGTGAAGCAGCATTTAGATGATGCCTCGTCTCTTCTCTTAGGCTTGGAAACACTCTGGGGTGGGTTTTGAACCACAAGATATGTGGTTTCCCTTGAGAGAGCTCTTGACGGGGGAGCTGATGGGCACAATCTGGTTACAACAAGAGGATGGAGGTCAGTGTAATGAAAGCTGCTTCTAGGAACTGGAAAAAGGCAGTACTTCATTGTTAGGGAAACTGCTTGTCAGTAAGCACACGTTCGGCTCCCTTTGGGTCCCTACAGCTGTTGAACAGGAGGGGAAAGACCTTGAGACCAGGAGTATGCTGACAATGCACATGGCAAGGCAAGAGAATGACCCTCTTGGCAAAAGGATCAAGCAGGCAAGTTTGCCTCGTGGGTTTGCTACCCAGCTATCTGAGGTCATCGCCGGAGTTCTAAACCCTGCACTCCCACGTCTTGCCTCCTGCAGACCTTCTTGTCCAGCTACCCCACTGAGTCTCTGCCCTCCCCCAGATCCTTCATGTGTCTGCCAACTCTGTCCTAAAACATACGTATGACGGTCTTCCTTCTGCTTCATAGGAAAAATGGTCCCCATTTTCCTACAAGTTGAAGTTCACTCCTTCTGCGACTTGTGAAGACTTCCACAGTCTCAAAACCACGTCACTTGCCGGCCTTGACCATCGTTCCCTCTGGCTGTGTGTCCGTGGACGCATGCGCCACTGCTGGGACTCGCAGATCTGGGGCC
The DNA here is from genome assembly GCF_010015895.1 of Lontra canadensis. Classification (NCBI taxonomy): domain Eukaryota; kingdom Metazoa; phylum Chordata; class Mammalia; order Carnivora; family Mustelidae; genus Lontra; species Lontra canadensis. Next base: position 4,039,736 of record NW_022631067.1, read on the forward strand.
TGAGACCCTCTCATTCATAAGGATGGGCAGCTAGGCTGACACTTCCTGTCGCATAAGCCGCCCCGTCCTGCTGAGCCAAAATACCATCTTTATCTGATGTTTTATCTCATGTACACTGGGTGGGATTCCTGGATTATATGGCCAAAATTATTTGGTTTGCTCTTTGGTTCAACTACTCTCTTTATCTGTCCCTACGCCAACACCATATTGAGTTGATTCTATTGGCTTTGTAGTATCTGCTGACATCTGACACATAGACTTTTAAAAAAGTGTTCTTGGGACGCCTGGGTGGCTCGGTCAGTTAAGTGTCTGCCTTTGGTTCAGGTCATGATCTCAGGGTCCTGGGATCAAGTCCTGCATTGGGCTCCTTGCTCAGTGGGGAGCCTGCTTCTCCCTCTGCCACTCCTCCTGCCTGTGCTCACTCTCTCTCTCCAGACAAATAAATAAATAAAATCTTTAATAAAATAATTTTCTTAACTCCCCATGTCCTCCATGCTATTTGTTATGCTCCACAAATAAGTGAAACCATATGATAATTGACTCTCTCTGCTTGACTTATTTCACTCAGCATCATCTCTTCCAGTCCCGTCCATGTTGCTACAAAAGTTGGGTATTCATCCTTTCTGATGGAGGCAAAATACTCCATAGTGTATATGGACCACATCTTCCTTATCCATTCGTCCGTTGAAGGTCATCTTGGTTCTTTCCATAGTTTGGAGATCGTGGCCATTGCTGCTATAAACATTGGGGTACAGATGGCCCTTCTTTTCACTACATCTGTATATTTGGGGTAAATACCCAGAAGTGCAATTGCAGGGTCATAAGGAACCTCTATTTTTAATTTCTTGAGGAATCTCCACACTGTTCTCCAAAGTGGCTGCACTAACTTGCATTCCCACCAACAGTGTAAGAGGGTTCCCCTTTCTCCACATCCCCTCCAACACATGTTGTTTCCTGTCTTGCTAATTTTGGCCATTCTAACTGGTGTAAAGTGATATCTCAATGTGGTT
>NW_022631067.1:7023872-7046564 GCF_010015895.1 Lontra canadensis
AGAGAGAGAGAGAGAGAGAGAGAGTCTGAATTGGAAAGACTTGCAAGGAATATCATTCCCTCTGGTAATCTCCTGAGGAAGTAAAATGAATGAATAAAAGTTCAGAACTGAGGAATAATAGTTCATTATCATCTCCTGAGAAAGAAGAGAAATACAGTGTCCCTCACTTCTCATCCTAACACTCAGAGTCTCAGTTTATTATTCTCTGTTCTCTGCAGGTCTGAGAATCTTTGGTTCCCAGCGTGCATATGCCGCAACTCAGCAGGGGTGTTCTGAGACACTATCTCCTTGTGATAGAAATAATAGAAATGACAGGTATCCTGGAGAGTCCTCATACTCTCTCTCTCCAGCTGGCCTGGGTCCCTTTTGTTGGTCCCCAGCTAGGCTGTAGCAAAGAGCTTTGTATCCAGACCCTTAACGTGAGAGAAAGGAGGGCACATTGGCCACCTAGACTGCATTTCATATTATCATTAGGATTTTACAAAGTTTTCAGAGACAGAACATATTTTTAAAATAGAGACAGTTATCAAAATAGGAAACCTTAGACGAGAACTTAAAATGATCACCAATCTGAAATTTCTCAATAAACACCTGGACTGTTTTTCAAGAATGTAATTAAACACACCCAATGTAACAGGATAAAAAACCTTGCAGAGACACAGAACTTACCACCATGGTTCTGACCTTTTGGATAATGAATACTAAGTTAATTTCACAGACAAAAATTTAAAGAACTCTAGCTGTAAATAAACAATTCAAGGAATGAGCTATTTCTGTTCCAGCTAATGAAGAATGACATTTAAAGAAATTCTATTCATTTGTTTAGATGCAGAGAACAGATTGGCAGATGCTGGAGGAGAGGGGAGCTGGGGGTTGGTGAGTCAAATGGTTTTTGGTAATCGGGAGGTGCAAACTTCTAGTTATAAGATACATAAGTCACGGGGATGTAGTGTACAGCCTGGAGACTATCATATTATATTGCAAATTTGAAAGGTGCTAAGAAAATCAATCTTATAAGTTCTTATCATGACGAGAAAAAGTTGTAACTCTGTATGATGACAGATGGTAAACAGACTTAATGTGGTGACCATTTTGCAATACATACTGATGTGGAAATATGATATTGGACACCTGAAACCAAAATTAATGCTGTATCTCAATTATGCTCCAATTTAAAAAAAGAAAATATTCAAATACAGAATCTGCTCATTTCAAAAACGTGCCTTAGATTTGAGGCTTGCTGTGACCATGCACTGAAAAACTTGTATTTGTTAGAAACAGTGGAACTTGCTTTCCATTTCCAACTGCTAGTCAATTCTTATGGTCTCAGATTGATTTTTTTCAACTTCTAATTGCTATTTATGAAGTTGTCAGAGGTGCTAAGAAGCACACATTAATAAAACTCCTGCCTGGAATGGAATATTTTGTAGACTTATGGTTGAGTAGCAGCACATACATTCAACTGGACTTGGTTAAAAAAAAAAAATGCCTAAATTACTTCCCTCTATTAGGGATAACTGAGCACCTAGAGCTTAGGGAGGATTACAAAATTTATACTTCTACACCAAGGTTCTAATGCAGGATCCCAATTTTTGCAAAAGAATGGTACATTGTGGAAAAGGGACATGCACACACTTTACTACATTTTCAAGGGTTCTTGCGTCTCCTTGTTGCTGCTACACTGGTGGTCTCCCTCTGCTTCGTTTCCCCTACATGCACGTCTTCATTAAAACCAGAGTGTGAGTGTGTGTTTGTGTCTTTGGGGATTGTATAGGAGTAAGAATATATATGTTTGTGAGTCTCTTTGGAAAAGCCATCTTTGGGTGAAGCAGCTAGCTGTGAGCAGTTTCTACAATCCTGCTTTAATGATGTATGATCTTCGGTTGGTGGAAGGGCAGGGTGGAATTGTAGCAGCTGCTGTGGTACGCGGTATTAGCACACGGCTGCACCACTAGCAGGTTTGCTCTAGCCCTGCAGTACATTCTGAGTGGATTGTCCGAGCAGTAGTTGGAAACCTAATTCAGTTCTCTGGTTTCTCTGTCTCTTCATATGTGACCCCCTCTCACTAACAATTAGCCTGTGTGAAGCTTTCTTTCCATAATTTTGAAGACTTCTTTTTCTTCTCCTTCTCCTTCTTCTTCCTTTGTGAGGGAGATAGAAGGTGCTCTAGGGGCAGGGAAGGGATGCAGAGGGAGAGGGAAAGAGAGAATCTTAAGCAGACTCCACGCCCAGCACAGTGGAGCCTGACCTGAGGTTTAATCCCACAACCCTGAAATCATGACTTGAGCCAAAACCAAGGGTCCAAGGCTTAACTGACTGAGGCACTTGGGCACCTCCATAAGTTTGACTTCTAACAAATCAGGCTATTCTTTACCAAACACTCTGCCAAGGCTGAAAAATAGATGAACTAATTTTTTGGGTTTTTTTTAGAGCTGCTTATTCATTTGGATTATATGGATCTGACCTTGGGCTTCCCGCTCTCTGGAAAGGATGTTAAAATCCATTGATGAAGAATTTTAGGAGATTTTTAGCAAGGATAATGAATTCTTGACAGGTCCTAGGTGCTAAATCAGTTGAGGAATGCTAAATCAGAACAGGAAATAGGAGGGAGGTGACAGAGAAATGAGGCATAAATAGAAAGAATGGGAAGGAGACCAGAAGGTGTCACAGAAAAAAATATATTTGGTCAAATTATGTCAAGGATTTGGCCAAAGGACAGAAGGAACAGACACTAGTGATCAGGCATGTTGTTTTGTAGGAACATAAATGAGAGTAGCATTCAAGTAAGAGCTCGTGTATTAGACCAAGGAAAAGAAATTACCTAAGCTATTTGTGTGAAATTAATGTGTGTTATTTGTACCCAAAAGGAAGAAAATCATGGTAAAGCAGTCTCACTAATTATATTAAGACACAGCACAAGTTCCCTATGAAGATCTTTCATGTTGCATACAGGGATAACGTTAGATTGCCAATGACATTGGAAGTTATGAATGTATTCAGTTTGCCCAAGTAGGTGACCTAGAGTGAGTTCAACACCCATGATTTTCCTAGTTAAAAGGCTTTTATACCCAGCAACACTTTAAACTCTCTTTAGTAAAATTTGGAAACTTTAAAACCAAATGGGACTCTTGTGAACACTTTAGCAGATGAATTTGATGTTGTCACTGGACTCAAAAAGAGCAATTGGACTGAGGACCCTGCAAGATAGAGGCAGAATTTATAAGAGTCCGAATCTGTCTGTGCTTAAATCAGAGCTGCCTGCTATCACCAGCCTGTGAAAGTGGCTGGAAGTCATCATCACCACGTGGCTGAAAATGACCCTGAAAGAGCATCTTTCATACTCTCATCAAGCATTTTTTTTCCCCCCAGTTGGACAAAATGTCTTTTCTGAACTTACATTTTAAACATATAAGGAAATACAAAATAAAATGCAATGGAATAAATAGAATATCCCTACTCCCACAAAAAATTGATTCACAGTTCTACAGAGGCCATTACCCTTGAGATCATCACACTACCGCAGAACATGTGAACATCCCATTTCACAAACTGTCTTTTTTATATATTCTTGCATGAGATCGGTATCACTTAATCAAAAGAACATATGCATTAGATTAGATTGAGTAATACAAAATGGCCAATAGTCCACTGTATCTGACCTACATAAATGGCATTTCATATGATTTAATATAACATATGTGTGGATTGAAAGATTAATGTGGTAAAAATTTATTCACCAGCAACTTACTTAAGAAGTGGACATTACAAAATATTATAAAGAGCTTTGAAGTACCTGCATCCCTCTTCCTCATCACCTTCCTCTGCCACACAGTATTTTTAAATGGATATGCTGTATTTTTAAAATTTTTTGAAAGAAAATAAGTAAAGACGTACTATATAAGTAATTCGATAACTGCTTTTGTGACTCACTTTTAAATACATCTGTCTGGTAAGCAGAACTGGAGGTCGCTCATTTCCATTTGTTACCCTGTGTATGAGCCTGTGTATTTTTAATTTTCAAAAGTATTTTTGTAAGCAATAATTGTTGACTTTTACCTCAATTGGCATAGCCTGTAGAATACAAGTTCTTTAAAAATTGTGGGGCTTATTGTTGGAAACTAGTAAAGGCAAAATTTAAAATGGCTCTTTTGAAAAAAAATCATATATTTTTCAGTTATTGGATGTAATAATAGATATGTATATGTGTATATAATGCATGTATCTCTGTTTCCATATAATACACACACACACATATATGTATATATAAATCTTTTTTTTTAAGATTTTTATTTATTTATTTGACAGAGATCACAAGTAGGCAGAGAAGCAGGCAGGGGGTGGCAGGGGAAGCAGGCTCCCTACTGAGCTGAGATCCCCATGCAGGGCTCAATCCCAGGATCCTGAGATCATAACCTAAGCCAAAGGCAGAGGCTTTAACCCACTGAGCCACCCAGGCACCCCTATATATATATCAATCTTAAGATTATTGTGGTATTCTAATCATATGTACATTTGAATGTTTTTCTTTTGCCTAAGAGTGGAGTGTTAGTCTTCTTGTATATAAATTCATCAATTTATCTATGTAGTTCTGTCAATTTAACTCTTTTATATTTTGAAGTTCTATTAGTAAGTACAACCATTTTTAGATTTGCCACATCTTCCCGATAATTTGCATACTGTTAAAATAGTGTGAAGAAACACCCCACCTATGTCTAGTAATGCATTTTAACAACATAGGCCATTCTTACTGGCATTTATAGGCCCATTTTCTCTCAACAGCATTTACCTGGTACTTATTTTTCTTTTATTTGGAATCTTGTGTCTTCCAAGATTTTCATGTCTACCTGATAAAGCTAATTTCTTTTTTGTAATTCAAGTATATAATCAGTGTTTTTAAATATAGAAATTAGTTTCTCTGTGTTGATGAAGATTGCCAACATATTTGAATTTATTTTTTTTATTTTTTTAAGATTTTATTTATTTATTTGACAGACAGAGATCACAAGTAGGCAGAGAGGCAGGCAGAGAGAGGGGGGAAGCAGGCTCCCTGCTGAGCAGAGAGCCTGACTTGGGGCTCTATCCCAGGACCCTGAGATCATGACCTCAGCCAAAGGCAGAGGCTTTAACCCACTGAACCATCTAGGCACCCTATATTGAATTTATTTATGCCACTTTATTTCTTATGTTATCTGTCTTCTTCTAGTTGTTTTCTTTTTCTTTTATTTATTTATTTATTTATTTTGCATTCAATTTTCTTATCCTTTTTTTTCCCTCCACTAGTTTGAGAGTTATATACTCTTTCTATTCTTTTAGTGGTTATAATGGAAAATTGTAACCTGCATATTAAATGTTATAATGACAAAATGAAATTAGTACTTTACTGCTGCATTGAACAATGACGGTAGAATAGAAATTTTTAACATATTTCTATCTTTCTTTTATTTTCTTGGTTCCTTACTGAAAATATTTAAAAAATAAAAAGGCTTGATAAAATGTATTTAAAAATATGTTTTAGTCAATTATGTGGCTGTTCCCTTACAAGTAGACATTTTGTTCATTGATTCCTTAAATCGTTCAATTTGTTAAACATTCATTTCTCAACATTGTCTTAGATCCTAGTGATTCAGCAGTAAAAAAGGAATCTGCCCCCATGGGCCTTATAATATAGTACAAGATAAACACAATATCCAGAGAAGAGATTCCGAAATTATCAGTATTCTGAGTTTATGGTAAGAAAAGAATGTGGATATTTCCATCAAGGACTCTACTTTCATAAACTTCTTTCTATTGTCTATGGTTTTCCTGATTTGCCACGTAGATTTTTGTTTTTTGGGTTTTTTTTTTTTTTTAAGATTTATCCTATGTTTATGCATGACATTTTTATTTGAAATCTGAAGAAATCATAGCAAGAATAAACACTTTAGAAGATAATATAGTTTAACAGAATATTATATAGGATCTTTCTTATCACAAAATCTGCAGAGAAGAATGAGTTTTAGTGCTTGCACATCCTAAGGACTGCTCAGACATCTCTGAAACTGATGATACTGTCTATTCAAAATCGTCCACTGATGGGAGAAACTGACCTTGCTGCCAATACCCTTCCCCTACTCCAGCCTGTGTGGGAAGGAAACTAGCAGCCATTTTGGAGTATGTGTGGTGAGAAACATTCATGTGAACAGTTGGCAGAGCCCTGAATTTTTCTAAACTTCTTTTCCCTACAGTTTGGGGCAGGAGGTCCCCTTCTCCTTCAAACCAAGTGAAGGAAGCTTCCCAGGAACTACTTGAACACACAAAAAAATTATTCCCCTGGAGGATCAGGCAGAGGGATTGGTGTCTGCACTCATCTCAAGGGAGCACCTGCTGAAAGCTGGCTGTACCTGTTCTTGAGGAAAAACAGAGATGCCCCCCCATGAGCAGCCTGAGCTCCCAGCCCAGGCAGCTCTGAGGCACTAAGTTTCCCTGTGGTTTTGGTGCTGATGAAGAAGGTGTCCAAACTTGAGTTTTCCTGTAACACCCTGACAGAGAGATTGGCCCACCACAGGACGCAGGAAGGATCAGAGCCAGGATCCAGGAGCCACACCCCCACCCAAACCCCTGTCTTCTCCAGGTTCTTGCCTCAAGTCAGAGTGAGGTCTGGGAGGATCTACATTTTGAAGGAGATGAATAATGGACGATTCCTCTTTAGACTGAACAGGATCTTTAAAGTCTGGAATTAAGATGATTATAAGGCTGAGGGTAGCTGGAAAAGTTCCGGAATCTATTTGAGATATTTCAATGATGGGAAAGGATTCTCGTATACAGGGGCTGAAAGTCAATGTGGAAATACATATATTTATCCTTTCTTATGCCTCATTAAGCCCACTTGGATTTAATTGTTTCAGCAATATTTTAATATCTCTCATAAGTTCATAAACAGCCAAATGGTTTCCATCCTGACAAAATTTGCCCCAAACCTTCCTTTTTATGACAAACGTATTTACGGATGGGTGTCAACAGTGAAGTACATCAAATCTGCCTGTGAATCATAGCCAGCAATTTACGCCACGTGAAGTTTAAGTATATTCAGCAAGAAATATGTACCTTGATTTTTCTTATTTTCCCCCAAATATATCTGTCTTTCATAGCCCTATGCTTAGGAATTAAATACAAAGGTGGGTAAAGTTTTAAAAAACTTCTAAAAACAACTAAAATTATTTTCCTTAATCCAGGCTTATACTAGTTAATGAAATGGTCATACAGAGGACCCTAAAAACAGGAATACTAGTTATAGCATTAGTAGTTTAAAAGATTTATTTGCACAGATTAAGGTGACAGGGTAAAAAGAAATAAATAAGTGTGAAAAATCTCCATCTTTCACAGCTTTAAAATGTTGGCTCTGTTGTATGCCATAATTAAGTCAACAGTCTGCTGGTTGGGTTCCAGGCATGCAGACTATTTCCTCATCGCCACCAGTAAATTCACGAGTCTGCTCTTTCCCCAAAAGCTTCTGTGCACAGCCTTTCCTAAGGTAATAGAATGGTGAGGTGGACAGGATAGTAGGAGGCCAGACAGTTTTCTAGACTGTGCATAGAGCAATAGAAAGGTGCCTAAAATATTACAGCTCAGCTGTCAAAAATCCCGAATACTTGGAACTTAATTTGAGCAACATGACTACATGACTTACATAGTTTTACATGGGTAAAAGCTGTCTATATCTTTCTTAAATTTTTAGGAAAATTTCCCAAGAATTTTATGCTATCCGTGTCTAGTTGGCTTTTGAGCCAGTGATCTTAACACTACCACAAGAAAGTTTTTGATTATTAGTAATCATATTGAACAGGAGCATATGCCTAATGATAATGACGTTTGGAAGGTTTACACAGACACACATATGTAGAAATTGCAAATCAAAAATTTAACCGATGCAGAGAAGGCATTTAAGTGAGTGAAAGCTAATACTTACTTTGTTTCAGACATTGTTCTAAGCACTTTTTATCAACCTCTTGAATCCTTTCAATGACCCCACAGCATCGCTCCTAATTCCAACTGCATAGACAATTAAATGGACAGAACAATAAATAAGGTGACAGTTGGTAGGTGGCAGAGCTGGAATTTGAACAGTTGGGACTCTGAACATGCACTCTTAAGCCCTCTAGTAAACTGATTTCACAAAGGGATGGGGCTGAGAAGTTGGTTGTGTCATGGTGGTCGTTTGGTTGCAGTTTTGATTGTGATGACAGCAATGTTAAAACACAAACACACACACACACACACACACACACAATTCCATTCTGCATGAGGGATAGGCTTGTTACATTGCATGTGGGAAAGGAAATAATTATCTTAAATACCTTATGAACTAGGGAATATTGTATACTTTTTTTTTTTTTTTTAAAGCAAGGAAAGGAACTCTAAGAAAGGTTATATAACTTGTCTGTAGTCACAAAACTAATGTGTTACAGAGCCAGGACTTCCCCTTAAGATCTGAATTTAACACCAGTCCTCTCATCTTTACTTTTCAGAAGGTTTATTAATTCTTGAAAAATTAGTTATATATAATTCTAAAATTTAGATTTTTAAAGTTGTGTCTTCAGTTGATATTTTTCTGATTGGCTAAATGTATTTAAATTCAATATTTTTGAATGTTTCTTTCTCTTGCTGTTTCCTTTGCATTTTTAGTTACTTGTTTTTTATTGATTTGACTTTCATTTTTCTACTTTCTTATAACTCTGAGATAATTAAAAGATTCAGTTATACATCCCTGGGATTAGTGTGTCTTATCTTTTTTCAGGCATAATAAGTGCTTATCTAAGGTAAGTATACATATTCAAAATAACATGATTTCTCTTTGTCCCCTAAAAGTCTGCAGTGAGTAAAGGATATGCTGTCCAAAGATTATTGTGTAACTAAGAATGGTTTTATTGGTGTTAACCCAACTGGTTATCCATAGACGCTCATCATCTGTGAAGCTAAAATTAGCCTGATAAAAATATCATACCTTAGGAGCCATGTTAAGCCTAAATATTTCACACAAATAGCCACAAAGACCCTAAAGTAGCAGATTATTTTTTGAGTCAATGTGTGCCTGAAGAATCACCACAGTTTATCTTCATGGGACTTTTTGTGTGTGCGTGGAAAGAAATCAAGTGTAGTGAACTAGAATGGGGCATGGAAAACTGAACATTTCAACATTAAGAGAGCCAAAGCTTATATTATTAAGAATACATAATCTAGAGCAAGAGTTGGAAAACTTTTTCTACAAGGAACCAGGTGGTAAATATTTTAGGTTTTGTGTGCCAAGGGGAAAATACAAGCACCTCTTCTGTAGGTGAAGCAAAAAGGAAAGTAATTTTTCATAAACATTTAATTGAATTCAAAATATAATAATATATTACTGGTTTTGCATTAGTTTTCCATTGATGCCTTAGCATGTAACCATAAATGTCTTAGAACACCTCTTTATTTCCTCACCATCCTGGGGATAAGAAGTCCAGGCATAGTGTGGCTCAGCTGTTTCTATGCTGTGGATTTTACAAGGCCAACATCAAGGCATCAGGGTGTTGGCAAGGATATATCCCTCTCTGGAAACTCCAGTGGAGAATTTGCTTCTAGGTCAGTCAGGCTGTTAAGAGACTTTAGTTCCCTGTGATTATAGGACTGAGGTCCCCATTGCCTTTCCAGGTGGGGCAGGGGATCCTTCTCAGCTTCTGGAGAACTTAGTGGCATTCTTTGGCTCATGGACCCCTTCCTCCACCTTCAGATCCACAATGGAAAATTGAGTCCTTCATATATTTAGAAATCTCACAGAACTTCTCTTCTGCCTCCTCTCCCATTTGCTTTTCAATGCATCTTTCTGACAGACCTTTTGCTCTTAAGGGTTTTATGTTATGACACTGGGTCTATCAGAATAACCCAAGATACAGGCTGGGTTACAGACAGGCTGGTTTGCCTCAGGGGCAATAGTTTGTAGACCTATGATCTCAAATATTCTGTAGCCATTGGAAGTTCTGTGAATGACTGTTAGGTGCTAAATGTCTAAAGTATATAGATAAACTAAAATAAATAATTAAGTAGTAGGCACTATTTTTCCAGTTTTGCAAGGAACCCCTAACATAAATCAACAGATCACTATCTTTATATAAAATAGAAGATACACAATTAACTGGTGACAATAAGTCATTTGTGAATGTAGCATGCAGTTTAAATTAATGTGATTTTTTTTTTTACATTTGTCAAGCATTTACAATACCTTTTTAAAGAAATTGGGAAAGAATCAAATGGTGTAAGATATTTCAGATTCAATATGTGTATTAAAATATTTTCATTTAATTTTTCAACCCTCAAATGCCTTACTAGAATAAGTAAGATAAGATGTACCAAAACAGAATGCCATGTTTCACGATAACTTGTCCTCGCCAGCTAAATCTATAAAGAGGATGGATTTTGAGTGACCCAGTCGAGTAGATGCTCACTAAATCCAACTGACAACTCTGTCATAATTAACACTGGGATTTGTTTTAATAATTCTGTGTGGCTCATTCTGAGCTGTCCAGAGTGCTCATTTCATGCATCATTTAATGGATCACGATGTTTGCTATGAAACATTTGTTTAAAATGCATGAGAATATAAATGGAACTTGATCCCTTTGCACAAATAGCAAAATATGCACCTCACTCTAAAAGCCAGGATCCTGGGGCGCCTGGGTGGCTGAGTCAGTAAATGTCTGCCTTTGGCTCAAGTCATGATCCCAGGGTTCTGGGATCAAGTCCCATGTCAGGCTCCCTGCTCAAATTCCTCTCCCTCTGCCATGCCCCCTGCTTGTGTTTTCTCATTCTCTCTTTCTCAAGTAAATAAAATAAAATCTTTAAAAAGTGAAAAAATATAAATAAAAATAAATAAATAAAAGCCGGGATCCCTAACTCATCCATCCAATTCTGGTTCTTTAACAACCAGGTGATTATTTTCATATCCTTTATCTACTCACAATTAAGAAAGCAAAGAAAATATAAATAATATTCCATAGGAGAACAGCAGAAGTAAGAAAAACAATACCATGGAAGAGAGCGTCTTTACTGGACACATGGGAATACTTAGTAGGTGTTTGAGCTTTGGGGATGATATTTGTGAGAGAGGTCCACCTTGGAGATTAAGAATTAGCGGAGAGATAGTTGGTTAAACTCCAAACATGGATGAGTTATGTCTCCATGACAGAAAATAAGCTACAAAAAAAAGCAAAAGTTCCTTCACATAGATACAATTTATGTCAAGATGAATCTGTGTGTATTATATATGCACTAAACAATATTGATATGCAACAGATTATTGTAGAAAAAGTAGACCAGAAACAAACTAAAAAATATCACACAAAAACAAAATCAAGAACTCAAATGTAGTTGTAAATAATACAATGTACCTATTGCGTAGCTGAAACTAATTCCAGTAGGCTGACCTGCAGAGAAGCTCGGGTAAGTTCTTTCATTGAACATCTCAGAATGTGAAGGGATGGAATTCTACAGAACTATGTAGACTACAGGTCGGTGTTACATTTCCTGCAGGAGGGGAGAGCTGACCTGAGATTTAGTCCATCATGCTCTGCTAGGACCACAATATTTGAAGCGAGATCATGTAAAAATGAATATTTTTATTCTGGACCAAGAATGGGTTCATTTTTAGATATGTCGTATCAAGTCCTCATTTATTCAGACTCATGCAAAGCATTCAATATTCAGGTCAGGATTTGCAAGGGGCAGTCAGAGAGGTGACTTTAGGAGAGAAAGGCCTGACATTTGAGCACTTTTATAATAGCAAAAGGTTCAAGTTAGACCTTGACTAGTTAAGAAACTTCTAACGTGTTACAGAGTCTTGCCTGGAATCCAGAATAAGGGCCTGGGGTGGAGGTCAGACAGTGACTTGAAGGGAGAAAAGTGGCACTAATTGGGCTGCGTGGAGGGGGACAAAGATATCTACCAGTTTTCAATATTTTGCCCAAGGCCACGCTGTCCCTGCCATTCAAAATCATCCTTTCTGTCGCTTTGACATTTGCGGTACATTGCAGAACCCTGATATAGGCAGGCAGTTCAGTTGAGGATATTATTCCTGACAATTTGTTTTAACTCAGCAAAATAAATAAATAAACCACGTCTTCTTGTCACATATCCGAAATGCCCAATGTAAATATGTAATGGTATTTATTTTAAAATGAAATTTGCTTGAGCTCAATTGAACACAATTCAGGAATACACTTGTAATTTAATTCGATTTCCAGGTTCTGTCTTTCATTTTGAAGGAATAAAATTCCATATTTTATGTCTATATATACGCTCCAATGGGGCAATTCAAAAATAAAAGTGCATCCTTAACAATAAATTTCTTTGCTTTTCGCTTGCACCAGAATGTTCCCCTCATTTCAATGTAGCTTTTGTATGGGCATGTGCAATAAAAAAAGCTAATAAACTTAATAAATGGTTCAATTGCATGACCGCACCTGTGTGTTACCTTCATCCTCATTATCCATTTCCTTAGACATTGTCCATTCCTTCGTCGTGGCCACAGAACCCTATTGTAAGTCTCATAAATAGAGCAGTAAAAGTAAATAATCTGAGAAAATATTACAGTGCAAACTGAAAATACTTTTGTTGTAAATTTATGCACATTTTTATCCATTCTGCCAAGTACAAGTATGCTGGCATTCGGCTGCTCCCTCTGGATTTCCCACAGGAATATGACCCAAATCCTTATTTCTTATGAGCTTCATTCAAATATATATGAGGGTGGATCAATGCCAGCAGTTTTTTTTTTTTTTTTCTCAACAGGATTGTTGAAAACGGATTCAGACAATAACATGTGCATATATACCTATTGCTGAAATGAACCTCTGAAACCATCTCTACATGCTCAAAGTAGGACATTAAGTTCTTTATCCTAGTAATTCAGACATCAATTGCATTTTCCTCCTGCTATTCTATAGATATGGACAAACTGTATATTTGACTTGAAACTTCTCTGCATAATAGGTATATTTCCAGACCGATCTGCCGGTGTGCGCTCTGAGTTTCAGCATGTTTAGAAAAGCAGGAACTTACAAAGATGCTTAGCATTAAAACCGGATATCAGATATCAGCATGATATGAAGAGTAGACTCACCTCCTCACATCTTACTAGTTTAAGAATACTTTAGATCCTTTTAGCTAAAGACCATTTAAAAATAAAATGTGCCATTAGTTCGTTGATTCGAGACGGTGTTTTCAGTCACTCCTTTACATGGGGTTGGTTAGCAGCTGAATGATAGAACACTCATTAATCCTCTGGCAGTTCATAGCTGTCAGTCAGAGAGGATTTCCACAAGCTGCTTCCAAGGCATGAAAAATGCACAGAAATGAAGAGGTGATCCCAGACTGACAGATCATTTGAGATAGCTTGAGTAGGCTCTAATTGACTCTTGGTTTTCTCTCTCCTACTTTACAAAGAGGGTGCTGAGTTGATAAAGCTATTTGCTAAAAATCTTGGTTAGATCTTCTCTGGCTCTGCCATTAACCAATGCAACATATTTACACTCTATAATTTACATGTATGCACACAGGGTTTCGTGTTATATAGAGAGCAGGACCTTTTCCTTTACGTCATATTTTGTTCTGCTACCTAGAAACAGGACAAAAACAGCCAGATAACCTCTGACGATCATTATAATATGGAGACGGTGTCCAATAGTTTGCTTATATAGTAACATTTCAAACAGAAGGTATATAGACATTTCCTACCATGGAAGTTTTATGTTGTCTCCATTCTGATTAAGAGGTGAAAAGATAATCTAACAATTTAAAAACTTCTTCCAGGAAACTTCTGAGTCTTTTATTTTGAGCAAAAGCAGTTCTCTTTAGTACTTGCCAAGAGTGAAAATTTGCATTGGGCATGGAACGTACACAAGACCTTGCTTGTCTTTATCACCCGGTGAAGTAGACATGGAGTCCTCCTTTTTCAGATGGGAACATTTATGTTTAGACAAATTAAATGATTTGGCCAATCCCATACAGCTAGTGGTTGGAAAGCACAGAACAAGGGCCCAGGCTGTCTGGACCCCAAAGCTTTGATCCATCCCACTAAGTCACTGGGCCTACTGGAGTCATCTTCAGTTGTGGTGGACCCACCTGTCTCTTTCATTTCTTGAATAATAACCCCCACTCAAATAAGAGCAGTGTAGAGGCCACTGCTGTTTTCTCTGCTTGGTTCCTTTGTCCACACCAAATGTGTATTCCTGTTTCCGTTCCCTTTCCAATTGCTGGCTTAGAACAGAGCTCTAATTAGTATAACTACTTTATTGCATCAATTTCAAGAAGCAAATGACATCCTTAAATGTGCATGAATACTTCTGATTTTCAAGCGATGCAAACCAATGGAATAGAGTTGATGGGTCATTAGCTAAATACTCTGCACAATTTGTTATTAAAATGTTACCTGGCCTGAGACCATTATTCAGAGAGAATTACTGACTGGAATTTTATTTGATGACTCCAAAATGAATCTTCTAGAGTAAGCTATGTTTTCTCCAGAGTATTTGGAAAATTTAGTGCCCTGTGTATTTAAATATTTGAGTTAATTAAGAGAGATAATAATCCCCATATATACATTTTTCACTTAATATTCTATATAAACAGATATTTGCTCATTATATAATTTTACTTTTTATGAATATGTGCATTTATAAGTTAGTAAACAATAAACATTTTCATCAGCGTATTCAACTACAGCAATCATAACAAATAAATATGGTAGAATAGTGTATATTTAATGTTAAAATTGTACAAAGAATAGTTTTACCCCATATAATAAATTTTTCCTTGATTGAGCAAAATCACTGAGAAAAGTCATTTTCAGTATACTATGCTATTAATATAGAAGATATAAGATGTTTAATTTCTCAAAAAAGATGTTTAGTTTCTCATAATTTCTGCTTGATACATGTTACATAAAATAATAAATAAATCACTTAATAAATAACCCTTAACATTAACCTACCTTATTTATATCTGTAAGCATAATACCCATTCCTCAAGCTACACTTTCAAACACTAATATTTTGAATATAAGAGGCCCTTAATAAATGCCTGTTGAAGTAAATTGAGTCTGAAAATACTCTAATGATGTATTTGAAACAAGGTTTTCAAAAGAGCATTCTGAAGAATTCTTTCCCTGCAGGGTGACCCTCAAGTATGAATGCCATAATCACATACATTGGTGACATGTTCTGTACTGTATTATACTTTTGGAAATTTTAGAAATGTTAATTTATTTGGCTTCTGATAAGTTTTAAGAAAAGACATCCCATGGGGAGCTGGGTGGCTCAGTCATGATCTCAGGGTCCTGGGATTGAGTCCCGCATTGGGCTCCCTGCTCAGTAGGGAGCCTGCTTCTCCCTCCCCTGCTCTGCCTGCTTGTGCTTTCTCTCTGTCAAATAAACAAATAAAATCTTGGAAAAAAGAAAATAAATCCTTTACTCTTATCCATCTATTTCTTAACATAATTGACCCCAGAAACTGTTTTTCTTCCTCTTAAAGTCTATAGAACTGACCTCTAGCATTCCCAGTAACTCAGCATAAGAACCATTGTTTAAGATTTCAGTTCCTTGAAAGAAAAGTTCTTGATATTGCTTTATTTAAATGCATTTGTCTCTTTATAAATTATAACTTTTATCCATAGCTCATATTTGGGTTTTCTGCTATTTTTAGTTTAGCTAACAGAACTTCATAATGTTAATAAATAAGGACATAAATATGATTTGAAAATATTATCTTTTATATTATCTTAATATTATCATGGCTTAGTTTCATCATGCCATCTACAATAATAAATCTCAGTGCTTAAGACAAAAATGAAAATACTAGGAAAATTTCTTTTTTTGTAAATTTTGAAATTTGTCTTAAGGCATATATTCAAAATATTATCCTTTTATCAATGGTTAAGAATTCAGGACACATATCTACTCACAGAATGCTTCTTTTCTTATTTTTTTGTGGCAAACTCCTTGCTTATTTTAAATGAAATCAAAACTAAAAATTGCTATAAACTCATCATGATAAAATTGTTTCTTACTTTAATTTGTTCCTGGCTCAAAAAGTTTAGCTAAGCAACAACGTGGATGGAACTAGAGGGTATTATGCTTAGTGAAATAAGTCAGTCTGAGAAAGACAACTATCACAAGATCTCCCTGATATGAGGAAGTGGAGATGCAACAGAGGGGGTTTGAGGAGTAGGAAAAGAATAAATGAAACAAGATGGGATCGGGGGGAGACAAACCACGAGAGACTCTTAATCTCACAAAACAAACTGAGCGTTGCCAGAAGGGAGAGGGTGGTGGGGTTATGGACATTGGGGAGAGTATGTGCTATGTTGAGTGCTGTGAAGTGTGTAAAGTTGGCGAATCACAGACCTGTACCCCTGGAGCTAATAATACATTATATGTTAATTTTAAAAATCTTAAAAATATAAATAAATATTTTAAAAGTTTAGCTAAGAAACTGGAGGCCATAATTTTAATAATTTTAATGTTCCTTTAATATACTAGAAATGAGTACATCAGATGTATTTTTTTGTATGACTGAGGCAGAATGATGGATTGAAAGGGTATGGTCTTCATAGTCTCCTGGGTTTGAATCTTGGATTCACCACAGGAACACTGTGAGTCTAGGTTAGTTATTACCATCCCTGAATCTCATTTTATAAATCTTTAAATTAGTGATAAAACGTAGATATACCATGAACTGCTTTATCTTTTGAAATTAAAATCATTGGTTCAATATTCCTCTCTTACTTCCTACACAAAGTGCAATACCAATCTCAAAATTTCTGTAAATTCCTCTTATGGATTGAAAGTGTACCCATCCCCCCATTCATAGTTGGTCCTAATGTCCAGTACCTAAATATGTGACCATAGACGGAGATAGGATCCTTAAACAGATCATGAAATTAGAATAAAGTCATTTGGATTTGTCATAATCCAATATGATTGGTGTCCTTTTACCAGAGGAAGTGACACACAGACATAGAGGGAAGATGGTGTGAAGGCATGAGAGAAGACAGCTACAGTCTAAGGAAAGAGGGGACAGACCCTCTCCCTACCTGCAGAAGAAAGCAACCCTGCCAATATCTTGATCTTGGACTCCCAGTCTCCAGAAGAGTAAAAAAGTAAACGCTTGTTGTTGAGACACCCAGACTGTGGTACTTTGTAATGGGTAGCATAACCTAGGTAAGGAAGCATAGTGTCCCCAGGGTTCCACATCCAATGGCTGCTTCCGGCTTCAGGGTCCAGATTCCACTAAACTCTCTCACCTACATTTCCAAGAAAATGTTGTGCAGGACTAGGTAAAGTCAGGCTTGTTGTCAGTTTTCTTCTTTGTGCTAACCTACAAAAGGGAACAGTTCATATTTGTCAGTTTCTATAAAAACCACTCATGTAGCATTTGAGGTGATTTCAGGATTAACACGACAATAACACACACACACACACACACACACCAAAATTGTTCATCCTACACTCTTTTATTGCAGGTCTTTCATGTAACACCTCTATGAATTCCTCACCTGTCACATTTCTTTGCAAATTCTAGAGTTTTATTTACTGTTATTTGAATCCCACCCCTCCTTTCTCAAATCCCCCCAAAATCAGGTTTTTATTGTCCTAGGTTATTTCCCTTTAAAATTTTCCAAGGAACAGCAGTCCCTGAATTTTATTATGCAGAACAATTTGACATTCCATTTGGGCCGGACTTTACATGACTACAGATTCATGGATTTCACACCAAGCAGTCCGGAGTCCTAGATAGAACTGAGAAATATTAGCTTTCTCTTTTCTTCTTCCTTCCCCTGTCTTCATAAATAGAAAAGGGGGGAATAAAAATTTATTTTCCCATTATACCATCACTTTTTATCTTTGAATAGTCATGTGTCTTTTCTCATTCCCAAATTCCTTGATGGGTTGAATATCTATATCAGTGGCTGATAAAGAGCATAATACATGTCCAATGAATAAAAGAACTATTAAGGGGGCACCTGGGTGGCTCAGTGGGTTAAGGCCTCTGCTTTCAGCTCAGGTCATGATCCAAGGTCCTGGGATCGAGCCCCACATCGGGCTCTCTGCTCAGCAGGGAGCCTGCTTCCCCCTCTCTCTCTGCCTGCCTCTCTGCCTACTTGTGATCTCTGCCTGTCAGATGGATAAATAAAATCTTAAAAAAAAAAAAAAAGGAACTAATAAGTAGTTAATTGACTGACTAATACATACCTTGTCAGTATCTTTATAGTAAAGATACTTATTACCATTGAAGATGCAGTTTTTCAAGAAGGGAAACATTGTACATACTGATCACAATTACAGTGAAAAATATTGAAGAGCATGGATTTTAAAAAGTACTGAGAAGTTAAGGGTATAAGATGCATAGTGTTGATGGTTGTATTAAACTGCTCAGAGTTTCCATAACAAAATACCACAAACTAAGGGGTTTAGTCACCAGAAATTTACTTCTTACAATTCTGGAGGCTGGGAGTCCAAAAACAAGGCCCTGGCTGATTGGTTTCCTGGTGAGAATTCTTTTCTTGGTTTGTAGATGATCACCTCACTCTGTCCTCACAGGAAGAGAGAAAGCATTCTGGTGTCTCTTCATTCTCTAATAAGGGCACCAGCCTGTTGGATTAAGGCCTCACTTACATGGCCTCATTTAACTTTTGTCACCTCTTACGCCCTGTTTTAACAAAAAGTCACACTGACGGTTAGGGCTTCAACATGAATTTTAAGGGGACACAATTCAGTCCATAGTATTCCAACTCAACCCTTCTAACTTCATGGTTTTCCTAAATGCAAAATATACCCATTCCATCCCGACATCCCCAAAGTCTTTACTCATCCCAACATCAGCTCTACAGCTCCAAGTCTCAACTAAATGTCACCTAAATCAGATATGGGTAAGACTTGAGGCACAAGTAGTTTTGAGGCAAAAGTCCTCTCCAAGTATGAGCTTGTGAAACTCATGGTTTTTGAAACTCAAAAGTCTTAGAAACTTCTGCGCTTCTAAAATGCAATGGGTGGGGGGGGCAGGTACAGGACAGTTACTTCCATTCCAAAGGTAGAAATAGGAAAGAAGGAAGAGGTATCCAAACATAGCAAGGAAAGCGTCACAAGGCTGATATGACAGAAAACTCATTTATTTAAGTGTGACATATGACAGTCTTTTAACTTACATTTAGATTTATTGCAAGATAATTTGACTAAAAACTCAAATCTGTAAGTACTAAACAAAAGCTGTAGCTGAATGTAATAATGCCACAAATTCACAACATGAAAGGCAGCATTAAGACCTGTTCAAACCCATCTAAATAGAGGCATTCTGCAATTAACACCAAGTAAGACCTGAGTTGGTGGGCCCTGTCATATTCCAGGCACATCCGGATGGTAGGTCTCATCTGTGTCTTCTCTAATTTGTTCAGTTTCTTGTTTCGCGTGATCCTAAGACATAGCAAGTCTGAAATTGCTGAGGCAAAGAATCAGGTTGAGAAGAGGTGATAATAAAAACCAGCAGACAGATATTTAAACAAGTACGTAATGCAAGAGACAAAAGCACCAGATGAGGCAGGGGAAATACCAAGAATTTAAGGGGGAGCTGTGACAAGTTGAGCAGAAATAATCCAAGAAAGGGAAAACAAATATATGAGAGCAGGAAGAGATTAGGGAGAGGTAGACAAAGGACAAGCAGGGCTCTAGGAGGGAAATGCTTGGTAATTCAACTTAATTCCATGAGATACCATGTCTCTGGATTAGTGATTTCTCCCGCTGTGGTTCTAATACCAATTCATAATAATGTTAGCTTAAGAATGCTACCTGACACGTTAAAAACCCAACCCTGTCGTAGTCATCTTTTCTGTTTTCTTGGCATGTTTAAATAACACTGTGGCTCTTCAGAGTGTATGGCTTCTCTGTGTTCTTCATTTCTGCAATGCTACTGCATCCCAGCCTGATTTCTCAGACCAGCTTGCCTGTGTCTGTGACCTGGACCCGTCTGTTCAGTAGCAGCAGCCACCACCACAGATACAGCCAATATCCACAGCTTACCAATGCCTTCATCGTGTTGAACCTGGCAGCTCTTTTTATGAGCAGACACATTTTCTTGAATTATTAAAAAACATATAAAACTTCTTATATGCACCAACATAAAATGCATTCCTATAGTGGCATTGCATGCTACACATAGTAACATGAAGTGAGAATATACGCTAAGGTCCAGTCAGCAATCCGTGAAGTATTTTGTTACAAAAACCATAACTATGTCATTCTAGATTCCCTGGCCCCTGGTGTTGTAGCCATGTCTTGGCCTTTGACTCCTGGAGCCATTCCCAGTCCTCTCCACATTTCTAACCTGTGTCTCCCTGGAGAGAGTTCCCCACCTAAGACTCTGCTCTAACACTTGTTTCTAGTCCAAGTTTTTCATGTACTTCCTCCCACCCAACCTTCCCCTGCCCATAGGTTTCGGCTTTGGTTTCTGCTCCCCTTTTGGTGGACACCTCTATTAGGATCCTTAGAATATTTTATAATCGTTATATATTTACTTGTTGGTTTTCTCATTTATAGTTGATCTCCAAGCATCTGCCAAAGAGGAAGCCTTGGCAAAAGTTTGCTGACTGAAGAAGTGATTAAAATAACCTAACAAATATGCAGCTTAAAAATAATTTCATTCAGGTTTTTTAATGACAAATAAGTTAGTGTTGCATAATTTCACAGATCGATGTGTCCCAGTGTATTTATATGAATGCTAACGTCATTTAACATCCATTCTAAGTCCCCTTAAAGGTTCAAAACATAAAAGGTATATCTATGGTAATGAAAACATAAAACGCCAATAAACAAACACAATTAAACAACAATCAGATTGTTGGACCTCACTGTAAAGAGCTAGTATTGATCAACGTTAAAAAAGGAATTTTAGTTTAAATCAGCTTTTACATTATTTAAATCAATCTTTAATTAAAATAAATTTTTAAGCAAAATTTTACACAGAGTCCCCATAAGCATGTTTTTTGTGCTCTGCCTTGTGGAGGGCCCTGAAGCTCTCAGTGAAAGCCAAGGGCTCCATCCAACACAATTTGGAAATAATCACCTATAATCCCTAAAGTTTACAGCTTGAATCAATAAAAATACATATGATTATAGACAAATGTTCAATTGTCAGTATATTGTACTACCTGATCTGTATTTCCAGTGTTTTATTTCACTGTTCCAAATAGTAAAGGGTGAGGGAGAAGTTAAGATAACAGAAGAGGAGGGGGACCCTAAGCTTGTCTTGTTGCTCGAACACAGGTAGATAGTTATCAAATCATTCTGAACACCCAAGAAATCAATCAGAAGTCAGAGAGAACAAAACCTGTAAGACCCCAAGTAGAAAAGCAAACACGTTTTAGAAGGTAGGAGGGGTGGAGTATGGAATTGATGGAGATACAGCTGTGGGTACTATGGCGGCGCAGTGGGGGGAAGCTTTGCTTACCGAGGCTACTGTGAAGTATTATTAGCAGCACAGCACAAAATCTGCTTTCAGAAGTCCACTGCCATGGGGGACGTGCTGGCTTAAAGATGCTGTGGTGGCAAAGTGGGTGGAAACCCAGGAGAAGGAGCATAGTCTGAGAACCCCTCGGGGTGCAAGAAGACCAATGGTGCCAACGTGCTGCACCATTCCCAGCCATGAGTGGGAAGCCAGCTGAGAGCAGTAGGTCTTGGTGCCAGCTTTCTTCTCTGTTTTGCCGTAAACTGTGAACTGCTGTGTGTTGTGGGACTGCTTTCCTGGGACTAGCCAGCAATCGGCAAAAGAGCAGCATGATCCTCTCCTAGAGGAACAACGTGAGTCTGTGCCATGGAATTCCCTAAAATTTGGAGTTTTGAAACTCAGTTGCACACTTGAGACTTAAAACAAACAAACAAACAAAAACAAAACAAAGCAAACAGCAACAACAACAAAACCACCTCAGACACAGGGAGGGTGAATGCAGGGGGTTTGGATGGAAACCAGGGACACAAGAGGGTAATTGATTGCTCTTATGTGTGGTGTCCTTAAAGAGTGGAGGGCACAAACTTTCACCTCCAGGTCTAGAGAGCAGGTTGATACTATGTTCATCCTGCCAATTGGTGCTGAAAGCCATGAGTGAGCCAAACAGTGGCACCTAGTGGAGGCTGGAGCCCCTAATACCAAGTCCTGCCCCCTGCACCTTGGAGAAGCATTTCCACTGGAACTACTCAGCCTGAGAATCGGTGCAGCAGACCCCTCTCCCAGGAGACCAGCACAAACAACTTGCTTACACTAAGTCTACTGATTCTAGAGTTCTGCAAAGCTTCAGACCTAGGGGAAATAGGATCTAGCTTCTTTTTTATTTTCATTCTTAATTTTTTTTCATTTACTTTCTTCTTTCTTTCAATGCCTTTATTCTTATTACTTTTAAAAACTTTATATATGTTATATATAAATTCGCTTATTTCCTTTTAATTTACTTTATTTATTCATTTCTTTCTTTCTTTTTCTCTTTCTTTATTTTTTGGCTCTAGATTCTTTTAAGAAGCAGACCAAAACCACCAAGGACCTGTTTCTTTTTTTGTTTTGTTTTGTTTTTGTTTTTTCTTTCTTCTTCTTCTTCTTCTTCTTTTTTTTTTTTTTTTTTTTTTTTTTTTTTTTTTTTTTTTTTTTTTT
>NW_022631067.1:7046574-7090389 GCF_010015895.1 Lontra canadensis
TTTTTTTTTTTTTTTTTTTTTTTTTTTTTTTTTTTTTTTTTTTTTTTCCTGGACAAAATGACAAGACAGAGAAATTCACCCCAAAAGAAAGAATAGGAAGTAGAACTCACAGTCAGGAATCTAATCAATACAGATATAAGTAAGATATCTGAAATATCTGAAATAGAATTTGAGACAGTGATTATAAAAATACTAGTTGGGTTTGGAAAAAAGCACAGAAGACACTAGAGATTCCCTTACTGCAGAGATGAAAGAACTAAAATCAGGCTGAAATTAAAAATGCTATAACTGTCATGCAAACCCAAATGGATACCATAAAAACAAGGATGGAAAAATCAGAAGAGTGAATCAGTGATAAAGAAGATAAAAGTATAGAAAATAATGAAGAATGAAAGGTAATGGACTACGAAGTCTAAAGATAATAGATTTAGGAAACTCAGCAACTTGTAATAACATTTGTATTTTAGGAGTCCCAGAAAATGAAAAGAGAGTAAAGGGGGCAGAAGTCTTATTTGAACAAATTATAGCTGAAAACTTCCCTAATCTGGGGAAAGACAGACATCAAAATCCAAGAAGCATAGAGAACTCCCATTAAATTCAACCAAAGCTAACCATTGCTAAGGCATATCATAGTCAAATTCACAAAATATACAGACAAGGAAAGAATCCTGAAAACCAACAAGGGAAGAGAAGTCCTTAACCCACAAGGAAAGACAGATTAGGTCTGCAGAAAATCTTCCCACAGAAATTTAGCAAGCCAGAAAAAAGTGGCAGAATATAATCAAAGTGTTAAATGGGAAAAATATGCAGCCAAGGATTCTTTATCCAGCAAGGCTGTTATTCAGATTAGGAAAGATAGTTTCTCAAACAAAAACTAAAAGAGGCCATGACCAATAAACCAGTCCTGCAAGAAATTTTAAGGGGGACTTTTTGAGTCAAGAAAAAAAGACCAAAAGCAACAAAGAATGGACCACAAGATATCACCAGAAATACCAACTCTACAGGTAACACAATGACACTAAATTCATATCTTTCAATAATCACTCTGAGTGTAAATGAATTAAATGCTACAGTTAAATGACATAGGGTGCCAGAATGGGTAAAGAAGAAGAAGAAGAAGAAAAGAAGAAGAAGAAGAATGTGTAGGAGGAGAATGAGAAGAAGAAGGAGAAGAAGGTCCATTTATGGTGCCTACAAAACACTCATTTTGGACCTAAAGACACCTGCAGGCTGAAAGTGAGGGGATGGAGAACCACCTATCATGCTAATGGATGGCAAAAGAAAGAGTAGCAAAACTTGTATCAGACAAACTAGATTTTTAAACAAAGACTGTAAAAATAGATGAAAAGGGGATTATATCACAATGAAGGGGTCTATCCATTAAGAGCATCTAACAGTTGTAAATATTTATGCCCCCAATGTGGGAGCAGTCAAATATTTAAACTGATTAATAATAAACTTAAAGAAACTCACTGATAATAATAATACAATAATAGTAGTGGACTTAAACACACCACTTAAAGCAACAGGCAGATCAGCTAAGCAGAAAATCAGCAAAGTAACAATAGTTTTGAATAATCCACTGGACCAGATGGACCTAACAGATCTATTCAGAACATTTCCTCCTAAAGCAGCAGAATACACATTCTTTTCCAGTGCACATGGAACATTCTCCAGATTAGATCACAATACTGGGTCACAAATCAGCTCTCAACAAGTACAAAAAGATTGAGAACATACCATGCCTTTCTCAGATGACAACACTATGAAATGAAGTCAACCACAAGAAAAAAAGTATGGAAAGAACTCCAATAATGGAGGTTAAAGAACACCATACTAAAGAATGAATGGGTTCACCAGGAAATTAAAGTAGAAATAAAAAATGGAAGCAAATGAAAATGAAAGCATGACAATCCAAAACCTTCAGGATGCAGCAAAGGGCGTCCCAAGAGGGAAATATATTGCAATACAAACCTACCTCAAGAAGCAAGAAAAATCTCAAATAGACAAACTAGCCTTACACTTAAAGGAGCTAGAAAAGGCATAGCAAATAAAACCCAAAGCCAGAAGAAGAAGGGAAATAACATCATCCTCAATGGGAAAAAAACTGAGAGACTTTCCCCTAAGGTCAGGAACACAGCAAGGATGTCTGTCTACTCTGACCATGTGCTATTTAGCATAGGACTGGAAGTCTTAGTCTCAGCAACCAGACAAGAAGAAGAAATAAAAGACATCTAAATTGGCAAGGAATAAGTCAGACTTTCACTACTTGTAGATGACATGATACTCTATGTAGAAAACCCCAAAGACTCCACTGAAAAACTGCTAGAACTAATACATGAATTCAGCAAATTTGCAGGATATAAAATCAATGTGCATAGATATGTTGCATTTTTGTACACCATCAATGAAGCAGCAGAAAAAAGAAATCGAGGAATCAGTCCCATATGCAATTGCACCAAAACCAGTAAGGATACCTGGGAATAAACCTAACTACAGAGGTAAAAGGTCTGTACTCTGAAAACCATAGAACACTTATGAAAGGATTTGAATAGGACATGGACATAGAAAAGCACTTTGTGCTCATGGATTAGAAGAACATACATTGTTAAAATGTCTAGACTACCTAAAGTAACCCAGGCAATTTAATGCAATCCCTATCAAAATACTACCAGCATTTTTCATAGAGCTAGAACAAACAATCCTGAAGTTTGTATGGAACCACAAAATACCCCAAATAGCCAAAGCAACCTGAAAAAAACAAAACAAAACAAAGCAACAACAACAACAAAAAAAAACTGGAGGTGTCATGATTCCAGATTTCAAGACATATTACAAAGCTATACTCATCAACGCAGTATGGTACTGGCACAAAAGCAGACACAGGTCAATGGAACAGAATGAACAACCCAGAAATAGTCCCACAACTGTATGGTGAACTCATCTTCAACAAAGCAGGAAAGAATATCCAATAGAAAAAAGACAGTTTCTTCAACAAAGAAAGAGTGTTGGGAAAACTGGATAGCAACATGTAAAAGAATGAAATTGGACCACTTTCTCACAAGATACACAAAAATAAATCAAAATGGATAAAAGACCTAAATGTAAGACAGGAAACCATCAAAATTCTGAGAACACGGGCAGAAACCTCTTTGAAACTGGCCATAGCAACTTCTTACCAGGCACATCACTGGGAGGCAAGGAAAACAAAAGCAAAAATGAACTATTGGGACTTGATCAAGATAAAAAGTTTCTGCACAGCAAAAAAAATAAATAAATAAATAAACAAATTAAAATGCAGTCTTCAGAATGGAGAAGATATTTACAAATGTCATATCTGATAAAGGGTTAATATCCAAAATCTATTTTTTAAAAAGCCTCAAAAAAACAAATAATCCAGTTCAGAAATGGGCAGAAGACATGAATAGACACTTTTCCAAAGAAGACATCTGATGGATAACAGATACAGGAAAAGTTGCTCATCATCAGGGAAATACACATCAAAACCACTATGAGATATCACCTCACACCTGTCAGAATGGCTAAAATTAACAGCACAAGCAGCAATAGGTGTTGTCTTGCTGCTTGCCTCTCTGCCTACCTGTGATCTGTGTCTGTCAAATAAATAAAAAAGTCTTAAAAAAAAAAAAAAGAAAGAAAGCAAAGGAAATAAACAATAGGTGTTGGATCCAGAGAAAGGGGAACCTTTTGCACTCTTGGTGGGAATGCAACCAGTGCAGCCACACTGGAGAACAGTATGGAGGTTCCTCAAAACATTAAAAATAGAACTACCCTATGATCCAGAAATTACCCTACTAAGTATTTACCTGAAGGGTACAAAAATACAGATCTGAAGGGGTACCTGGACCCCGATACTTACAGCAGCATTATCAGCAACAGCCAAACTCTGGACAGAGTCCAAATGTCCATCAACTGGTGAATAGCTAAAGATGTGGTATATCTGCACAATAGAATATTACTCAGACATCAAAAAAGAATAAAACCTTGCCATTTGCCAGAGCTTTTTATGCTAAGTGTAATAAGTTAGAGACAAATACCCCATGATCCATCCACATGTGGAATTCAAGAAACAAAACAGATGAACATATGGAAAGGGGAAAAGAAAAAAAAAAAAAAAGAGTGAAACAAACTATAAAAGACTTTTAATGATAAGAACAAACTGAGGGTTGATGGAGGGAGGTGGTGGGGGGAATGGGCTAGATGGGGGATGGGTTTTGAGGAGGGCACTTATGATGATACAGCATTGGGTGTTGAGTCACTGAATTCTACTCCTGAAACCAATACTGCACTGCTTGTTAATTAATGAAAATTTAAACTAAAAAAATAGTAATGGGGATTTTTGTTATTAAAATAGTACTGGTAAGTATGTAAATTAAAGAACTAAAATGATGGTCTAGAATATGTCCTCAAAATTTCATCCCATACCTGTGAAGAACACTTATCCAGCCTGGACCTCAAAAAACATTAATAAATAAATACAAAAAAAAAAAAACAAAACTGAAGGATTTTAAATCTTACAATGCGTTTCCTATTGTATATCCAATCTAATTTTAGCCCTCATATGCAAAGCTAGTCTATAACGAGGTGTGTATATCAAAGTTGCCAGGTGCTTTCATTCATTTTTATAGCTATTTGCATTTTACTTTCATCATGTGAAACACAAAACAATATGTCTGTGAAACAGAGTCAAATTTTGCATGCACAGTCTCTTGTAACATGCAGAACCATCCAACTTTGAAACTCATAGGGTTGGTGTTAGAAATTTACTAGAAGAAATGTGTTTGGAGCGTTACCAAATCAATAACTTTCAAAATGCAGTTTGAAACATTTGTTAAAGTCATAGTGTGTGCAGGTATGTACATCCTTAAAACATAGGAATGTTTTGTATTTACTGGATGTACATGGAGATCAAAGCCTTTGTCATAAACGCTCTTGGTAACGCTCTGTTTAGAGCACTTCTTTGAGGGAGAGTTCTGGCTTTTCTTTCTTTCTTATTTTTTTTAAGGCATAAAATCACTTGCAAAAAACAATGACCTATATTAATAGCACATTTAGAACCTTAACCAGTGCTTCCTAACATTAAATTTTACATTTAAGGCTTCGATAAAAACCATGTTTAAAATATTGAAACTATTGTCTTACTTTATGAATGCAGCCTGCCAACACTTATTGCACACCTACCCAGTGTAGAAAATCGCAGTAAGTACAAAGCCTGCCAGAATATTAAATTTGCAACTCATTTGCCAGAACACTTTGGCAAAATCTTCGTTTTTCTTCCCAAATTATAAACTTCAGTTAGTAAATATCTTCATGTTCATTACACATTTTAAAATACATCAGACTTGGTTGAGCTGGGAACTAAAGTTGGGTATCTACACATTCTTTTTGACTACTGAGTGTTGTGAATAATAAAGTTCTGGGTAATAGTTGACTAAAAGTTCCACTGTCAAATGTTTGACACAGAGAACATGAGTCCCTGATACAACACAGTTACTTTAAAGTCCTTGGTAAGTCTTATTTTAGCCAATATATTCTGCTTAATTTCCCCCTAAAGATTTTAAGCCACCAACATTTCAAATTTGGAACTAATTACAAAAATAAAATACTGGTCACAGATCTATCCTCCAAACAATAGCTGCTCAATCACGAAGTCACTACAGATATGAAGAGTTTTCCTTAAAGTCCTATGTGAATCTTAAATGTACATAGCCACAAGACATTCTCTGGAAGTAAGATTAAGGGCATTTCTTATATTTTGCATACATGCATTCTGATTCATTTTCTTCACTATAGAAAAAGGAAAGAAAGGAGGGGGAAGTCTTATGTAAAGGAAGGTTAGACTCCTCCATCCTACCCCATGATGTCACCAGGAAGGGATTTAGGTACATAGTGAAAGGGAGGGTCCATGCTTCTTAACAGGAGCAGGGTTGGGAACCAGCAGGAATCCAGTAAGCAAAAATTAACAATTTGGGGGTGGAACAAAACATTTTGTTTTGTTTAGCTCTTATTTAAGCAGAAACAGCTCTTGCTAGTAGGGCAAACAGGAGACCGAGGAAGTTGAGTGATGCAAAGGAGAGGTTTTGGTAAAGAGATTTCGTCCCAAACATGGAAGCTCAGACCATGTGCAACTAATGGCTTTTTGTCCAAAGGAAAATTTCAATCTTGTGTGGAATAGCTGGGAAGTGTTCATAAATGGACATAATATTTATATAAATTATAGCACAGGCTTCCTGCATTTAATTGCGTTTTTGGAGGAAAAGGGGAATCTAACAGAAGTCATAAGAAGTTGTTGAAATGTCCCACACTAGAGTGTGTGCCTTTGCTGAGAAATGAAAGCTATATTATGTGCTACCTTTTCATCTGTTGCATGTCTTTGCCAGCTGTGGAGACATGTCAGATGCCATTATTCTGTAGATTTTACTCTTTCTCAATTGCTAACCTCTTGTTGACAGTAATCAGAACTTGATGGAGGGGCCCATGCAGGTGTTATCTGATAGTCAGGGCTAGCATGATATAGTATGTGACAGCTTTAGTATTATAACCTGCAGGATGATACATCATCAAATAATAGTTCAGATAATCCTGAGTCTTTCAGCAGAAATGTAATTGTTACTCATCTAATAATATTTCCAGATGGCACAGTGGGTGAGGTGTGGGCTAAAACTGGAGGAAGACGAGGCTAAAAAGTGAGACTAAAGCAAAATATGAAATAAGGAAACTTACCAAGGATTGAGAAGAAGCATAAAACTCTTTGCAAAACTAGGGTTGCATAAGATTGGCCATGATGAAGAAGTGAGCAAAAGGAACATATTTAGTGCTGTTATGGAATAAGATTTTGATAAAACAGAAGGATCACTTGAAATGCTGCTCCCATAAGATTTATTCCTAAAGAGCAACCATTACAGTAAAAGTCAGTCAGAGTTTTCTTTATAAATTTCAGTACGGGGCACCCAGTTTGTAGAAATTATTTTCTTTCAGACTGCATCTTGTAATTAACATCTGAATATTGCAGTATACTATTCCAATGTTTTCTGCAAATTTTGGTTTATTAAAGTACAAAATTCAAGGTATGTTGTCAAATTTCACATTTGTCATTAAGTAACATTTACTAACTGACATTGTCTCTCTACCAGAGCCCACCGTGATTTTTGTTTCTAGACCAACTTACTAGCTCTCCCTGCAGACTGCACTCACTAGAATAGAGGACATGGCCTTTTAAATTATTAGACTTCTCAGCAATTACAGCAGTTCCCTGATAACCGAGCATATGACACCTACAAGAAATATTTTCCAAAACTTACAAGCAAATATTTAATGAGCAAATATTCTACAACTTGAAATTTTTAGTCCATGAAGGATTTTTTTTTTCATGTTTAGGAGAATGAAAAAGTGAAGAAAAATGCCCTAAAAATTTTCCAATCTCCAGAAGCAATGCTTATATTAACATTCTCATAATTTACTTCTAAGTTTTATAAGACATACCTAAAAAGTCTTTGTTTTTTAAGAAGCAGTAGAATTTTTATTGCATTATAGGTAGATAGATTCTATTTTCTGTTGTTTTGTCTTCCCAGCTAAATGAAACAGGACAGCTTATGGTCTGAGATCTCAGGTTTTGATAATTTCTCTTATTAAAAAAAAAAAAATCCTCACCTTAAATATGTAAAATGAAGAATTATGAAGATTTAGTTTGATGGAGTATCTTCATTCAGATATTTTTGCCTGTAAAGTAAATCTCCAGTATAACCTATTGAATGTATATAAGTGTGTTATTTTTTGTTTCATTTGGAAAGGATAATGGGTTTACATGGGTTTTCAATGTGAAGATCAGATCACTTTGTATAGTTTTTGTGCATCTTCTGAGCATCACTTTTAGTTAGAAGTGAAGACAATTTCCACTTTCGCAAACATGTGAGAAAAATTCACCTTCTTGAATAAGCTGCAGAGTGATTAAGTAGATTCACTCAAGTCTCGTAGAAAATAAGTAAGGCAGTCAGAAAGAGAAATTAGAATATCTCTTGTCTTATAGGCATTTCTACTATATCAAGCTTTAATTTTATTAATATATTAATGTTTTTGTCTAATTTATGGCCATAAATAGAAAAATAGTTTTGGGTTTTTTTGTTGACTTGATTGTAAACCAAAATATTTTCTTAATAAAAATGCCTGTCCAAATATTCTCTTTCAGTC
The DNA here is from genome assembly GCF_010015895.1 of Lontra canadensis. Taxonomy (NCBI): domain Eukaryota; kingdom Metazoa; phylum Chordata; class Mammalia; order Carnivora; family Mustelidae; genus Lontra; species Lontra canadensis. Next base: position 7,054,783 of record NW_022631067.1, read on the forward strand.
ATTTCAGTTATTCAAATCTATTATGTATCCATGTATCTATCACTGTATTTATGTAAGTAGGCTCCATGCCCAATGTGGAGCCCAGTGCAAGCCTTGAACTCACAACTCTTGAGACCAAGGCCTGAGCTGAGATCAAGAGTCAGATGCTTAGTCCACTGAACCACTCAGGTACCCCTGTTTGTTTGTATTTTTCAAGGGCCAGAAATTAGGGAACAGTAGGCTCACAGAGTTAGAAACGACCCTTCCCATTCTTCTTGGAGCTAGTGAGGTGCTTTCTCTAGCCTAACTGCTGTTGAATTACCAAGACAAGGATGATGTACTTAACATATTGGCCCAGTTTAAGATCTCCTAGTATGGAAAAGACAAACTGCAAAATTACCCCTTACATTTTTTTTTTTTTAATTACAAAAACTGTCAGAGCTTTTTCCTAAGTCTGTACTCCTAGTTAATTTAGCCATAACGTGAATGGATACTAGGGTAAATTTTTAAGATACAAGATAAAATGAGGCAGTATTGAATAAACCTCATTTTTTCCAAAAGATTGCACATTCTCTTTTGCATATACATGTGTTCTAAAACTGTATTCTTTAAGTAAATCTATGCGGTCACTCTTATTTTGTACTCTGCACTCACAATCTTTAAAATTTTTATAAAACACTTCTAAAAGTTACCTATTACTTTCTCAAATTGAGAGATTAAAAAACGGAAACCCAGACAGGTGGCTTCATTTGCCCAAGGACATACATACATTAATTGATAGGCCTGGGAATAGAAACCAGGTCTAGTTGTCTCCAACACTAATGTGTTACTTCTCTAGCATGGCACTTGGCTGATAGCCTTGATAGCTTTATCCTAAGGCAAACCAAATAAATACACTTTTATAAGAATATACTATTCTGCTGTACTTTTTTCGTTCTCTTTCTTTACCTTATTTAAATTTGTCCATCATTTAAGAAAAAATATATTTCCTAGCACCATGGAAATTGTCCATAACAGCAGATGATGTTGACAATATCAGTGCTTAACAGGACCCCAAGGCAATTCTTATACATTTTACATGTTAGCAAATTAGTCATGTGATATATTTACTTATTTATATTTTTAATTTATTTTTGGTTTTGGTAATTTTTCCCTTCAAAGCTTTTTCTATGTTACTAGGTTAAACAACTCAAAAATTTCCAGTATTTACCAATCCTGCATTATACATGTGCATGCCTAAGCTTGACACCAATTTCAGAATAACCTTAAACTATGGCTGCCTTCAAAAAAGTTTTGTTCATTTTACAAACAACATACAAATATTATAAATATATAATATATTATAACAAATATATAATATATATTTACATATAATATATCATATATATAGCAATATATGAATATGTATATAATAAATATTGCAAACATTGCTGTCTTAGTTCTTTCCTTCAAGTTTGCTTCCAAGGACATGAGATCATGTTTTCCAAAATATTGGCATTCATCTTCAGTCACTATATATAAATAAAAGGGTCAATTAAAACTAACATCTTGAGTTTAGGTTACACATCTGTTGATAATATCAAGAGAGATGTTCTAGAATTTCAATTTTAGCAAATATGCTTTCTTCTTGAAATTGCCATGACAAGTAATGTGCCTAGAGGTCACATTTTCTTTGCAATTATTTTTTGAAACACTTCTTTGTTTAACATATGGTTATAGACATATAGATGTATATAGATATATTTAGAGAGGCCAGATCTTAATCCAGTTAAGAACCAATTGATTGGGGCGCCTGGGTGGCTCAGTGGGTTAAAGCCTCTGCCTTTGGCTCAGGTCATGATCCCAAAGGTGCTGGGATCGAGCCCTGCATCGGGCTCTCCTCAGCAGGGCCTGCTTCCTCCTCTCTCTCTGCTGCTGCTCTGCCTACTTGTGATCTCTGTCAAATAAAGAAAATCTTAAAAAAAAAAAAATCAATTGATTGATAAAATTTAGTTTGAGAATACACAAATATCCACAGCAGTGTACTTAACCAAAACAATATCCTTAACTTTTCAAAACAAGTAGAAAGGAAGTTTAGAAGGAAGGAAGGAAGAAGGAAAAGGAAAAAACTTTTGAACACCATTAGTAGTAGAATATTGCAGTCTAGGAGTTCTACGGTTGGATAACATTAGTGCCTCCCTTTGGATATTTCAGAATTCCATGGTAGGTGTGAATACCTTCAGAACAGGGAGACTTTCTGCAAAATACATTAACTCTAAATTACTAATCAAAAACAGATTGCACTGAGGGGCAGAGTGAGTATGGGAATTGAAATTCCAAGACCGCACATTATTGCTCGCTTAGGGATACTGTGTTAGGTAACAGCAAAGAGAAAGGGAGCCGTGGAAAGGCCAGTTGTCTTAACATCTAACACCAGAGCATGTTCTAAGTGTGAACCATAATATCCAAAGGGACTGGGACCTAGGTGTCTGCTTGCTTGATCTAATCCCATAAGGGAAAAAGCTAAAGGCAGTTGACAGAAGCAAGTGATTTTTAGGTCTGTATTTTTTTTTTTCCCTAAATTGTCCACTGCTGTTCAGGTGTTCCATGTGAGGTAGACAAGGGCAGTTTTCATTAGTTGGCTCCCTATGTTTGTATTCCTGCCCTGAAACAAAACAAAACAAATGTGAAGGCTTTTCATCATTTCCCCTTTATGCTATGTTATTTTTCCTAACATACTTTCATTGTCTTGTGAACACACTGAAGCAGAGGGAAAGCAACACAGTATTCTGGTCTGATGTATGTTAGGAAACTGTTAGGAAAATGGAAAAAGCACTAGTCTTAGAACTACCAACATCACCTCCAGGACTGACCTTCTGGTCCCATCCCAAAGATCCTGGTTTAGAGCCATACTTATGATACCATGCCTTCTGACTTCTTCACAAAAAATTCTTTGAATTGGTAAAATAATGACATGTTCCTTAAACATATCCTTTTTCTAATATGTTTAAAGCTTTTTTAAATTACAAAAACTTCTGTTGGTTTAGAATTACACCAAAATCATGAAACAGAAAAACTGAAATGTGCAGAGGTCCCAAGTATAGCCAATCAGCCTCCAGTAGAACCAACTTAAAACTCTCTGTGCATGAGGGTGGGTGGGAAGGGATGAGCCCCAGCAGGAATGTATGGCAGACCTGGGTCTGTTCAGCAGAATGGAAATGAAAAAAGGAAATAAAGAGTTTAATTGCTCCCAGAAAAAGGAGCTTTTAGCGTCTACATATTGACCAAGAAGGAGAGATGACATTAGTTAGAGGAAATGAAACTTTTTGAGGGATGACATGAGATCCATCCTAATAGAAAGTTGGCTCAGATTTCTGCTCTGGGATATGAAAACAAACAAATAAAAAAAAAAAAAAAAATTAACAAAAATCACTATCTCCCAGTCTTCAGAAAAGCATTATGTATAATATCTGTTTGATGGACACAACATGGTTTTGAGTATGGCTTCAAGATAGGCATAATACAAAAGCAATGCCTCCTGTAGGAAGCTCTCCACTCCTGGATTTCATACCCAGTCTGGCAGGGTTTTTCTCACCTGGATACGAGTAGTGAGTGTATTCACTGGATATGGTTTTCAACTTCCTCTCTACATCTCTGTTCATGGTATCATTCCTCAGAATAATGGTTCTCCAAGTTTGGGACCAAAAAAAAAAAAAAAAAAAGTATCTTTGCTAGTTGTTTTAACATTATGAAAACTTTCAGAAGTACTTTGAAATAAAAATTCTCCCTATCTCCATTATAAATATTTAAAGACAATTGTTATGCTAGTCTGGAGTATTTTGAAAATTTGTGAGCTATGCAACAAATGATTTAATAACTAAATCCATGCGTGTTGTTGTTTATATTCAATGTAATAATATATTTCATACAGCCTCTCCCGGTGAGCATCAGGGTGACAGAATTCCAGATAGGATTTTGGATATATTGTTTCTGTAAACATCACCCATGAGATTGAGTTTGCCATTATTTCATAACCATAGGTACTTCAATAATGACATATTAAAAACTAAATAGTTAGACTCTGAAAAATAAATCACCCTAGGTCAGAAAAGAGACACAAGTTTCCAGAAACAGACAGAATATTAAAAAAAAAATGAACTTGGAATAAAACAGTTATTAGATTCTGAATGTGGCAATATTCTGCATTTGCATATGGCAGGTGAACCAGAAGCATCTCAAAACCCTAAATCATCATCGCTTTGGGGGTCAAAATATCTTCAGTGAAGCTTTTATAAAAAGATGTTTTTCTAAAAAAAAAAAAAAAAGAAAGAAAAAAGAAGAAAAATAAATTTCTAAACCAAATATGAGGCACTCCATTGGAATCAAGCCACATGACATAGCAAAGCAAAGGCCAAACAACAGAGACAAAACTGTTGGTAAAGAACTCACACCTCAGATAAAGTTTAGAATTGGCTATAATACACAACTCAGGAGTTACTTCAATCAACTCAAAATGGAGGTGGCCCAGGGGATGATGGATAAAGATGAGAATAAAAAAATAAATAAAACAATAAGAAAACTAGTAAGCCCCGGAAGAAAAACCGTCAAATTCATGTGGGCTGGCCTGATGTCCTCTTTTTCTCCCTGGCTAAAAAAAATAAAAATAAAAATAAAAATAAGAATATGTATGTATTCTTATTTTTATTTTAAAATAAATAAATAAATAAATAAAAATATAAACATAAACAATAAATAAATTATATATATATATATATATATATATATAAAATTTATTTGACAGACAGAGATCACAAGTAGGCAGAGAGGCAGGCAGAGAGAGAGAGGAGGAAGCAGGCTCCCTGCTGAGCAGAGAGCCCGATGTGGGGCTGGATCCCAGAACTCCGGGATCATGACCCGAGCCAAAGGCAGAGGCTTAACCCACTGAGCCACCCAGGCACCCAAGAATACATATATTTTTTTAAATCTCATAGTCCAAGAAGTGGTACAAAATGTAATAGAGATACCAGGAGTCAAGAGCAGACAGACCTTCCTGTTTATGCTCAGAGGATGGGTGGATAGCCTACAGGGAAGGCTACAAATCCCATCAAGCTTAACGTATCTCCCAAAGGGCCTATTTAAGATTTCCTCAATAGATTGAGAAATAGAACCAAGTTTCATGGACTTAATAAGCTGTCAAATAAGAAGACCTTCCTTTAATGATAGGAATTCTGAGTTATGTTACATAACTCTTAGATCTAAACGCATAATTAGCTCTTATATCTAAACACATAATCCTTGAGTCAAAAAAGACCTTAAAAAAAAAAAAAAAAGATTTTACTTATGAAAGAGAGAGAATGAGAGAGAGCATGAGCAGGGGAAGGGGTAGAGGGAGAAGCAGATGCCCTGTCAAGCAGGGAGCCCACTGTAGGGCCCAATCCCAGGACCCTGGGATCATGACCTTAGCCAAAGGCAGAAGCTTAACTGACTGAGCCACCCAGATGCCTCCCAAGGAAGACCTTTTACCATCACCTTTACCTATGTTTGTAGGTAGGCAGGTTATTTCCAAAGCCTCACTGAACAATAAAATATAAGGTAATGCATCAGACACTGTTTAATACTTTCTCTCAGTTGGTCCTAATAATTAGTTCTTTGGTTGCCTTGGAGCCTCCATTTGATACCGTTTCTCATACCTTGCCCTAGTCATTACTCAAATAAGTTAAGTTTTATAAAGTTCTTAAAATTGCTTCGTGGTATGTAAATGTTCTTACGTAAATGTTATCACATAAATAAAATCTCCCTCTTCCCCAACCAATTTAGATTTCATGGTCCATGGACTTTGACAACACCTTTATCAACTTTTTCAACTCATTTTCTTGGGGCTCCTGGGTGGCTCAGTCGTTAAGTGTCTGCCTTTGGCTCGGGTTATGATTCCAGAGTCCTGGGATTGAGCCCTGCATTGGGATCCCTGCTCTGCAGGAAGCCAGCTTCTCCCTCTCCCACACTTCCTACTTGTGTTCCTTCTCTCGCTGTGTCTCTCTCTGTCAAATAAATAAATGAAATCTTTTAAAAAATAAATAAATAAACCTATTTTCTTAATTTTTATCCTATCACACATACACACTTGAAAGAAAAATCCAGAGTTTGAAAAGGAAAAAAAAAAAAAGTCATGTCTAACTCTCCACCTAAGCCAGGCTTATGAGCAACCCTGGCAGGTTTCACATAACCAAGCAAAGAGTGGTCAGGATAGAATTCTGAGTGGCACCCACATGTGAAGCCTCCAACCTCCCCAATCTACCTATCAATGCTCTCACAACATCCACTGATTATCTACAACCCTCATCAATCCTCTTCTCAGGAACCTCTCCCTGTAAACCTCTCACTGCACTTGGTCTCCTACCTTACCTCCCCACTTAGGTATAGACTCACTATTTCCTTACCACACTGAGCAGATGATTTGGTCAAGCTGCATTCACTTGCAGCACTGAATGTTAACTTTCTCTGCCTTCCGCAGACAAACTTAAAAAAGAATTTTCTAAATTGAATGTATCTATTTCCTGAGCTCTCCTCACTGCTCTAGTTTTTCCTACCCTGAACTTGATTTAGTCTTCATTCTTGATTTCCCTGGACTTCTGTGTTCATGGCATCATTTGCATTTTTCTCTGCCTTCAGATGCCCCTCCACAGTCACCTTTCTCTGGATCATTATTATGGACTGAATCATGTACTTCACATTCATATGTTGAAGCCCTACCTACCAACGTGACTGCATTTGGATAGAGCCTGTAGGGGGGTAATTAAGGTCAAATGAAATCTTAAGGATGGGGCCCTAATCCAACAGGACTGGTGTTAAGGAGAGAGAGAGAGAGAACCTGCCAACACTTGATCTCCAGAGCTATGAGATATTCTACCTCTGTCATTTAAGCCATGGTATTTTGTTATGGCAGCCAGAGCAGATAAATGCAATCACTTTCCTCTTTGTGTTTCTTAAATGTTACATTCCTTGATGTTTCAGGCCATTTCCTCTCCATTTCTGCATTTTCCCCAGAGGTAGTTGTACCCACTCTCAAGTCTTAAACTATCACCTCTATGTGAACCACTTGCCCAATTCTTAGTCTTAGCTTTCTAGCAACCTACTGATGAACTTCACCCATGGGTCTTACAAGTCCTTCAAACTGAAAATGTCTAAAGTTGAATTTGTCACTGAATACCTCCAACCCTCTCCAAATTACCATTTTTCCTCATTTCCAATGGTGATGTTTTGTACCTGCACAAGGAAGAATCCTGTAAGGCAATCCTCATCTTCCATCTTCATTGTGTCCCTTTGATGGACAGATACACCACAGGTCTTTGAAATTCCTGAACATTTCTCTCAGAACTGATTACACTTCCGCATTCCTACTGCCAATACCCAAATGTCTTGGCTACTCTTATTTTCCATCTTGGCAACAATAACAAATTCCTACCCTGTTTCAATTTCTCCATTGCTCATCTCCTATCCATTCCCTACTGGTAAATATGAATCTGATAATGCTTAACTCCAGCTTCAAATGCTTGGAATCCTTTCCAATGTCTCTGGGTTTAAATATCTTATAGAACCCCCATCTGATGTACCTTTTTCTTGCCAACCTTCCTCTTACAATTCCTATCCCATCAATTTCAAATATCTTTCCATTCTTCCTATTTAAAGAAGGGGTTCTCTCAAAATTTAAAAGTAGCAAATTTTAAGCAATCAAAAAGTTTATCTAGTCAATATGTTCTACCACCTAAGATGATACAGATCTGAAAGAAAAGCAGTTTATAAAATATTGATGTCCATAACAACCTAGGCGCTAGAAATATAGAGATAGTAGCACAAAATAGTGGTAAGAGTATAGACTATTTTATAGTATTAGTAACGTTTTCTTGATTGCAAGCAATAGAAACTGACTCTTGCTATTTTAGAGGGTGGGGGAGGCACTATAGTAGCTCATAAAATTAAACAAGAACTTAACAGTGAAGCCAGGGAGCTGGGGAAGAAGCCAGGATAACACTAGAAAATCGGCAATAGGAGTTTGTGGATTTTGCCTTGAGACTTCTGCCTTCGGTGAGGCTCAGGGTATGTGGCTCGAGGCTTTATGTCTCTGCATTCCAGATTTCAGGTAACTGAGGATGAGAATGTGATTGTCGTCACTGGCACCAAATGTCTGCCCTGGGGTCAGATCACTAAGTCCACCTGGCATGCCTCAGAGCAGGGAATGGAGATTAGGGGTGCCGTTCATGGCTGTTTGTAGCGAGTCACTCCAGAGAATCAGGGTTCACTTTCATTTAGGAATGCCCTGACTGGGTCTACTACACTAGAAACTACTTAGTGTAAGTTTCTGTTTAAAGTACTTACTGTATAGGATTGGTCTTTTGAAATTTATTTATTTATTTAAATATTTAGTTAGTTTAGAGAGAGAAAGCAGGGGGAGGGGCAGAGGGAGAGAGAGAGAAAATCCTGAAGTGGACTCCCTGCTGAGTGGGGATTCCCAACTCCAGGCTGGGTCTCATGACCCTGAGATCATGACCTGGACCAAAATCAGGAGTTGGCCACTTAACCAACTGAGCCACCTAGGTACCCCAATATTTTGTACTTGGAAGTTGAATGAATAAGTGACCATTTTATAGTATGCTTTAGCAAGTGATGTTGGGAAGGGTATCGTATTAAAGGAGTTTAATTAATTATTTCAATTATCAGCTAAGAAAGGAGGAATGTATGAAAGATTTCTTTTGCCGCATAACAGGATTCCTGTTATGCTTATTCGAGATGACTTATAATACAGCCTGAACAGATGAGAGGAGTGTGATTTTTTTATATTTAGAATTGCATTTACAGTGAGCACCTAAATATTTTATATTCTAAAGGGGTATTTGAACAGGGTCTGTAGATTGTTTTGTCTTTCTAGACATGGATTTTGGCCTAAGGCATTCCCTCCTACTGGGGGAACAGTCACCAGCTCACCCTAGAAAATGCAAGACTGCTGAGCAATGCTATTATATCTCCTGGCCTGCAAGCCCAACCTCCCAGCCCTTCTACCTCTCCAAACCCACTCACCTGGAAGCTTCAGGGGAGCCTTTTATTATTGAAAGGGCTCTGAGAATATGAAACAGCTGGTCATGTCTAATGTCTTAAAGATGCACACATGCTCACTTTTTATTTAATGCCCTCCTGGTAGTCTGAGCAGATGCTTGCTGAGTTGCAACATGAGTCATCCGAAAAGTATGTATCTCAATTCCACCCAAAATATCATCGGAAATTTACATAACTTTTTTTTTAAACAAACTAAATATATATATATATACAAGTGATTGTAGGAAGCAAAGAGGATTCACCTAAAACTGAATGATTAGTGAGGACCTAATTGGGTGTGCCTGGTGTCTTTTCTACCAGGACTTGCTTTTTACTGAAATATTTTACTGAAATAAAATACTAAAACATTATTTTAACTATGCAAATGAAGGGTCGTCAAATCTAATCAATTTGCAGTGTGACAAAGTCATCTGTTGATCTGCCAATTTGCCAAGGTGTCTCAGCTGTTTGGGATAATGCAAATTGTTTAACGTCCAATCATTTAAAGTGGATTAGAAGATGTTGTGATTAAAGAGTTTAGAATATGAGGAAAATACATACTGAAACAGTAAATCAAAATTAAAAGGAAGTTTTAACTTATCTGTTTTATGTTTTAATGAGCTCAACCTCCCAGTATACTAATAATATTGTATATTAACATCTTTGCAAAGGTGCCCACCATTGCCACCGACATGCAACTTTGATGTGTTCCTGTGTTTCATTTTTCAATATGAACGAATCAGTTGGATTTTGGCATTGCCTAATTAATTTTGGTGTCACCGTTTTCCCTTATTTAAAATCCTGACACTATTAAAGACATCTTATGGGCTTCTGGAATCACAAACATAAATACCAATAGCTTTAAGGAAAAAAATCAGAAATAGCATTATGACAATAAGCTGACTTTTTTCCCCATTTGCTCTGAATTTATGTCTTCATAAATATAATAACTGCATAGTGCCAACTTAAACCATCATGGGGCGCCTGGGTGGCTTAGTTGTTAAGTGTCTGCCTTTGGCTCAGGTCATGATCCCAGTGTCCTGGATGGGGTCCCACATCGGTCTTCCTGCTCAGCAGGAAGTCTGCCTCTCCCTCTCCCATTCCCCCTGCTGGTGTTCCCGCTTTTGCTGTCTCTGTGTCAAATAAATAAAATCCTTTTTTAAAAAATCATCATGTATCATCCAAATTAAAGAATGCATACATTTAGGATTAGCTGTGGCTGAGAAACATAAGAATCATCACTGGCTTAAACAGGACAGAAGCTGACTTCTCCATCACATTAACAGAGCTCAGAGAGAACCATCTAGAGGGGCTGAAGCCTTGCAAAGCGCCAGGGACCACAACTTCTCTAACTTTGTTGCTCCCATTGTACATATTTCCATTCCCAGGATCATCTGATTATTGGAGAAGGCAGATGGAGTTTGTGACATGTGAACTATGTTGTACCCAGTAGACAGGTATTGAGAAGTGTTGACTCTATGCCATGAAAGCATAAAACTTGCTTTCATCCCCAGTGGTCAGACTAGTCATGACACTCCTAGCTATGAGAACATCTGGGAAATGTACCAAAAAAAATGCATGGGGGTATGTTTTTATCCAGAAAGGTGCCAAGAGATAATGAGTAGAATCCACTCCATTCTCCAAATTTTAGTTGTCATTTCACACATTGACTGTTGGGAATGCAAATGATGCAGCCACCGTGGAAAACACTGTGGAGGTTCTTCAAAGTAGTAAAATTGAACTACCATATGACCTAGCAATCCAACGTCATGATGTTTATCCACAAGAACTGAAATCAGGATCTTGAGGAGATATAAACATCCCCTTGTTCACTGAGGCACAGTCACAATAACAAAGTTGTAGAAACAAACTTACTATTAAATGAGCTGATAAATGTGTACAGAAAATGTGGTTTGGACGTACAATGGAATGCACCCAGCCTCTGAAGAGAAGGAATTCTGCTCTATGTAACAATACAGGCAAACCTTGAGGACATTATGCTCAGTGAAATAAGCCAGTCATGGAAAAATAAAAAGAATTTAAAATATAAAAATCAGCATGGGCAGAAAAAAGAATGAGAGGACAGAGCATATGTACCTATGATCTGCTGAGCCCAATACCCAGTTTCTGTTTACTAAGGCTTGGATAGGGAAAGAACTTTGTCATGTTTCAAAACGTCAATGTCAAAGTACTTACAAAAGATTTTGTCCCATGGTGCATGACGGGACAATGAAAACAGACGTGGCTTCCTCAGCTGGCTTTTTTCTGGAGGAGTTTTCCAAATGAAGAAATGGGGAGATAAAATCTTAAGTGAGAGCAGAAGTAGTTCAGGTCTCACATAATATCTTGAACCAAAGAGCAGGAAACATGAAAGAAGCGACCTAAAAATCTGCATGTAAATTCCCCCCAAATTATTAGTTTGCCCCTAAGCTTCAACTGTGCAGAAACTTAGTAGAAACGAACAGGTAGGAAGGTAAAGATCAGGAAAGGGTTTCAGTAGCTAGTACCTCTTGGAGTTCAATGCCAGCCAAGGGGAAGGTGTTAGGGTTAATATTTCAGGTTTTCAGTTGAAGCCCCATTCAGGGCTTAGGAGGGAAGGCTATACATAGGAATCAACTGTGCTCTAAAAGTCAAAGCAAAAACCTAAATAAATTGGTTCTAATATATCCTAAAATCCCACATCAAATTTCAGTGAATACAAACACACTTGAGAAAATAAGCCATCATAAGAAAAGTGTAAAAGATCAGTTACAGATAACTGTACGGTCAGACTAAAAACATACACAGGTTTTGGAACTATAAGTTGACACCATGCAGGATAGGCTTGATTAAGTTGTGGTGGTAACAGATAATCCGGAAACCAAAGGTGTCACACCAGTATTTTTAGCGGCCAGAAAATATCTTAAAAATAAAAGTAGATGTATTTATTTAAATCAACATGTACTCTATTTACATTATGAGTAATTATGAAAAATGTATGAAATTTGGACACAACAAATAAATTGTAATTGCTTAGTTTGATCCAATGGCCAGACTCCCAGCCATATTATACTCAGAAAACTAAACATTTCTGCTTTCAGTGATTATGTTCTTAAATATCCTTCCAATACTATAGACATGGTTCTTTAATTAGATCACTATTTTGTAAGCTGCTTGTTTAGAGGAAAGTATGGTCCCAAGATTGTGGATGATAAGCCAAACCCATTGTGATTTGCTAATTGATCACTCCGATTGAAAATGCAATTTGAAGAGGGCGGTGAGATATTCACACATTGTTTCCCTCAACTATTTCAGATGATTTTTTTTCTTTATGCATGCCTTTATTTCCTATAATCTTATACTTCATTCTGAATGTAAAATATAACCAACTTTTATGCAGTGTAAAGCAGAACTTGGAAAATATCCAATTAGTTTCATCAAGGAGTACCCCGATCTGATTATTCAAATTAAAAATAGAACTAGTCTTGAATTATAAATTTTGCTAACTTCATTGTCTGTTTAGGCAAAAAGCTATGCTTTCCTTCCTAGAGTGTCTATTTTTGGACTTCAACTATATGAAAAGGGAAGCATGCTGTTTTGTGGCTACGATAAGTTTAACAAGGGAAAATTGTTCATAATACTCTGTCAATTCATATATAAATATATCTTATAAAATCAGATAGGAAGGATATAGTATTAATATTTTATAGAATGCATTTTATGTTTCACAAAATAAGTAACCATTGGATATACAAAAATGAATAATATGTGCTTATAAGGGGCTCCCAAACTAATAAATTCAAGATGGTTTTCAATATAGTATATACACAAATAGCCTAAACTAACTGTTTAGAAGTAGACCAGTAGGCCTGTATTTTCAGTTTCAAATGAGATGCTAGAAGTTAGAAAATCTTCCAAATAGATTAGGCTGCTAATCATATAGGTTAGGTAAAATTGGTTTAACTCCATCCTATGGTTGCAAACAGCTTTAAAATCTCCATGCACTTGTGTTATCCAGTTACAAGTTAAGTGCATACACCAACAAGATCAGTGCCTATGCATTTCTGGCATGTAATGAGTGTTTCCTGTTCATCAAAATCAGAAATGGATGATGCAAAATAATCCCATGTCTTCTTGAAATTCACCTCTTTCTTTGGTTCAGCAGAAGTTTATTTATTGTTACTACGTGCCAGAAATAGTTCTAATCACTGATAGATACAGACAAAACATCTTTTGAATCGGGAGAGATAAGCAATACAAAAAAGTTTATTTTATTTAAGCTTAGGATTTGATTAATGCAATGGGGAAGAATAAAGCAGAGGAAAGACAGAGGCTGCTGAGTGAAGTTTTAACTTTAGAGTGAGGGACATGGGGAGAACCCATGATGACATGGAGGACTCAATATGAGATGACATATTAGAGCAAAACATCAAGGAAGAGAAAACATGAACTAGGTGGGGATCTGGAAAGAAAGACTTACAGGTGGAAGAAAAGGCAGGTGCAAAGGCCCTGGGACAGGAGTTTTTCTGGCATGTCAGGAGATCTGCAGAGCCAAGTCTAACTGGAGCAGGATACAGAAGCACTAAAGCAATGGAAGATGTAGTCAGAGGTGATGGGGACTTTTCACTCTGACGTGAGAAACCATAGGAGGATTTTATGCAGACTATCTGGTCCTGATGTTCTCAGACAGTCATGCTCTGTTTCTGTAGCCCTTCATTCTCTTAATCACACAGATGATTATTTCATTCTTTATTTTCTTTTTTATCCTTAAAATATCCTTTTTTTTTCACTATAATCCCCAGTCCCTCTCCTTCATTCTCATCCGACAACTTGTTTCATGGGAAAAGCCAGAAGTTACCAGAAAAGATTTCACTCGAGTTCTCACTCCCACTGCATCTGCCCCTTCCCATCAACCTGTCATGAAAGGAAGTTGCCAGGTCCTCTCCAAGGCCAACTCCACCACCTGTGCCAGATTTCCCATCTCCTCTCTGGATTATCCTTTTTTTTTTTTTTTTTTCTGGTTACTCTCTGTAGCTGGGGAGAGCGACAGTGTGTACATGGCCATAAGGTGACTTAAGGGAGGGGAAGATAGTCATCAAGAACCCTGGGATTCTTGCAAAGACTAATGTAGGTCATGGTAAAAGGCATAAAGGGCTCCTTTGGTTATCTTCAGGTGCTGATAACAGACAAGAAGGGGGGATTGAGATTCTCTGCTTCACTCCTGCCAACGTGGATGCAAAGGCCAGCAGAAGGGGGACAGCAGTCAAGAAGTCTATAAACTTTAGTAGCAGTTGCCACATGTTCCCCCAAACTCTTCATCTTCTCAGTTAGATGATTTTGTGCTTTTGGAAATGTTGACTCATACCCAGAACAAAACAACTGCCTCTGTGATGTGGTTTGTTCCAGGAACAAAGGTAACTGTCCTTGGCCAAATAAAACACAGTGGCACACCCCCATTGAGCAGATGGGTAGATAGAACTTTTCCAGGAGTAGCATAGGAAGCATCTCTACCACACTACCTTCCCGTTTCTCTTCATGAGGAGTTTTGGGAGGTGTCAGGGCCTCTCAGTCTGGGAATCTCTTAAATAGATAATCTAATGTCAGGCACACATCAGTGTGATCATGACAGATATGAAGTGGTGGAGACACTGTTGTAATATTTACATACCAAGTACATAGTGTCTTCAACGTTAAAAGTATATAATCCCCGGAGTGGTTATGCTCATGGTTTCTTCCTTCTAATTTATGGAAATAGCAACTGGAAGATATACAAAAGCAGAGACACTGAAAAATCAAGCTGATATTTTCTGCAAAAATGAGACAAGTTTGGAAAATACTGAAATAGGGTGAGGATCTAAAACTCAAAAGGATGGGTCAGCCACCCCACCTCCCCTCAAAAGCGTAGGTGCCATGAACCCCGATCAAGGAGATGAATAAATGTTATAAGAGAGAGAACGTCTCCTCCTGGGATTCACTCTTCTTCAGGCTACAATAACTGGATGTTGCATCAAACACTGCGCTCTCACGATGAAGGTCAGAGAGACAAACAACAACCTCATCTGTCATAAGATGGGAATCACATTTCCCACTTAAGATCAAAGCGAACCGTAGACATTGTCATCCAAGACCACACAAAACAAACCAGAGCAAAAATAAAATCAACTATGTTAACACAGCACACTGTAATAGTAAAAAAAGAAATAAGTTAAACAACTTACAGTTACCTAAGAACATGAATTCAATGAAAAAAGAAAACATGCAGGGGATAAGAGGGGATGCTACAGAACCATGCTCAGCCAAGAACAGAAAATACTGGGAAACAACTCAGATTTACCTAACTACTGAAGCAATGATGTGGAGGAGTAGTTCTCAAACCTGAATGTTTTTCTGACTCACCTGCTTATACTGTTTAAGGCACAGAACGTTGGGCTCCACTCCCAGTGTATCTGATTCAGCAAGTCTGAGGAAGGCTGAAAACTCAACTTACTTTTCAAACAAGTTCTTAGGTGATGCTGATGCTGCTGGTGTGGGGACCATATTTTGAGCCCTATTTATATAGGGGATGGAGAAAATAACAGGCAGCACTGTTAAAAGAAAAACACTTGGCAACAATTAGATGCACACATAGGCAAAGTTGAAGTAATGTAAGTAAAATTCATAGCAGCTTGAAGGGAAGAATAGTTTTTGTCTGTTGAATCTGGTCAAAGAACAGTTCAACAGAAAGAACTCAAAGATTTGAGAAACCATGGTAAAATGAGTTCTGTTCAGTAGGAATCAATTTAAATACAAAAGCAATACTAAATAACTGTGGGAAGTATAGTTACAGGATTGAATAACAATGTTACGGATCTTAAGAATGTAAGATCTAATATAATTACAGAATTGAACTGTGAGGAGGAAGTGCCAATGTATTAATGCCCTTGTTTTCCATGGCAGAGAGGCTAATATTGAGATGTGACAATACACAAAAACATAATGACCCTAGGGATAGCTGGGTGGCTCAGTCGGTTATATGTCTGCTGTAGGCTCAGGTCATGATCTCAGGGTGCTGGGTTCCAGCCCTGCATTGGGTTCCCTGCTCAGTGGGAGGTCTGCTTCTCCCTCTCTCTACCTCTCCCCTGCTTGTTCTCTCTCTCTCTGTCTCCCTCTCCCTCTCTCAAATAAATAATTAAAACCTAAAAAATATATAATGATTCTAAACATTTAATGTCTTTAAAAATTATCTTGATTTCAGAAATAATATCTTGTAAGAAATTTTATGTTCAGTGATTTTGTCTACTTTTTTCAGTTTTACAATACATTCATTTCAACTAAAATTAACCTGAACATGTAATTTATTATTTTAAAATATCACATGTGATATGATAACACTTAAAATATACCTTGAACTATTGTTCTCTCCCCTGTCTATATATTTTCATCAGTGTATATTTATATAAAAATTTTTAGAATATTATGCACCTGAAGTTCATCACTTTATTTTTGGTGGAGAGACTGGAAAGATTTTTTTTCTTCTCTTATCTTCTACTATGTTTCACATTACTTAAATTCCTTATGTTGTGCATATCGGTTTTACACAAAATATTCTTTTTCTAGGAAATGGAAATAAAATTTTAACAATAACAATAACAAAAATCCTCATGGGAAAAAATCTAATTGTGGGGAAAAATCTGAATGATAAATGAATTAAACATATCTTTTTTTCTGGGAAAAAAATTCCAATGTAAATTATTTAGTCACAAACCATTAGAAATATCTCCAGAGAATGTCATAGCTGCACTTAAGCCATGTGGAACTTGACAGTATAATTATGCAAAGTTAAAAACTTAGGTGTGAGTGTGTGTGTGAGAGTGTGTGATTATAGTAGTGAGATTCTTTTTTTTTTTAAGATTTTATTTATTTATTTGACAGACAGAGAGGCAGGTGGAGAGAGAGGGGAAGCAGGCTCCCTGCTGAGCAGAGATCCTGATATGGGGTTTGATCCCAGCACCCTGAGATCATGACCTGAGCCAAAGGCAGAGACTTAACCCACTGAGCCACCCAGGTGCCCCATACAGTAGTGAGATTCTTAAGAAGAAAGCTAGAATACTTTTTTTTTTTTTTAAGATTTTATTTATTTATTTGACAGAGAGAGAGATCACAAGCAGGTAGAGAGGCAGGCAGAGAGAGAGGAAGAAGAAGGCTCGCTGCTGACGTGGGGCTCAATCCCTGGACCCTGGGATCATGACCCGAGCTGAAGGCAGAGGCTTTAATCCACTGAGCCACCTAGGTGCCCCAACTAGAATACTTTTAAAACAAATATTTGATTTCCAAATAGTACTATTTAGAGAAGTCCTGTGTTTTCATAATTATTCTTAATTAACAAGGGCTTATCACTGCTTCCTATAATCTTTTAAGATGCAAAAATATATTATTAAAAACAAGGAAATAGAGCTACTATGTTTAGAATATAGAAATAAGGAACCTCACACACTTAATTCATCTCTTACCCCAGGGGTGGGCCCTGAGGTGCTCTGGGCACCTCCAAATTCTGTGGAACACACTGGCATACCTTTAGGTCTTGGAATAGTCAATGAGCTAGAAAAAGGCAGAGATTTAAGAAATAATCTCTGCCTTATTTACAAATCATCAGAGTGTATTTGCTTGTCCATTTCAGACCAAATTCACTTAATAAAATTTAACTTAGAGAGTTCTGTATTTAAAAATACTCCGTTTCAGCTCTAGTTCTTCATGAATATATATGAGCAATAGAAAAACTGATAAAGAAGAAAAAAGCATACACATACTGCATACTTTGAAATATTTAAAAATAAATTATTATGTATGTGTGTATTTATACATATATGTGTGTGTGTATATATATATATATATATATATATATTTCTTTTAATTAGTAGAATATTCCATCAATAGTTCTTTGTTGCACTTTTCCTGCTAAACATTAAGTTGGTTGATTCTGTGATTTTAATTCATTTCAATAACTTTCTTATGTCATTTAGACATAGGCATCTTTTATGAAAATAAATCAACAGACATATCATGGTCCTATGATGACTAACTACTTTTTAGACTACAGAAAAATTATGTAACTTTACATTACAGAATACTTTCCAAAGTTGATAATGTTGCCAGGCAGAAAAAAAAGGTCAGGCGATTTAAGGAGTATACATATGATCAGAATTAACCTAAAATTTATATATTTTCCCATGAAGAAATTTATACCATTTCAAGAACATAAAAATATAAATCCATCATAGGTAAAAAGCCTGGAAAAATCTAATTGTTAAATATGTAAGTGTTTCATATTACTTCAGCAATAAACAACATTTTGTAGGTTTCATAAATCTTCCCAGGAAGATCTAATATCTATACCATTGTTGTTTTTTATAAAAGTAGGTAAACATTTATCAGAGAAGCCCAAATATTGTCCCTTCAATTTTCCTTTGAAACATGAACTTTTCTACTTAAGGCAAACATTAAAGAACAGTAATAGGTCATTCAAGGATAAGATTCTGGCAGAATATAATAATAAAAGAAAGAATATAAATAACACAGATAGGTTCAGACTCTTACATCTCTTTGTGAGAATGCAGTAGGCCATAAACACACGTGCCATTTGGGAATCATATAGCCAGGATTACACCACACGGAGACTATATTAGTTGCTGGGGCTACCATGACAATCTAACACAAATTAAGTAGCTTAGACAACAAAAATGTATTGTCTCACAGTTCTGGAGATTGGAAATCCAAGATCACCAAGTTGGAAGGGTTCGCTCCTTCTGAGGCGTGTGAGGGAACATTTGTTCCATGTGTCTCTCTTAGGTTCTGGTGGTGGCTAACAATTTTTTGTGTCCTTAGCTTGTAGATGGATCACCCACACTTTCCTCTTCATCTAGCATCCTTCCTGTGTGTATATCTATGTCTAAATTTCCCCCTTTTTATAGGGATACTGGTCACATTGGATTAGGGACCTATCTTCTTCAGTATGGGTTTGTCTTACCTATTCACATTGCAAGTGATCCTATTTCCAAATAAGATCACGTTGTGAAATACTGAAGGTGAGGACCTTGATACATGGATTTGGGGTACACGATCCAACACAGAACAAAAATCCTGTGTTAAATTGAGAAGCTCTAAAATCTGAGACACAGCTACTAATCTTTTTCCTGGAATCCAAATAGTAACTTTGGTTCCTATGTCAATCATAGGATAGTTAGACAATTTTTAAGGCAGGGATTGCAGCAACAATGCCAATGACACCATATGAAGGCATTGGTAGAAGACGAAAGTCTGAAGTCAAGGAGACTAATATTCCTTTGACCTGGTATGATACCAACCCCATCGTATAAGCCAGATAACCCTGGGTTCAAAATCTGGAAACATATGGAAGATGCCAGGAACCCAGCCTTACTTATAAAGTGACCTAGAAGTCATAACAATGTAAGTAGGAGGCCGAATGCGCAATGGGTAGAATCTGAGCAATCTTGCTACCAGGCGAGATATCCCAATATGGAACAAAAAGATCTTTATTTATATTGCCCATGGAAATAGGGATGACCATTGCAGACTTGCCTGACCTTGAAAGACATGGATTAGGATATTAAGCTGTGTGCCTGGGCATATCTGATAAAATCTAATGCACTAAATGCAATCTTTTTGGTACTTTACGTATACAAAAAGGATACCCAAACATCACAGGAAGAACTTGTCTTTGCCTAGGATGTAATTTGCAAGTCAAAGCCCTGACACACCGCAGAGGTAATGAGGTGTGTCCATAAACACTCATGTCACAAAGGTTCGGTGGTTCCCTATGCAAAATATGATTGTCTTAAAAAGGATGAGACAAGGAGAGCACGATGGTACCTCTCATTAGAAAATACCATTCTTTAATAGCAGAATGAACAGAATCTTTAAGGAATCTGAATAAGCTCATTGTTATTTATTCTTAATGAGGACTAAAGGTGACCATGGCTGTGTGTTGGATCATGCAGTCAGGATTAAGAAGTTGATGACAAGTGAACAAAACTTACAGAACTCTAGCTACTATTGCTTCTAACCAAAAAATCATACTTCTCTACTGCTGATGCTCAGATTTGGGCAAAATTTCATCTCAGTGTGAGGCATTTCCAGTTGTCTTACTATCTCTAAGCAACATCAAGGATAGAGCAGTTGCACTGATTTTTAAAGACTAGCCCCTTTTGAGCTAATGCAAAGGCAATCAGAACTTAAAATCAAGGTCAATCTTCCAAAGGTGGAGTTGGGGAGGGGGAGAGGTGGGATTGGCTCTCTAATTGTTCATGCCTTTTAAACAGTTTTATTGACATGTAATTGATATACAATAAAATTACACATGTTAAATGGGTAGAATTTGATGAGTTTAGACTCATGTTTCACAGGTGCACTCACATGTCTAGTCGTTCTTATAATAGCTGCTATGTTGTAGTTCTTTGATATATTCTGAAACTTCTTTTCCATCCCAGCAACAACTACTAATTTCTAATTTGCTTCTGGAGACCTAAGGACATCTACCTAAAATAACCTATAATTCTCCCAAGAAAGTTTAAGTATCTCTATTTGAGTTCCAGATTAGTGAAACAAAGTGGAAATTGATGGTGGCATCAGATTCTACCTGTTGGGCAATAATGGACTGTGATGATTACATACCTAGGGAAATAAGAATTTCAGTGGAAGTGGAGGGACTATATAGCAAAGCTCCATTTGCCATCAATCCTATGTATAAAAGATTGATAACTGTAGTGCACTATGGTAAAGAAGAATGAGAAGTGGTCAGATCCTTCAAGTAAGGAGAGATGATAGGAAGCAACCCTGGGACACTGGATGGCTATGGGAAAGCACAAGTTTATCTTTGTGCATTGAGGTAAATTTCCACCAAGATACATGTAAGTCTGGCTGATCAAATGTTGCCCTCAATTACCCAAATGCTGAAGGGACAAGAAGAGATTGGTCTGGTTCGAAGACGCTCCCTCCTCTTTCTGACCTTACACTCCCACTAATTGATCTCCTTGTGCCAACCAAGAACAATGACACAGACATTATTTTGTTCCACCTCTTCATAACCATGCCTTGGAAAAACACTAGGAAGAATGGAAGAATAATGCCACATGTGAGAACATTGGTAGTATCGACCAGTCAACTTGACTGACTCATCAAAAGACTCACATTGGGTGTAACTTACTCTTGGAGGTATTCATGGTAGTCCAGACAGAAAAGTTGGTCAGCATCATCTCCCTTGGGACACTGAAGATCAAGAGTGTTTACTAGTTATTGCCTAATGTTTCAAGGACTCAAACAAGGGCAGTAGATATCTGGAGCCAACCTCACCTGGCAACTTAAAGACTTAGGGAAGATTTATCTTTTCTCTCTTCTTCACAAACTTGTGACTCCAATACTAGAATTTTATCAATGGAGGGTGGGAGAGTCTAGCAGCTCAAGTGGTGACTAAAAGTATATATTGTTTGGCTGTCATAAAGTTTGACAAAATATTTTAGCCAATCAGGTTGCATCCAGGGGAACAGTGGTAATATGGGAAGGCAATTTTACTTTGCACCAATAATTGTAACCAAAGCTTTAGTGGGTAGGGAGTGGCACTCTCAGATATTTGATGTGCCAATAAGTTCATTGACACCAAAGAAAATATTGATATTGGTGATAGGCCACTGTTACTAATCAACATAAACAGCTGTTTATGTGAAATAATACTATTATCCAGTATCAAGGCATACTTCTCATTCCAGTGCTGTATTCTAAGTCGCACAAATAAAGCACCACACCCTGGTTGACTTGGTAGGGGAGTAACACCATAGTTAAGTACGTGAAGCAAGGCATTCATAAATGGAAGGCTTTTGCACTAAAGGAGACAGTTCATATGATGGTAAGTTTGCATAAAGAAAACACATACACTGTGGGGGTCTAAATAGCTCTCCATTTTATCACGAATTGTAAGAATATGATAATTCCCAAATTCAGAGATCCTTGACTGGTTCCTACTCATCAGAGAAAAATGCCTCCATGTCACTTATATATGCATTCATAAATCGGGAACCAAGTGGAGGGCGCTAGTACTTCCAACAAGTAGGTCATATTTACAAGACCAAAAGTGTTTGCCTCTCATTGCAGATACCATAAATAGACTCTAGGTATAAATGGACAATTGGGATCCACTCTCAACTGCAACTGCTGGTTATGAGAATCATGTACATTTACTTGAAGGATAGGTTGGGAGCAATTCCCAGGGATCATCTACCAACGAGCTACCTAAATCTATTTTGGAATCAAAGGAGAAATGACTAAGAAACAGGAGTTTCCTTTTAAATGTTCACTAGACTCTTGCAATATACTTATATCAGGAAATCTGGGTCAACTCTATGGTGGATGACACAGGATCTCAAGAAAAAGGGTCAGGAGAAATGTAGTGTTCCTAAACCGCAGAACCTTAGGTCTTATTATGAGTGATGAGTATATGCTCTAGAAGGAAGGGATTGTTTTACTTAATATCCTGGACAATTCTTATAGCACATGGGATTTAGCAAAATACATGTAGAAGGGAGGGGCTAAGTTATGGATTAGCCCTTGGAAATGTGACCCTGGTTTTCCTCTATTTGGGGAACATGGGACCTTATATATTGAAAGGGTTTTTGTTTTGCATTGTTTTGATAGAACAAACAATTATTTAGATTCTTACTTAATAGATGTTGTCACCATTTTGAAGACATCACCATGTGTATTAATTCATCCAAGTTTGAGTTGTTTAGAGACCAATAGCTCTCCCTGTCCCAGTCAAGGTATTATACGGGTCATGAAGAAGCCAGTAACTTGCGTAGCCCTTTGTCTCATGAAAAGTTATTTTCTTACGTTACATGGGCTTAGGCTTTGTAATTCTGCTAGAAAACCAATACCCAAAATTTCATAGTTAGTTTTGTACAGTTCTTTGTTCATGACACTCCAAGAGTGTCATTTCTGCTAACTCCCCAAAGAGTGAACTTGGGCTCCCACAGAGCACATGTCTCAGTAGTTCTAAAATACGGGTATACTTGATGCTAAGGTCTTAAGATAATGTAACTAAAATATCCAGAAAGATAAACTGATCATTCAGTTTTTCCAGAGTAGCAGTTTACAAACTATATTTTTTTGAAACTGTGGGATTCTTCTGAGGTGTCTTTGGAACTGGCCAAGAGACACCATACAACACAGCTCTGAGATCCATTCTCTATGATACAACCTCAAAAGGCAATGAACACACACACACACACACATCATTCATGCTCCATCTTGAAAACCATTACTCTAATATCTCTAAATTGTTCCATTTTATTAAGTCAGACCATCTGACAACTATGTAACAAGGTCACATTATGTGGCCTTTATAGAAATGCTTCTAGTGAATGGCATTTTGAATGCTGTGCTTTTAGTTTAAATCTAAAACTGTTAGAAGAAATACCACGCAAATCTCACATATATTTCTCTCGTTGTGGTAAAAATACACATAACATAAGACTTGTCATGTTAACCGTTGTTAAATGGATTGTTTGGTGGCGTTAAAAACATCAACACTGGGGCACCTGGGTGGCTCAGTGGGTTAAGCCCCTGCCTTTGGCTCAGATCATGTTCTCAGTGTTCTGGGATTGAGCCCCACATCAGGCTCTCTGCTCAGCGGGGAGCCTGCTTCCCCCCACCTCTCTCTGTCTGCCTCTGCCTGCTTGTGATCTCTCTGTCAAATAAATAAATAAAATCTTAAAAAAACAAACAAAACAAACAAACAAAAACAAAACCATCAACACTGTTGTGCAGGTATCACCATTACCTCCAGAACTTTTTCATCTTACCCACCTAAAAGTCTGTAACCAGGAAATAATAATTACCCTCTGTCCTAGTCTCTGGTAACCACCGTTCTAATTTCTGTCTCCAGAATGTGACTAGTCTATATACTTTATCTAAGTGCAATTAGACAGTATCTGTCCTTTGATGTCTGGTTTACTTCACTTAACATAACGCCCTCAAGGTTTCTCCCTGTTGTAACATGTGTCATTTTTTTTTCCTTTTGAAGGTTGAATAATATTTCATTGTATGCATATATCGCATTTGCTTATCCATTCACTTACTGATGGATACTTGAGCTGCTTCCACATTTGGGCTATTGCACATTGTACTACAATGAACACGAGTGTCCAAATAACTTGTAAAGTCCCTGCTCAAACTTTCTGGGATATTTCTCCAGCTGTGCAGTTGCCAGCTCATCTGATAATTTGTGTTCACTTTTTGAGGACTTGCCATACCGTTTTCACATCTTTGGCCCCACGTTACATTCCCATTCATACTGTTTTATGACAGACACTTTCGTGGACATTTACTACATTACATGTATACACGTAACCACATCTACACTCACGTCCACATCTATAGTTTCTCTTCACAAAGCAAGGCCATAAGGGAAATTCTTGCATTAAAAAAAAAATTATCAGCAATGGCTGTTCTTCTCCAAAGCAACCTGTTTGTTTTTCCCCCATTGGACACTATGAATCATGTATTTATGTTTTCCTTTTGGCTTTGATCTATAGGAAGAGAGAGCCAAGATTCCAGCCCACATCTACCAAGCCCACACCTAACACTTTATGTCAGATTTTTCCCTGGCTTCAACTTGCTGTCATAACTTTATTTTTTTCTAGCCCAAATTTGTTCAGTTTCCTCTTCATCATGAACCACATGAATGTATGTAAGCAGTTGTTGAAATAAGGCAGGCTACACATAAATAAACACACAATATTTAAATTCCTTCAGAGTTAACTTCTATTCACTTAGAATATCTTGGAGTTTGAAAAAAAAAATCTGCATCTTGCCTTTTTTCCAAGTAGAATTAGAATTATAATGGGATCGGGTTTGTTTGAAATAATTATACTTGTTTACTTTATGAGAAGTTGAAATCTGGTAGAAGAATTCAAAGAGACTGTGTGTGTGTGTGTGTGTGTGTGTGTGTGTGTGTGTGTGTAAAACCAGCTTTTTACCTCTCTCCCAGTTGCTAAGGAGTTTGTATATATTCTTTATTTCTACGTTGTTGAATAAATTACTTTCCTGGATCAGAATAGAACTGTGTTTCCTCCTCAGGGCATCAGCTTCACATTAGATGTTTTCAATGAAATGTTCATGGACAGGCAAGGGGAAACATTGTTTAAGGGTGTTTCATTTTTTCAAGTCCTAAATCGAGCTGATAGGGTAGATTTCTAGGAGTATTTTCAGAAAGACTTACTCTTCAGAGCACCTGGGCACTATTGAAAGTAATTTATTTGAGCTTTAACTGAGCTTCATGTGTGTGTATGTGTGTCCACATCTTCCCATTCCTCCTGAGTAAAGACAATGAGTGACCTTGGTTCGTATAAGAGTCTCAAAGGACATATGGTGGTCTATAGAGGTTTTTACAAGCTCATGGATTTTGGGCTCAGTAGGACACAGATAAGGAATTCATGCAGTTGATTATTGCAGAGATCTTTTAATTGTCTTATTTACCCAAATTAAATTATTGTGACCTTTACATATCTTTGTGGAAATCTGTTCATATTCCTCTTGAAGGTACAAGCCCTAATCACTCCCTTGTATGATCACGGATTACAAAATTATTATTTAATTTTGGGTATTTTTTTTTAAGAATTTTTTTTTTAGATTTTATTTATTTATTTGACAGAGATCACAAGTAGGCAGAGAGGCAGGCAGAGAGAGAGAGGGGGAAGCAGGCTCCCTGCCAAGCAGAGAGCCCGATGCAGGGCTCAATCCCAGGACCCTGGGATCACGACCTGAGCTGAAGGCAGAGGCTTTAACCCACTGAGCCACCCAGGCGCCCCTAATTTTGGGTATTAAGAAATATAATACATTTATACACGTATACTAGGTTTATTGATTTATAATAAATCAAGACATATATAGATTTATTATTTTGCTATTTATTATATTTCTGTATTTATATCTATAAATATGGATATAGATACTGAGTATGTACTGCATAGAAGACACTCTCCTATCAGTTTTTGGGCTACATTAGCGATCACTTGGCAAAGCTTGTCTTATGAGGAACTTGGCAGAGCAGGATGCAAGCCTGAAAGGGATGTGTGAGACGAACATGCTCCCTGTCCTGGCGAGTGAGCTGGGCATGTTGAGCCTTGAGGTTTATATTAGAGAAGCAAATACCAACAGCCTTGTCGACGCAAGGAGTTGGAAAACCACTTCCTGAACGCAAAGGTGGGTCGTGGACTACGATAGTACCCAAAAGTCCCAAAAGTGTGCGTATTCTGAAAATGATTGCTGCATAACAGTATTACATGCAACTGAGGAAAAAGATTGACCACGCAAAGTAAAAATGGGCTCCTGTCTTCTTGACCTAACAATTAATTGCTTAAGCTGTACATACTTTTCTTTTTTTCTTTTTATTTTTTATTTCTTTTCAGCATAAGAGTATTCATTGTTTTTGCACCACACCCAGTGCTCCATGCAATCCGTGCCCTCTCTAATACCCACCACTTGGTTCCCCCAATCTCCCACCCCCCACCCCTTCAAAACCCTCAGATTGTTTTTCAGAGTCCACCGTCTCTCATGGTTCACCTCCCCTTCCAACTTCCCTCAACTCCCTTCTCCTCTCCATCTCCCCTTGTCCTCCATGCTATTTGTTATGCTCCACAAATAAGTGAAACCATATGATAATTGACTCTCTCTGCTTGACTTACTTCACTCAGCATAACCTCTTCCAGTCCTGTCCATGTTGCTACAAAAGTTGGGTATTCATCCTTTCTGATGGAGGCATAATACTCCATAGTGTATATGGACCACATCTTCCTTATCCATTCGTCCATTGAAGGGCATCTTGGTTCTTTCCACAGTTGGGCGACCGTGGCCATTGCTGCCATAAACATTGGGGTACAGATGGCCCTTCTTTTCACTATATCTGTATCTTTGGGGTAAATACCCAGTAGTGCAATTGCAGGGTCATAGGGAAGCTCTATTTTTAATTTCTTGAGGAATCTCCAAACTGTTCTCCAAAGTGGCTGCATCAACTTGCATTCCCACCAACAGTATAAGAGGGTTCCCCTTTCTCCACATCCCCTCCAACACATGTTGTTTCCTGTCTTGCTAATTTTGGCCATTCTAACTGGTGTAGGGTGGTATCTCAATGTGGTTTTAATTTTAATCTCCCTGATGGCTAGTGATGATGAACATTTTTTCATGTGTCTGATAGCCATTTGTATGTCTTCATTGGAGAAGGGTCTGTTCATATCTTCTGCCCATTTTTTGATATGATTATCTATTTTGTGTGTGTTGAGTTTGAGGAGTTCTTTATAGATCCTGGATATCAACCTTTTGTCTGTACTGTCATTTGCAAATATCTTCTCCCATTCCGTGGGTTGCCTCTTTGTTTTGTTGACTGTTTCCTTTGCTGTGCAGAAGATTTTGATCTTGACGAAGTCCCAAATGTTCATCTTCGCTTTTGTTTCCTTTGCCTTTGGAGACATATCTTGAAAGAAGTTGCTGTGGCTGATATCGAAGAGGTTACTGCCTATGTTCTCCTCTAGGATTCTGATGGATTCCTGTCTCACATTGAGGTCTTTTATCCATTTTGAGTTTATCTTTGTGTACGGTGTAAGAGAATGGTCGAGTTTCATTCTTCTACATATAGCTGCCCAGTTTTCCCAGCACCATTTATTGAAGAGACTGTCTTTTTTCCACTGTATATTTTTTCCTGTTTTGTCAAAGATTATTTGACCATAGAGTTGAGGGTCCATATCTGGGCTCTCTACTCTGTTCCACTGGTACATACTTTTCTGAGGAGGTGGTTCTTGAATATTTCCTGATTAAAAAAAAAAAAGCCTAGGGACCTATGAGATGAATTAAGTCCAAGAAAGTTTGGTTCAGGTAGAGGAAGAGGCAGAAAAGACCAAATGGGTAGCAGGAGCACTGATTGAACACCTGCTGCATGGGGCTGCTGGCAAAAACTACTTCTCCAGAACCTTGAGCACACAGGGCAGGGCTGACTTCTTAGCTCCCGTCCAAACAATGGTTCCACATTGATTCTTAATCATATCCGTAGCCCTATTTCCCAGACCATGTTGTTGAGCTAGAATAGCAGAGTCAGGAGGCCTAATTGCTATAACCAATGCCTTATACCCCATAATTTACTTTAGTAGAGAATGGTCATTCTTCCAGAATCCATCTCTGTGCCTACCTTATACCAAAACTGAAGAAAACTGGGCACTCCATCAGATCCTCCCCAAAATCACATCCCTGGAATCTTGTAGATTTCATGGATAAATGGAGGTTAAATTTTATGAGCCCTCCATGCATAAAATAATCTCTTTAGTCATTAATACTACATTCTTTCTCATTTCTATAAAAGTCTACACAATAAAGGTACAGTGCGATGGATTGTCAGGTGAGCACCTGCGTCATCATTTTCCAGGTCAAGAAGCAGAATATCCTCAAAACTTTAGAATCCCAAAACCTATACCCTTCCAAGTTACCCACCCTCCATGTTGCTGGTGGTCATCTCTATTCTACCCTTGATGGTATGCTCATCTTTGCTTGCTTGTCTTTTTTTTATTTTACCATTGATTTGTTCATCTCCAAACTCTCTAGTCTGACCTTTATACTTTATATAAATGGACTAACATAGTATAATACAATATAGTACTTGTTCTTCTATCAGACTCATTCTGTTCAGCATTTCATTTGTGAGATTGATCCATGTTTTCCATTTTGTGGCAATAGTGACATACAACAGTCCACGTACAGCTTCACCTTTTATGATCGTATCAATATTTAATTATCTATTTCACTTTGCTAGACTTTGTATGACCTCCTCCACCATTTTTTTTTCTATTTCAAATAATGTTTCCTTCGTGTGCAACTTTTATTCACATATGCATACATTTCTCTTTCGGAATACACTTGGGAGTTTAATTATTAGATCACAAGATAACCTTTTTTTCCGACTTAGAGGATAATGTCAAACAGTATTCTAAAATGATCGCACCAATTGTAATTCTCACCAGCAGTGTATGTGAATGAGAATTCCAATTTCACTTCATTCTCATTAAAGGCTGTCAGACCGTATAAGCGTATAGACATTCTGTTAGGGGCATAGTAGTATTTCATGTGGTTTTATCTTGATTTTCCCTAATGACTAAATTTGTTGAACACTTTTTGTATTCATACTGACCAACTGGATTTCCTGTTTGTGAAATGCCTGTTGACATTGCTTGTACAATTTTTTTTTTATTGGATTGTCTGTCTTCTCATTATATTCAGGTGTTATTTTTGTATCTTGAATAGGGGTTGCTCATCATTTTTATGTTCTGAAATACCTTCTTTTGCCCTGTGATTTGAATTTTCATTTTTCTCAT
This sequence comes from Lontra canadensis, assembly GCF_010015895.1. Lineage (NCBI taxonomy): Eukaryota > Metazoa > Chordata > Mammalia > Carnivora > Mustelidae > Lontra > Lontra canadensis. Next base: position 7,084,206 of record NW_022631067.1, read on the forward strand.
GGTGCCTTTCAGTGAACAAAATTCTTAATCTTAATTGTAAAGTAGCAAAGTGTATCTACATTTTCCTTTAGATAGGTGCTTTGTTTTTTCCTTTCCTGTTTAAGAAATTTCATTTGTCCCAACATCAGAAACTCCTTATCCTGTGTGGATTAGAACTGCAGACCACTGGACTGGATATTTTCACGTGACGTCAGGGAGGGAGAATTTCTTGTTTAATTTGTCCATATGAGTCGTCAATTTTCCTCAGGGCCACACACCGAAAAGTTTGTTCTTTCATGGTACATTTTTGTACTGCATATTTGTCATTCATCAGTATGTCAGTGTATGTCTGAATCTTTATTTTGTTTTGCTGGTACAGTTGCCTATCTTCATACTTATACTCCTTTATTTATCACAACATCATAATAAATATTCATATTCAGCACAGAAATTTCCTCCACTTTAATCTTTAAGTTTTTCTTTCCTACTCTTCTTCCTTTGGAAATCATATGCATTTTGAAGTAGCTTGTCATGGCTTATCAAAATACTAACTGGGATTTTGTTTAATTTATATACTACATTAATCAGAATTGATGTCTTTAAAAAGTCATCTTTATTCCATGTACATGGCAAATTCTTTCACTTATTTAGGTTACAGTAATAGCTGCCAGTGGTGATTAATAACTTTTCTTGAGTGGAAATCCTGTGCATATTTCATTAGATCTATTCCTAGCCATTTACATTTTTGTCGATGATATAAATGATATCTCCTGAAAATTTTACATTTTCTCTTAGTGTTGCCATTTAGAAATGCAAGTATATTTCAGATATTAACCATATTTCTAATAACCTTGTTAAAACCATTTACTAATTCTAATTTTCTGTAGTTGCTTTCTAATATTTTAGGTACAAAGTTGTATCATTTATGAATAATTATGGTTTTTATGATTTCTTTTTCAATCCTCAAAATTTCTACTTTTATATTCACCTTACTGTACTAATCAGACAAAATTGAGAGCAACGTTATAGTGTCATATCAATTACCTGAAAAAAGATATACTCAGCATTTTATTATTAAGAATTATGTTTGCTTTATTATCTTTAGATCCTTTTTGTGGAACTAGGAAGCATCAGCATTTCCTACTTGTTAGAATATTTCATCAGATATATATGGTGATGTTTTCCCTTATTTTTCATATTTTAAGATGATCATATGACATTTCTTCTTAACTTTAATTATGAGAAAATTCAATTGGTAGAATATTTGAAAGTTATAATACCCTCAAATTCTTAGAAAAACAAAAACAAAAACGAAACAACCTTGCCATGATATATTGCTCTAGTTATATATTTCTGGAATTAATTTGTTAATATTTTCTCTCCTTGTTTTCAATCCTATTCAAGAATAACTTTGGCCTTTAGTTTTCTTTAAACGTGATGTTCTTATTAAGATTTGGAAAAATGGTTATTCTGACCTTTATAAAAATTAGGATTGATCCTTCATTTTTTGGCTTCTGAAAGAAACTGAATACTTCTTGGTTATTTCTTCCTTACGCATTCCGTAGAATTTCCCAGTGAAACTATCTGGGTGTGAAAAATTAGTATTAATTATGGTTTTATTTCCTTAAGGAATCATGTGACTACTTGGATTTTCTGTTTCCTACTTATGTGATTTTTGTGAGTTATGTATTTTTCAAATAAATTTCCAGTTTATCTAATTCATTTACTTATTTACTCTTTTGCTTGCCTACTTACTTAGTTTTGTAGGATGTAGTTGTGCTCATATATTCTTTCTGTCCTTTGTTGTTGGCAGTTTTTGTGGAGATGTCCCACATCTTCCTTGTCACCGAAGTTCTTCTGTGCTTTCTCTCATTTTCTTTATTGTCGTCCCCAGGAATTTATTAATGGTATTGACCTCTTCAAAGAACACACATTAATCTCTTGATATTTTCAACTATGTAATTGCTTTCTGTTTCATATATTTATACTCACATTTTTTCTGATTAGGGTTTTCTTTTGATAACTTCTTTAAATGGATGTTTAGTCGATTCCTTTTTCCATCTTGCTTTCTTAATATATGCAATGACACCATAGTTATGCCCCTAAGCTTGACTGGGTTTCATCCTACCAGTTAGATCATGACTTTTATGGGACTATTCAATTCAAAGTGTTCTCTAATTTGTATTTGGACTTTTTTTTTTTTAACTATAAACACACACACGATTACTCTCCAAAAAGATGAAGTTCTTTGTTGTTATTTATTTCTGGGTTTTTGCTGTGGGTGTTAATATTCTTCCATATTTTTAAGCTTTATTTATTTATTTTAGAGATAAAACATGTGGGGGAGAAGGTCAGAGAGGGAGAGGGAGAATCTGCTCTGAGGTGAGGTGTCCAACATAGGGCTCGATCCCACAGCCATGAGATGATGACCTGAGCCCAGATCAAGAGTCAGAGATTCAACGGACTGAGCACCCAGTGCCCTAATTCTTCAATATTTAAATGTGAATTTGTACAGATGTGTTTTGTGGGCATCCTACAACCAATTTTTGAAAACAGAAAATATATTCTTGAAAAGAATGTGTATTCTTAGGTTGTTGGGGATAGTGTTCATTATATACCCACTGTATCCAACTTTCGAAATTCTTATTTCAATACATTTTTTTCAGCACTGTCCAATAGTATATTTGTGATCACATAAAATCTATGTATTCTAAACTGTACCATGGTAATCCCTAGCACATGTGTTAATGGGAGTTTAAACTATGGCTAGCGTAATTTAGAAACTGAAGTTCTAGATTTAATGCATTTAAATTTAAAAAGCCACATGTGGCTAGGGGTCACCATATCAGATTGGCACAGTCCTGTACCTTTAATAAATCTTTGATTGTTTTTCCTGGGGTGTTCAGTTAGAGGTGGGTCAAAATCACCCAATATTATTGTTTGTTTTAGCGTGCCCATTTTATTTTATACATTCAGATGTCATTTTTTTAGGTGCATATAAACTGAGAACTATAATGTTTTCCTGGTAAATTAGATTTTTTAAAGTATCAAATACCTCTACCTATAGTAATTATTCACATATTAATTTTTCTGATGTTAATAGGACACCTTCTACTTTTCTTTTTTTTTATTAATTATTTTTATTAACATATAATGTATTATTGGCCCCAGGGGTACTGGTCTGTGAATCACCAGTCTTACACACTTCATAGCACTCACCATGTCACATACTGTCCCCAAAGTCCATCACCCCACCGCCTTCTCCATACCCCCCATCCTCACTCTTCCTTATTGCTGTTTCTCTGATATCAGTTTTCTCATGTTATTTTTGACATTTCTACATGATTATGTTCTTATATGTCTTTTGTCAACAACACACGTTTTTGTTTCATTTTATCTAGCCTGAATGATTCACCCCAAAATTATAGCATTTCATCCATATGTATTCAGCATAAAACATATATATGGACTTATTTTGCTAGTTTTCTACTTAATGACTATTTACTCATTATCACTTTCTTTTTTCTCTCTGTACACACAACACACAATCATACTCATCTACTATTTTATTGCTAGAGATAAAAATGTATTTCTTACACATATCTGAATCTAAGGCAAATTCTTACTTGTACGTCATCACAGAAATTGTGAGAACTTACCACACTGATTGTATTTATCCTTGGCTCTACCCATTTTTATTGTTGCTCCGTATTTTATTCTTTACAAGATTTCAAAACTCAGGAAACATTATTGTTATTGTTAGAAATTCATATTCAGTTAGATTCACAAACATAGTTTTCATTTTCAGTTAACTATACTTTTACTTACACGTCTACAATTTAATTTCATATCGTTTTCCTTCTACTTGAGGAAAACACGGAAGTTCCCCTGTTGGTGTGGATTGACCAGAGCTGAATTCTCTCATTTCTCCTTTGTCGGAGCCAAGTTTTCCTCCATTCTTCCAGGGCACTTTGCTGAGCACGGAGTGAGGAGAGGTGGCAGCTCTTCCATCGCTTTCACCCATGGTCTCCCATTTCCACTCTTTCTGTCGTACAATTAGCGGCAAGTCATGTGCTTCTTTGAAGGTCGCCTCTTTTTGCTTCAGCTGCTTTCAGCTCTTCTTCCCACCCCCCTACAGTTTTCCTATTTGTATCTCAATATGAATTTCCTCATTTAAAAATTTTAATTGGGTTCATAGGTCTTTTTGAATCTGTGTACCGAAATTTTTCATTTGCCTTTCACAATGATTATCCATTAATTCTCCAAAGACTGGATCTACTCCAAATATTATCCTCCTTGCTTCTGGGGCTGAAAATAATTTCCTGCTAGCCTTTATCCTTTTTCCTCCCATTGCTGTGTCTGATCTTCTCTTTTCTCCTTTTTATCAATTTACCTCTCACGGGTCTATTCTGTTACTCTTCTGTGGCTATCTTCCAACGTAGTAGAATCTGGTGTGCTACTTAACATCTCTCTTGGTTCTAAATTACGGTTATTCTTGTTAGTTTTTAGACGTTTGCTACAGGGGTGCCTCGGTGGCTCCATCAGTTAAGCATCTGTCTTTGGCTTGGGTCATGATCCCGGAGTCCTGGGATGGAGCCATGGTCGGGCTCCCTGCTCAGCAGGGAGTCTGTTTCTCCCTCTCCCTCTGCCTCCCCCTTGGCTTGCACTCTGCTTTCTCTCACTCACTCTCTCTCAAATAAATAAATATTTTAAAAATAAATAAATAAAAGTTTGTTGTGATTTGGGGTTGAGATTTTTAAATAATTTGACACTTCTAAAGTTCTGCTGTTTCATTATTATCTTGATATGGTTTTGGACTTAAAGAGATACAAAATTGGCCTCCATGTATTCTTCACCCAAATTCTTCTTAAATTAACAATTCATGTCATTGCAGAGCATGATCAGAAGTAAGAAATAATTCTTGGTATTGCGTCATTACCTAAAGCAAAACTCTAAGTCATATTTCACTAGTGTTTTCCACTAATTTTTGTGTTCCAGGATTCAGTCCAAGAACCTGTATTATATTTAGTTGTCATGCATCCTGAGTCTCCCCAGGTCTGTGATAGCTGTTCAGTCTTGCTTTGTCTTTCCTGTCCTTGACACTTCTGGTGAATGTGGATTAGTTATTTTGTGGAATGTCCCTCAGTTTGGGTTTCTCAGTTTTCTCACAATGAGGTAGATCTATGCATCATTTGAAGGATACCCAAGGATACTTCAGCTTTCTTCCCCACTATGATCCCTGTCCAAACACCAGTTGAGTGTGGGTGTTTTTTCTCCATGAGAAGACCAAGGAACTTGACATATGCCTCACAGCAATAACTGCCAGGGGACTATATGCTTCTCAACCCGGAACATGCAGAACACAGGTTGAGCAAGGAAGCTGAGTTAGCATGATGGGCCCAGCAGGTGGGGTAACTGGTATTTTTTATGTCTCTTGCCCTTCATTCCAATGTTGGGTTTGACTGGTGACTCCCCTGTGTGTTCAGTGAATATCCAAGCTCAGAGGTCCCCTACTTCATGAGCTCACAATGACTCTGTCATTCTGCCATGAAGTCCTTGGTGTGTCAGGACACCTTGTGCCCACTCTCTTATCAGACTAATTACTATAGAGTCCAACATGGAATCAATGTTGGGACCTGCCTTTTGGATAATTTCTCTTAGGACATTCAGAAGAATGCACATGGTTTTTGGTCTACATTAGAGACAGAAAGACCTCGCTCTCACTAATAATTACATTTTTCCTTACAGCAGCTGAGGATGGGCAGAAGGGTAGGGAGGCACTGAAGGCAAGAATGGACAGTGTCTTCATTTCCATAAGTAAATATTTTACCTTTATTTTAATTTTGGTGCAACCACCTGCTAAGGCTCAACTGAACTAAGTTTTGGTTAACTCAAAGCTGTATATTCAAAAACAAGCCCACATTGCTGACATTGTTTATTTTAGCTTCATGGGCTACTTGGCTCAGAAGCCACGGGCATATTGCCTTTCAGAGGGGTATTCTATGGCTTGCTAACCTACCAATATGAGAACATCCCCTGTGCTTGGAAGGAAGTGAAAAATAACCAAGTCACTACTTTGATGGCCTGTCCGGATTCTCCCTCTCCCCACTCAGCACCATTTAGAGGTAGAATACTGAAGCAGTCTTATTTCTCCACTTGGTGTCTGGGTTAAAAAAAAAAAAAAAAAAAAAAAAAAAAAAAAAAA
>NW_022631067.1:7090489-7191441 GCF_010015895.1 Lontra canadensis
AAAAAAAAAAAAAAAAAAAAAAAAAAAAAAAAAAAAAAACTTTAGTTACCAGATTATAGGGTGCCTTAATCTTGAGCCAAGCTCACTGTGTCTTCCTCCCTTCTTCCCCCAAAGCCACGTCTCTTTCAACATCCCCTGTGGATTATGAAAAACTATCAGAATTTCTGATTTGATTTTGCCTTACTTACAAATGGCTACATTCATCTGTTACTGGTTGGATAATGCTGGAAGAAGACATGTGATTCCTGGGTCACAGACAGGACTGTATTACTCATGGCACAAGAAACAGCATGAGCATGATCCCAGGTGGTGGCCAGAACAGATGGAAGGTTGCTGTGCTGGAGGGGATCAATGAGTTTGGGGAGCTGTTGTTTTATAACAAGCAGTAAGCAAGCCTGCTCTTGGTCCAGAGAGAGACATTATGTTATCCTTCAAGTCTGCTCTGTGCAAATATAACCTTGGGTAATGCACCAAATAAAGAGTGTTCAGATACTAACATCCTTGGCCACCCAAAAAGAAAGTACAGACTTCTGCATGCCCATAGCACGTTGCTTCTCCCAACAGTTTGGGGCATTAACAGCCAGAGGCAGGGAAGAATAGATTTGAAGAGTCATTGGTGGGAAATAATTAAATGATTTTCTCCTTATTGGATCCCACTGATTTTTAAACTGATAAGTAAGTATATTTATAAATTATACACATATCCAATCCTACAGTTCTCTTAAGTGTATTATAAGATATCAATTAAATTGAAATGAGCAATGAGATGATAAAATAGCAATATTGACTCTGCTTCTCATGCAACAGCAGCTCATCATGCTTTTTGTACAATGGCTTGCTACCTCCATTCATAATGCACAGAAAGAAGATTTTTCAATTTCTCTTTTCTTTCTTTGTGTGTGACACATTATGTCTCCTCAATATGTACTCCTTGAAGAATGACCATGGTTAGAAATAGCCCACAATGCCGGGCAGCTCCTAATTTAATGGTGTCTGCAGCTAAGCACCATCAAACTTGAACAGAGCCCCTTGGCCTCAGCACATGGTTGCTAGAAGCGGAGGACCCACCCTGAACTAGGGCTTACATTTCATAGTGAAGTCTTGAGTCCAAATCTATTTTTGCACTGAAGCAGTCCAGGTTTTATTGTATGGTTTCTTGTCTGTGAATATGCAGACTTTGTTCCAGTTTTTCAGCTGAATTCATTGCCACAAAAACAAAATTGTATCAAATATCAGGCATAAGCTGACAAGGAGTTGGATTTCAATAAATCTCTCATGTTATTGCAGCAAAACAGCTATAGATCATTTCCTTTTATCCTCTCCTCCCCTTCCATCCTCTCTTCAGGTATAAGAAACTTCAACCACAGAAACACAAAATTACCAGTCAAATATCCAATGCTGAACCAGGGCATAAAAATTAACTGGCAGATATGATATAATAACAGATATAATAAATCATTAGGTTCTCTTTTTAAAACAGTCATTTAGGAGTTGGCTGTGACTCCAGATTTGTCAATTTGCAAATGTTTGGGTCTGGCCTATAATTTCTCAGGTATATTTCACATGTTTTCATTCTATCATGTTGTAAAATGCAAATAGGCTAATTTATCAATTATGCTATGGTCAGTGTTGACATTTCAGAGAGTTTCTAAGACTTTTATTCATTCAATAGAGAGTAATTATTTTATTTTAATTACTTCTTTCAAACTTCTTCCCAAAAAACTTTAAGGCTTAAATGCTTGTACGTACTTCAGTGTCAGGCCCTGATTCGAAGGTGGCTGAAGAGAGACTGTCAGTAGCACAAGAAGAGGTAAGAGTGAGGGAAAGTTCCAGTGACTGGATAGATTAACTGAAACGGCTGAGAAAACAGGTAACCATAATTATAAAGGAAATTATAACTAGAACATCTCCTCCGGCAACATTTTGTAACTGAGAACTTAGGAGGCTCTAGAAAACACAAGCTGAGAATATGTGGGATGCCATTACTGGGGTCATTTTAAATTAGACTGGTCAAATATTCAAAAAGATAATCTAAGAGAGAAAATGCTGCATTGTTGAGGAGATTAGGTGACCTGGCAGGTCTTTTCCATCTCTAACTTGGAAGATTCTATTATCTGGTCTATCCATATGATACCTCATTTTAAAAAAAAGAAAAAAAAAAACCGCATTGCATCACATTACCTACATAACTTCAGTTGAAAGTAACAGATGTGTACAGTGCATAAACAGCAGCCTATGCAAATGTGAGCCAAGAAAAAGTACACAAATTTAAAAAGAAAACAGAGATGTGCTATTTTAAGAACAACAGTGGATTACACAAGAAAAGCAAAATTCTAGGAATCCATTTTGAGAGGACATTTGATTAAATACCGAATCAGGTTATTGTTCTAGCTCTGTTCTTAACGAGCTACGTGAGTTGTTTTAAAATCTATAACATGAGAAAATTGGTTTACTTATTGCTTAGATCCCTTTACCTTTAATAGTAAGTCAGTCTGTGACCCCAGTTACAGTATATAGGGCTTGGTAGCAAAAGCATCCCTATTTTTGCATAAATACTCATGTCATCATGTTTCTTATCTATAAAGTTCATGCTTGAAAAATTAAAAATGTAATGCATCAGTGGAACATCTATACAGGAGAATTCCATTTTTTTCCCCCCAAAGCAAAACTTCCAGCATTTTATTTCCTCAGTAAATGGAATTCAATGGGACCGAAGACATCTCTCTACTGGTAGTACAGAAAATTCTTCAATAACTACACCAAGTAGTACTTAGTTTTCTTCATATTAGACAGATAATCTTCCCTTTTCATGCTTTAAGTGCCCTGCCCTCTGGTCCAAAATGCATTCCCTCTCTTTCTAGTGTATTCACACACTCGACTTACACTTTCCTATACTTGTCTTTGACCCACTGCCAAGCCTTTGCTTAGGTCTCTTCTACCTTAAAATTAGCATGAAGTTTTTAATTAATAACCTTTTTCACTTGTGTCTCTGTTTAGTTGTAATGTAATCTTTGTCACGTCTTGGTTATTTCTTTGTGGATGTTGTTGTTTTGAAGCCAATCTGAGCATTTTCAGTCTGACCTATGAGTCCAACAGGACTTGCCCAAACTACAAAATGTCTGCCTAAGAGATGGTTCCAACAATCACTTTATCAGTCCTCTACTTTCTCCAGCGGGGATTTGTAGCTGTCTAAGTGCATGTTGAGTTCAGTTTTGGGACTGCCCATGCCCTCCTGAAGCATATGTTCTATAAGCAGACATTACTGAAACAACTGTACAAGTAAATATAAACGTTCAACTGGGATGATCATTTTAAAGAAAAGCACAGAATTCTTCAAAAGCATATAAAGGGATCTGAATTTCCCTCTGACTTAGAGGTAACGTCTTTGAGGAAGGGACATTTGAACTGAAGAACAGTCTTGAGATGGACCACAGATGCATTTTTAGCAAGTCTTGAATTGCTCTAGTTGATACTGGTTAGGAACGATTTCGAAGGCATTGTGGAGGATCAAAAAGAGTACAAACCAACCGCAAATGAAAATCAAAAAGGGCAAACAGGCATGAATGAATCTTGGAAAAAGCTATTTCTCTATCCAGTTGAGAGATAACAGTTTGGTACAAAGTGTCTGTGTATTGACAATAGAAGGAAATGGATAGACTCGATGCACATTCACAGAGTGAAATTGGCAGTGATGGCTTAGGTGTATAAAGTGGGGGAGGAAAAGGACAGATGGAGTCTGTATTTCTGTAATTCCACATGTTTTATATCTGTAGCTGGATTCAGTGATATAAAGGTTACACAGAGGAGAATGGGTGTAGAAAAGAAACTACAGGTCAATATCTCTCATGAACATAGATGCAAAGTCCTCAACATAATATTAACAAATTGGATCCAACAATCTATAAAAAGAATTATATACCACAGCCAGCTATGATATATCCCAGGTGTGCAAAACTGGTTCAACATTCAAAAATCCATGAAAGCAATCCATCACATCAAGAGAATAAAAAAGAAAAATCACATGATCGTGTCAATAGATGCAAAAATGCATTCAAAACAATTCAACACCCATTCATGATATTAAAAAAAAAGTCTTAATAAACTAGGAATAAAGTGAAAGTTCCTCAAATTGATAAAATAAATTTAAGAAAATCTACAGCTGACACACTTAATGAGAAACTCAAAACTTTCCCACTAAGATCAGGTACAAGGCAAGGCTGCCCCCCTCCCACTACTGCTTTTCAGTATCTTACTAGAAATTCCAGTTAATGCAAAAGGACAAGAAAAGAAAATAATATGTATACTTATTTGGAAAGAAGAAATAAAACTGGCTTTGTTGATAGTTAACTTGTTTGTCTTCTTAGAAAATCCTAAAGTATGCACCAAAAGCTGCTGGTTTTCTAATAAGTGATTATAACAAGTTTGAAAGACATAAGGTAAATACACAAAAGTCAGTTGCTTTCCTGTACACTAAAAATGAACAGGTGGATTTTGAAACTTAAAATAGAATTCCATGCACTTTAGCATTGAAAAACAATAATTAATTAATAAATCTAACAAGATATATGCAAGCTCTATATAAGGAATACTATAAAACTCTGATGATCAAATTTTTTTAAAAAATTAAGAAGTAAATAAACAGAGTGAGATTCCATGCTCACAGTTAAGAAGACTCGGTATTGTCAATATGTCGGTTCTTCCTAACTTGATCTATAGATTCAATGCAATATAAATTAAAAATCCCCAGAAAATTATTTTATGGATATCACAAGCTAATTCTAAAGTAAACATGGAAATGCCAAAGACCCTGGATGTTAAAGGGAATAAAATAATTAAACTAGTGATCTCACTGAGAATATCAAAGACTTTGCAAGGCCTCTTCATTCATTATAAAGCTGCAATTTTGGACACCTGTGTGGCTCTGTTGGTTAAGCATCTGCCTTTGGTTCAGGTCATGATCCCAGGGTCCTGGGATTGGGTCCCACATCAAGCTCCCTACTTAGTGGGGAGTCTGCTTCTCCCTCCACTTCTCCCCCTCCTCCCTGCTTGTTCTCTCTCTTTCTCTCTCAAATAAATAGATAAAATACATTTTTTAAAAGTTGCAATTTTTCCAGTGCATTTTTACCTAACTAGAAATTATCATGAATACTTCAACTAAAATTATATTGATGTTCAAAATACTTTTAGCTGCTTAAACGGAAGTTACTATTAATTATGTTATTGTATTTCCCATTTAAGGTAGAAGCCCATCTGGGATGCCTAGGTGGCTCAGTCATTAAGAGTCTGCCTTCGGCTCAGGTCAGGATCCCAGGGTCCTGGGATGGAGCCCTACATCGGGCTCCCTGCTTGGCGGGAGGTGCTTCTCCCTCTCCCAATCCCCAATTTGTGTTCCTTCTTTCACTGTCTCTGTCAAATAAATAAATAAAATCTTCAAAAAATAATAATAATAAGGTAGAAGCTCATCCTACAGAAGTCCCTATTTGTGCTATTTTTTTCATAGATGTATAAAAACAAAATAACAACTGTTAATGCTGTTTCTTATTAACACAGTATGAAGAGTGTATTTGATTTTTAAAATCCCTAAAATTAAAATAACTGATTATAGGGGTGCCTGGGTGGCTCAGTCAGTTAAGCCACTGACCCTTGGTTTCTGCTCAGGTTGTGATCTCAGGGTCAGGAGATTGAGCCCCTGTCAGAGTCCATGTTTGGCGTGGAGTCTGCTTGGTATTCTCTCTCCCTCTGGCCCTCCCCCCTGCTCCCTGTTTCTCTCTCTAAAATAAATACATAAATCATTAAAGTAAACAAAACCCAACTAATTCTATTACAAGTCTGGAAAGCATTTGCCATGATTTGAAACTCTGAAAGGGAATATAAAAATATGTCAGCCTCAGGAACATGGCAGTTTTCTGACTTCAGTCACCTGCCCGTCTTCCTCCAAGCTGAGCCGAGCCCTTCAACAGTGCTCGAGCTGGTAGACTTCCTCCTTCTCAGAAGAGTTTTCTTGTTTTTTGTTTTAAATAAATGCTTGGAAGATTTATCATGGATATCTGTGAAGTGGGGTCACTTATTCATTTTGCTCTATTTAACAGAAGAGGTCTGAAACCATAAGATATTAATAAAATATGTATACAATTTCACATTTTATTTGGTACCATGATTTCCTTTGAAAATACTAGAATGTTTGCATGCTCTACTTCTTTGAAAAACTGCAATGACCTGTTGTAATATAGTTCTAATCCAGCTCTGATTTTTATGAAACAATATGTAAAATATTTTAAATAAAACTAAAGTTTAATTAACAAGGTACATATTTAGTTATCTTTTCTGTGGGCTTTTACTATACACTATATAAAACTCATTTTGATCTTGCTGGTCTAAAGCAGTCATTTTAATTCCATAGTAAATAATAACAGAAAAAAAATTAAAGTTTAATCTTTACTTTAAAAGAAAGTACAATGTGAATTACTTTTCACATGAATGTCTTCAAGAAAGTACCCTATACTACAAAGACTATATTAAGAAAGAAAAAGACACTCAGCAGTTCTCTGTTTATTCTCAGAGACACAAGAATCTCCATAAGCCCTCAAAACAATTATGCTAGCTCGTCCTTTGAAGTAAGGACAGCGTCTAGAGATGGGGCAAAGCACCATAACCCTGGGAAATCATTGACAATTCTCTTCATGGTCTTCTACTTACTTGTTTTTTGATGTGAGAGATCTTAGAGTTAACAGTTTATCTCGTTTGTTTCTCATAAAGAAGGAGTTGGAAATAAAATTACCTATACCCATTAGGTTGAAGATCAATAATTGCCACATTGTAAGAATTTAAAAGAATTTAAATTTAGAAGAATTTAGAAGTTTCACCTTGTCAATATTGCTGAACAAATTAATAGTGTGAGAAAAATTGTTGCAAGGAGATTGTTCAAACTACTCCGTGGAATTTAACACTCCAGGAACTTTAGAATTTTTAGTCTCTGAAAACAGAATTTATTGCTAGACCATGTAGCTCATACCTTCATGATACATAAGAAATTAAATCAAGAGAGAGGACCTCCTCCAACATGGAATCCAGCATTTTACTAAATAGCAAACAAACTGGGGCACATGGGTGGCTCGGTTGGTTAAACGTCTGACTTTGGCTCAGGTCATGATCTCAGGGTCCTGGGATTGAGCCCCACACAGGGCTCCATGCTCAGCAGGGAGCCTGCTTGTTCCTATCCCTTCTCCATCTGCCCCTCCCCCCGTACATGCGCTCTCTCTCTCTCTCAAATAAATAAATAAATAAAATATTTTTTTAAATAACAATTAAATGTCCTTGAGAAATTAATTTGTATATTCATCTGAAACAGAAATAGGAACCCTTATTCTAAGTAACAATTTAAAAATGTGTCTATCCCCTTCTTTTTTCACTATAGTCACCTACTAAATTATTAAAATTTCTCTTTTGTTTTGTGAATTATATCATTTGCCTAGTGTCTAACTTTCTTGTTAAAGTAGAAAAATGAAAAAGAAATACATTTTGTTTTCAAATTTCTATCTAGAATACATTGATTTCAGCTGAAGAAATAGCAATTAATTCTGTAAGCACAAATTTTCAATGGAAGTTTTGGCAGAGAGTTCCTAATTCTTCATTATATACATGAATTATTTTCTATGTATGTGGATCATGTTTTATATGCATATACTTAAAAAACTTGCATTTTCATAAATGTCATTTCGTTCAGACTTATCTGACATTTCTGAGCAATTGCTATAACCATTTATATTATCTCACGTAGATCACATGTGTGCCCTGCAAAGGTTTTTCTCTTTCAGAAAACACCAGATAATTCTCACGCTGAACCAGACCACTCTTGGGAGTTTATTTCCCAGCAAGCATTTGCTCTATAGGGATTTTCCTCCTAATATCTTTTTCCATATTCCATGACTGGAATAAATTTATAAAGGAAGAAATACATAGTCTCATTATATTGTTACTGAAACATAGTAATTTTTGTCACTTGCTTCCTTATAGTAGGGTATTAGTTTGTCAACATAAATTTAATTTTTTCCTACATTATTTTGACATATTTCACTTAGCCACCCTTTGTGATGTTTGTAATACATATAATTTTAAACAGTTTTTTTTTAAAGGAAGTGTCAAGGAGAAGAAAATGGACAAAACTAAATAAATACAAATGAAATAAAAATAAATCACATGTACTTAAAGAAATGCATATATTCCTTATTTTCCATCTTTTTTAGAGAACCCTTTTAAAGATGCTTAAAAAAAAATACTACACACAACTCCACAGAGATCATTGCTTTTTCCAGTCAATCTATGAGTAATTGAAAATATTAACATATTATTTTTTAAGCCAAATATCATTTGCATGACTCCATGGAATTCATACAGATTTTAATATTTTGTTGCATTATTTCCCCCTTAGTTTTAATTATAAAACTATAAACATATAGTTATATATATGAAAAACACATATGTGCATATATATATGTGTGTGTACAAGTGGGAAAAGGACTTTCCTCCAATGTCTGAAGGGAAAATGGCATCAGTCGAAGGCTGTTATGAAAAATTCACAGTATATACGTGTTGCCTAGGATTTAAGCTGAAATCACCTATCTAGACACAACCTCAATTTGACACCATAATTCTTTGCAGGCTTCCTTAAAACTCAGTCGAGGTGGAAGAAAAAAAAAAAAGGCATTTTGGCAAACTGGCCTCCTGACTCTGTAATGAACATCTTGCTGAGCTCTGCTTATGAATAACAAAAATATATGTAATCTAGCAAAAGATGGGTCATAAAACCTTAAATACTCTGTCTAAGAAGACTGAGAAATAAGAATGAGGCTTCACCTTGCTGATCCTTTAAAAACAATTTCTGGCTTTATGTGCTTCCTTGTCACAATATGAGTCTCATTCAAATGTCTCAATGGTCAAAGCTTCAATTTCACAAGGTCGGCAAGTTGAGACTCATCTCCTAGGTGTGATTCAGGCAGACAGGCTTCTAAGAGCAATGGGCTAGAAAAATGCTAATACCAATGATGTTTATGTAATGGGGCTAAATGGTGGTTTAGAAAACCCATCAAAAATTGTTACCCCTACAGGAGATCCTGACTTAATATGTCAGTTAATTGGATAAATTATGGAATGGTCAGCAAGTGACCTCCTATTAGAGAGCAGAAGCTAATGATGGCAATTATTTGGGGAAAAGAATAAAGAGAAGGGTCTATTTTATGAAATAAGATATTTAAATATAAGGTAAAACCTCCAAATCTGACTCTTTTCCAAACATCTACATCACTGTTCCATAGCACTAAAAGGCATGAATGCTAAAATGTCACCTGTTGGAAGAGAATAATGAAGAACAAAGGGGAGACATCAAAGTAAATAGCATGGAATGCCTGCATTTAATCTAGAAGAGCTAAAACTCTCCTTGGTGACATGAACAGGAAGAACTAAAATCTCACATATCTTGAAGAGGAAAAGGGGTAGAAAGTTGCATAAACAAAACTTGAATGGAAACAGAGTCATATGGCTAAATTTTCAAAATATGTAGTTGATAGATACAATTTTGCTATCATAACACATTTTATTTAGTAATCCTTTAGGATGCTTGTACTATATGCTATTTTTTATGGTTTTTTTTTTAAAGAAAATGTCAGGGATATAATAGTCAAAGTCTAAATAAAATACTTAGTGCATTAGTTTAGTAACTGGCATAGTTTATATAACAGTATATAATGCAATGATAAATAATACATAATTTGACAAGATTTTTTTCTTATATTTTATATATATATATATATATATATATATATATATATATATTAAAGATTTGTTTACTCATTTGACAGAGATCACAAATAGGCAGAGAGGCAGGCAGAGAAAGAGGCGGGGAGAAGCAGGCTCCCCACCGAGCAGAGAGCCCGATGCAGTACTCGATCCCAGGCCCCTGGGATCATGACCTGAGCCGAAGGCAGCGACCTAACCCACTGAGCCACCCAGGCACTCCTATTTGAGTATTTTTATAAGCACATAAAACTGAAGTGATCTCAAGCCAATGACACCCCCCCTCCACTTTTGTGGTTTGTAACATAGTATTGTGACTAATTGATTCAGCTATATACGGTAATTAGAATCATGGACAGACACAAGTATTTGCCTTACCTGAACACAGAGGAGGAGACACGTGTAACTTCCCGGAGAAAGCCACAAAGTTTTAATTTATTATTTCATTCCCTGTTCCATCAAATATGAATGGGGGACCAAAATAGTCCATTTTTCTTTTATTTTATTGTTGATTTGTTTGCCTGAGTTTGGGCAAAATTTATCTAAATTTTCATCGCATACTTCGGGATAGTGTGATCAGGAGATAAAAACAGCTATCTAACTATACTACTTTGTTTTATGTAGGATAATGATGCTTATGTCCTGCAATACTGTAATTTTTTTTTCTAATCAGAAAATTTGAATTTGATTTATGTTTTTTTTTAAAGATTTTTATTTATTTATTTGACACAGAGAGAGATCACAAGTAAGCAGAGAGGCAAGCGGGGACCGGGGGTGGGGTGGGAAGCAGGCTACCTGCTGAGCAGAGAGCCTGATGCAGGGCTCGATCCCAGGACCCTGAGACCATGACCTGAGCTGAAGGCAGAGGCTTAACCCACCGAGCCACCCAGGTGCCCATGATTTATGTTTCTTTTTTTTTTTCTTTTAATCAAAGCCTTTCCTTCCCAGGTTTATTGAAAAGTAACTGATATATGTCACTGTTTACATTGGAGGTACACCGCTTGATGGTTTGATTGACATATATTATGAAATGATCAAAATAGTTTCAGTTAACATCCATTGTCTCATATATACACATGAGAAGGCAAAGAAGAAAAGGAAGGAAAAACATTCTCCTTGTGATGAGAACTCTTAAGATTTAGTCTCTTAACAACTTTCAAATACGTCCCAAAGTAGTGTCAACTATAAACATCATGTTATATATCACACCCCAGTGCTTTTTTTATCTTTAAGTGGAAATGTGTACCTTTGACTACCTTCCTCCAGTCGTCCATCTCTGCTAGTCACAGTCCCTGGTCACCGTATGTCTGGTCTCTTTTTCTATGGGTTTGTTTTGTTTTCGTTTTTATTTGTTTGTTTGTTTGTTTTTAGATTCTACGTGTAAGTAAAATCAGATGGTATTTGTCTTTCTCCATCTGACTTGTTTCACTTAACATAATGCTTTCAAGTTCCCATGTTGTGAAAATGATAGGATTTCCATATTTTTATGGCTGAATAATATTCCTTTGTATATATACCACAGCTTCTTTATCCCTTCACCTGTCAATGGACACTTAGGCTGTTTTCATGTCTTGGCTAGCATAAATAATGTTGTTTGAACACAGGAGTGCAGACACTTTTTCAAGTTAGTGTTTTCATTTTCTTTGGGTGTATTCCCAGAAGTGGAATTTCTGGATCATATCATAGTTCTTTTTTTTTTTTAATTTTTTGAAGATTTTCTGTCCTGTTCTTCATAGTAGCTGTGGCAATTTACATTCCCACCAAGAGTGCACAAGGTTCCCTTTCTCCACAACCATCCCAGGATTTGTTATTTCTTGTCTTTTTGATAACAGTCATTTTAACAGACATGAAGTCATGTGTCATTGTGGTTTTAATTTGCATTTCCCTGACGACTAGTGATGGTCAGCATCTTTTCATGTGTCTGTTATTCTTTTGTATGTCTTCTTTGGAAAAATGTCTATGCCAGTCCTTTGCCCATTTTTAAATTGTGTTATTTGGTCTTTAGCTATTGAGTTTATTAGTACTTTGTACTCTTTGGATATTGACTTTTATTAGATATATGGTCTGCAAATATTTTTTCCCATTCCATATCTTGTGTTTTCACTTTATTGATGGTTTCTTTTTCTAGTGGAAGCTTTTTAGTTTGATGTAGTTCCATTTGTTTATTTTTTTATTTTGTTGCTTACATTTGAGGTGTCATGTCCACATAATCATGACCAAAGCCCATGCCAATGAGCCTTTTTTATGTTTTCTTCTAGGACTTCTGTGCTCCCACGTCTTACATTTGAGTCTTTAATCCTTTTTGAGTTAATTTTGTGTGTGGTATAAGATAGGGATCCAGTCCTTCTTTTATACATGAATATCCAATTATCTCAGCAGCATTTACTTAAAAAAAAGTTCTCTTTTCTTCATTGAATATTCTTGACTCCTTTGTCAAATATTAGTTGACTGCTTACGCTTGGGTTTATTCTGGGCTCTCAATTCTGTTCCATTGGTCTGTTTTTCCATTTTTATGCCTGTACCATACTGTTTTGATAATAACAACTTTGTAGTAAGCCTTGAAATCAGGAGGCTGTGATGCCTTTTTCTTTGCTTCTTTGTTCTTCTTTCTCAGGATTACTTTAACTATTTGGGATCTTCTGAGATTACAAAATGCCTTTTTTTTTTTTTTTAACTTAAGCTAACTGTTATTATGGATTTCTAGAACAAGATACAGAGAAGAAACTTGAGTGAATAGATTTCACCTTTAATAGCATCAGGCAAACTTTAAAATCAGTTAAGCCTAACCCTGGCTAGTTTGCAAATGTTGAGCAAAACCACTTTAACAGATGGAAGAGTCCTATATTGTAGAGAAGTATGAACTTTGATGTTGATCTGGCATGAAGACCTTTGCTGCTTGGTTTTTCTGCCTGTGTGATCCTCATTTGAATAGGATCTATTATTGAACTTTGGGACTCAGTGGATACTGGAGGACTGACCTTAAATTTCCCCCCAAATCTGATGAATCTGAGGTTGATAGGATACTGGTAATACAGATAGGGGAAAAGTTTGAGACTGTTGAGAGTCTGTATCTTCTATAAGGTATTTTTTTCAGATGATGACATCCACATTAAGATGCCTAATGTGTGACTGGAATTTTAAGTAACTAAATAGGAGCTTGGACATAAATTCATAGGCACATATATTATGCTGTTTTCAAACCTATGCAGATTTATCTGACATGTTGATAAGTTAAAATAAAAATATAGAATCGTGTACCTAAAAATTATCATTTTATCCCTTTCTTTGTTAAGAAATATAATGAAAACTGATTTTTTAAGGTTGGATAAAATAATGATTTTTTATATAATGTTAATTAAATAATTTCATAAGTATTATTACTGCTACTGTGGAAAGACTGTAAACTGTACTTTTAAAATAATAAAGAATGTAACCTACACCTATATTTTAAATTTTAATAAAAGTTTACTAGAATATATTACTGATTCTCAACTAAGCAAACCAGGTAGGATATAAGCAAAAATGCAATCACATTTTCTTGCTAGACACCAGCACCGAGCCTCTATATTAAACTAGCAGGTTTGTATGATGCTTCCAATCCTTTTGGAGTATTATAAAATCAATTATTGTGGACCTTTTTCTTTGGCTGAAGTGCCTTATTTGGCACTATCAGAGTCTTTCCTAGTGCGGGAAATTCCATTTGTTGTCATATTGAAAAGAAGAAGAAGAAGAAGAAGAAGAAGAAGAAGAAGAGGAAGAAGAAGAAAAAGAGAGAGAGAGAGAAAGAAAGAAAGAAAGAAAGAAAGAAAGAAAGAAAGAAAGAAAAAGGAGCTTCCTTGGGAAGACTTTGAATTGAAAAATATCTTCAGGCTTGACCTCTTGCAGTAAAAGGCAAAGAGAAAGAGGAACCAAACTCAGAGAGGTTAAGGATCCTACAAGTTTCTTTTTTCAATTGTGTTGGCTGCTGGTTTCCCTCAATTCCTTGTGTTCTGTAGTAGTGACATTCTACATTCTGACATTGTTGACACTGCCTAACCTCCAAATTATCCTTAGTATATTCATTTGTTTGTTTCTTCTTCCCATTTTATGTATCATGTAGTTATGGTTGTGAAATCATTTATTAAATTTCTAAAGGAAAACTATCTAAAAAGTGTCCATTTTGTTCAACTTTTATTCATTCCATTTAATATGAGAAAAAATGTAATACTTCTCACCATATAAAATAAATCCATACTTCACATTTTAAAAAGACCTCAGCCTTCCCTGAAATGTATTTTGGAAAAAATAAAGAAAAATCCTTTAGAAACTTCTTTTTTTTTTTTTTTTTTTTTCCCCTGCTATGCTAACTCTGCTGAGACTACAACATCATTTCAGGTAACTTTATCACTGATACATTTTCCTAGGTCCAATATTTCCCATAATACTTTTGGTTATGTTCTACCTCCTCCACTTGATTTTGTTCTTTGTACTTCTCAAAGCATTTGAGGAGTATTGGGATAATATTACATAATCAATAATTCATATTGGAAAAGGAATGGTTAGTATTCAAGTGTTGATTTGCAACCACTCAATTGGAAATATGCAATATCAGATACAAAATATATATTTTCAAATAACATATAAGATAGAAAACAGTTGACGCTATAGGTATTTTATTCTATATTATTATATATATATATATATATATTCATTATGTAGTCTATTCCATAATTATATATAATTCCTGTGACTATTACTAGTATAAGTCATGAAGAACCCACGAGTCAGAGGAAAGAAAGACTCATCAATATTATGTGTCTTGGCAAAAGTGTGTTTAAGAGTTTGACTATACTCTTTCTCCCCTTCATATCATTAACCTTTCCTTATTCCGTTTGTGTGGTATTTCCGTTCTAGGGATTATGCAGAGTGAAAGACAGTCCCACAAGCATATTGTCTGTTTGAAGGACATCCAGGGAGGGACAGCTAATTGCGCTGTAGCCAGAATTGTGCTTCACTCCCAGGGGAAATCCAGGATGGAGATGGACATTTGTGCAAGAGCCAAGTGTCAAGCATTTTGATTATTTAACTTGGTGTTTTTACATGTTGCCATTCTGTAGATGCCTCAAACCAATATTCTAGAGACTGACATTTCCTTTTTGTTTTTCTCCTCCTCAAAGAAGACAAAGGTCATCATATTTTTCAGGCAGCTGGTATTTATCAGTGTTATTCTACACAATGTTTTATTTTTCAAGTGAGATGTACGGCTACTACACTCAAATATCCAGCATAGCTCAATTCTAATAATAAAGAAAAATTTCCAGACACGAATGATGATCAAAATAACCAAGAATCACTGTGGGTATGAAGCTATTTGAGAATTCAGTGTTACCTACTCACTAGGTCAAGAAAGTAGACACTCTGGATGGTGATATTTGTCAAAATAGCCTTCAGCTAGTTGGCAAATCATGGGAGAGAATACTGAATAGTAGTAAACAAAGATAAGAAAAGGGAACAGACAAGCTTCAGAGTGAGATTAAAAGCCAGAAAAGACTTAACATCAGTGAACACTAACTTTTATACACATTGATGTCTCTGTTGAAATTAAAATATCACAAGAGATAAAGAGCATAAACTGTAGAGCACAATGACTCTACTATATGAACTGTAGAGGCAACACCCTTGCTCTCCTCAGAAGTCCTTCAAATCACAGTTTACGTGGAGGTACTACTGGTATCCATATAGAATTTAGTGCACTTGGATAAAAGAGGAGGCAATGCACAATACATTTTGGAGATATAGGTAACAAAATAAGTATCATTATAGGGCAAGTAGCTCAGAGTTCTGCATTTTAGTATATGGAAAGTTGACATATCTAGAACTACATTTCTTGGAAATTCTGGGTAAAACATGTCTTACTTATTTTCATTTAAATGATATTTTCCACCTTTTTCCTATCTGCTACATGATATTTTCTCAAAATATATTTTATCAGACTTTAAAAACTGTTACTAGAAATAAGGAAACTAGATACCAATGGTCAATACAAGGCTAACATAATAGAAAGGACATCTTTCATTGTAGTCATAAGTTTCAAGAAAATCGCAGATTATTATATCTACACCAAACTACATGAACCTGATTTTTTTTAATGGCAATCAATATTTCATTTTGTTTGCTATATAGCCGAGTGGCAACCTTGTTTGTGGATAACTCCATCCCGGTCATCCTGGCCCAGGGAATCAATATGACATTGACCATTTAAATAAAATGGTTAATACAACCTTCCAACAACCAGTTTTAACATCTGAAGGGAAATACCTCTGTGTGTGTGAATGTGTGTGTGTTTCTCTTTATAACATAATAATGATAGTACTTTACTAGAAGCAGTTGTGATACAGAACTTGGACCATTTCTTTCCTTTGATTAAACCTCTAGATGGAATGGTATAGATGAAGAAAGCAATAGTGCATAGCCATGGCCTGCCACAGCAAAGAATAAATCAGAAGTGATCACTAGTTGAGCTCAATTTCTGAGAAGTTCATTTTCTTCAAACTGTTATAACCTGACAGGCAGAACCACTTGCCTTCCAGCTTTCTGACAGATCCCACTGTGACCAGGGAAATGGCATCTAGCACATTAGATGGATGCTTTGGGTCAGCTGGATGGCTTTTCTTCAGCTCTTAAAGATGTATCACCAGGAACTTCTGTTTGCAGATGGCTTTGACACTCCCACACACATACGAGGAGCCCGAGTTATACATAACACTAATGGTATTCACAGTGTTAATAAAGGATGCTGTAGTTTGGAATGTCCGCAAGCAAGTTACTGAGAATAGAATAGCTTTGGACAATAACTTCTTTGGAGCAAAGCCTTGCTGTAGATCAGGTCTATATGCTATGTGGGAGGAGTGAAAGATTTCTTATTAACAGGGTCAGCCTGACACAATTGTTTGGTAAGAAAGAAGGAGCTGGCACTGAAGAAGGAGAAAATGGTGTCATAAAAACACAATAGCAAAGGGGATTTCTTTTTTCAAAGTAACTTCATAATATAATAATAGTAATTATTACATGAAATATGCTCTCTTGTTTTTGCATATTTGTGCCACTAACATTTGTAGCTTTCTATCATGCATGCTCAGGAAAGCCAACTTTGACCTTCTAGTAATAAGATAATAAGGGCTTACTAAACACTGTATTCTAAAATGCTTTTCTACTGGATAGCAGAGAATGGACTGCAGATAAGAAACCATGATATGAAATCAAAGGAAATAAGCAGGATAGGGGAAGTGTGAATTGAATGTCAGCTCAGCTGTGTTTTGCCTTGTTTGGTGGGAGGTAGGGATAGTGGGGCTCCAGTAAATGCAATTCCTAGAGGACTTTCCAAGATTGTGGTCTGTTTCTACATAAGACCTTTGACTTAGTACCTTGATTTTATTTAGAAGACAGTTTCAGAAGACGTATTGGGAAACAGAAGAAAGATTGGAGATTCATGGATGTGTTTTAAGACACACATCCTTCTCTGTGTCTTGAGGTAGTGGTGTATTAGCCTGCAGCTGCGGGGACACCTGGAGGAGGTGGTAGCCGCACATTTCCCTAGTTCACCATAAGCCACTGGTTTTGACCTGAGGCTCCAGTTTCTGAAGAGATGGAGTCAACTTAATCTTCTGTGTTTGGAAACTCAGGAATAATTTATTAACTGAAAAGAATGATTGCTTTTTACAATCCTACCAAAAAATCTTAAATCATCGTGTACAAAAAATAATTTTAATTAAAGCAAATATCTTAGATATTCACCTTCACCTTCCATTTAACTAAATTTATGTCAATAAAATGCAAATTTGTATGTGTATATATATTTTTATATATGAACGCATATATAATTGTATATTTATATTTAGATAAAGAAATGTACAGACAAAACCACCACACTTGGGCCTAAATTTTTCTACCTGTCTTCTGATTTCTTTCTCTTTCTGATTATAATAAAACACTGGTAGACTTTTGAAGTTTTAGTGTTAAATGCATGTTGTGTATTTTTGATAATCTGTAGGTTGCAATGAATTGTCACTCTATTTTTTTATATATTTTAACCATGTATACATTGTATTTTTGTTGAAGTTTTAAAGTTATGCCTTTTCAAAGAAAATGTCATTTATTTTTAGATATACATTAGCTTTTTTCTTAACATTGAATTAAAAATAGCTAAAATTATATTCACTAATAACATTAATTGGTAATTGACAATTATTAAATTGGGGAAGGAACTTTAGATGTTATAGAATTTAAAAAGACAGCAACAGGTCTCATTAAAAGACCTTATCCTATTGGCTAGTTTTTACGTGGCCCTTATTCCTTTTGTCTTTATTCTACCAGGGGCTAAACTTCATGTAACAAATAGAAAACCAGATGCTATTCAGAAAACCAAAAGAACAGTTCTAACTGAATAACACTCAACCATCTTTGGCTATGTTAAATTACAAAGTTTATAGTTTGAATTTTGGACTTTGAGGATCATGTATATCTTAAAAATAGGAGACAAGGTTGAATATCTCTTCATGTATGATGGTGAATGCAAAGAAAAATCCAATTAAAAAGTATCAGTTTAAAAAACTGATATCAGTTTAAAAAAAAAAAAGTATCAGTTTGGGGCACCTGGGTGGCTCAGTGGGTTAAAGCCTCTGCCTTTGGCTCAGGTCGTGATCCCAGAGTACTGGGACCGAGCTCTGCATCGGGCTCTGCTCGGCAGGGAGCCTGCTTCCTCCTCTCTCTGCCTGCCTCTCTGCCTCCTTGTGATCTCTCTCTAAAGTATCAGTTTGGCAAATCTCTTTAAAATATTTTTTTTTCAATTGCAGACCATATTGTATTAAATATTTTCTTAGGCTTATTTTCTCCACTGTAAGTATTCACCATTCTTCTAGCTTTTAAATTATTTTCTACTTTGTCATGATCTGAACTAATACAAACTCTCCCTTTTGTTACTAGTTCAGTCACTAGAAGTTTGTTTCCCAGGTAATAGTAAATGATAGAGATCACACTTAAAGGATATGATTTTTACAATATGGTATAAAACACACATACTGTCCTTGAATTGTATCATTAAAATGACAGTTACTCCTTCTCAACTGCACACATTAAAATTGCACAATGACATTTTGTACCCCACACCAGTGCTGATTGCTTAACTTTTCTGCTTTAATTCACGTGTGGCAGGGAATTAATCAGTCCACCACTTGTCTATTGTCCTATAGTTTATGATGGGTAGCCAAGAGAGCTATAATACATTCCTTATTTAAATACAATAGTATAAACATTCATATTCATGTGATCAAGAAATAACCAAACTATAGATTTTTAAAATAATATTGACCTCAAAATATTATTTAATTTGATGCTGGAGTGTATTTGTTTGGAAGTTAGTGTAAGAAGGTATAAATTAGATACAGTGAAAAATTGAAAATTTTTGTATTGCATTATTACCTGAGCTGACAAAATTAAATATATTACTTACGTTACATTAATTTTCATGTTATTATTAAATATTTTGATCAGCTTCTCTTCAGGGGTTTGGAAACTGTTTCATTTTAGACTACTTTAAAAAAATATATAAAATATGAATCCACAATGTATTTATATTAACGGCTAATGACTGATTCAATGCTTTTTTAAAAGGTGTTTTAACGAGGATACCTGAAAATGTTCTAATTCTACTCGAAAAGCACTGGCAAAGCTGTGAATAGAATATTGTGAATAGAAGTTTAAAAAAGAAAACTCTCTAGTCTTGGAATGAGAGACTTCTGAGTTTTAAGTTCTAAGTTTGAACTCTAAGAATCCAGGAGAACCCTGATTTTTATTTTGCTTGCACAGAGAGCAAAGAGGGAAAGAGGCACACAGGAAACAGTATATGTCACCAACAGGAAATACAATGCTATATAAAAGGGTTAAGTCTGATTTATAGCTTGAATCTATTCATCTTATTACCTATAGCTCACTATAAGGAAACTAATGATAAATGAAATAAAAGATACCTGATCTTTATGTTTTGGGTTTAAATGCCATAATGCACACGTGGATTGAACAGAAACTACATTTACTGTTGTAAAGCCATGGTGATAATACTAGTTCGCACCACAGGGAATGCCTGTTTTTATATGTGACATCATTGAATCTTGGCAATTTCTATGGCTTAATCTATAAAAGAGATAATTTAGTGGTTAAATCAATAAGCCTAGATGTCAGCTGGCTTAGATTGAAATCTTGGCCTCATTTACCAGCTGTGAGATCTTAGGTGAAGCTCTATGTCCCTCAGATTCCTCGACTATAAAATGTGGCTAAGATCACCTACTTCATAGGACCATTGTGAGGATTAAAAGCCTGAACTAAATATGGAAAAAATGCAGTATTATGTAACTACCTTTCACACTAAATAGACAATATATAGCCTGGATATATGAAATGGAACTGCTCAAGAAGAACTATGAGAGTATCAGGAAGATTTTCAATCAAATCTCCAAAAATGCATTTATTAATTAATTTATAATAGTTTTTTTTTTTACCTCTATCTAACCTATTTAATCCTTATGTTCCTGAAAACCCTGGAATATAAATGGATCTCCCATCTCTTTTCTATTAATTGCTCTCCCAAGAGTTGTAGAAAGATGAAGTACTCAGCTTAAGCACATTCTTAACAAATAGAACCTTGAGTCAAAGTATCTGTAAGTAACTGAGGTCAAACTATTGATTTCACATTGATCTTTCCACATGTGTTGTATGATGGCTCAGTCATTTCCTATGCTGAGTTTTACTTTCCCAATCAGTAAAATAGCTCTAGTAATATCTAAAAGCAATATACAAATGTGATGCAACATTACCAAAAACTCTGGAAAGTAAAGATCAACAAGCAATAAAGGGAACAAGTTTTATGATAATCACATGTCATCAGAAAAAAAGAACTGTTAATGTGTGCACAAAAATTACACCCTTACTAGGAATACATATCTATTGGTTAGAGAGGGCATTCCTACAGTATAATATCTATTGTTGTTTTCTAAACACAGCACACATATAGGTATCGGGTTATAGTCCTTGCCTGAGGCCCTTATTTAAACAATTTATTCATTATCTCCATACAAGCACTAAGGTATCTAAACATAATTTTATGAAGGCTCCAGAATTGTCTCAAAAAGACCTGCGATGTGGTTTACTCTTGAAGCTTCTCACCTGGGAAAACTTTTTCCCTTGAGAGAGTGAAACAGCTCAGAATGTCAAACTTTGATCTAAACTGTTCACAGCATTCACAAGTAATATCAAGACAGTAATTTCCGTCTGTTTTCGTCTCAGATGTGAGCCACAATAGCAAAACACAGAAAACCCAAAACATAAAATGTTGCGGGAAATATTCCCCAGAGTGTATTTTAGTAATTCCCTCTTTTTACTCATGATATATATCAGAAGGATAGTGAAGGGTAAGTCAGGAATGCAGAATCCAGTTGTAATATTTTATGTATATTGGAAAAGGTAGATAGCAATTAAGAGGTGATTTTTGGTGTATTTTTAATAGCTGTGTATAAATTATTTCTAATTATGAAGTAAGGAATGGGACCACATTTTCTGAAATCCATTTCAAGCCCAACCAGTCCCAAATGACATAGTTCAGTGCTCCCTAGACACTCATTTCTTCTGTATAATTTTATCTCTGTGATGCAGATGTCGCTCTGAGGTTTCCGATACAGGAACAATACCCTTAGAAAACCTTCCCTCCTCAAGGTAATGGAAATAAAAATAATTTAATACTGCAACCTGAAACTTTCCAATCCATGTTTAATATTTTCCACTTGTTTAGTTCTTCCTGACTTGTCTTGTTCACTGTACTCCCACTTTTTCCACTTCCTGCTGTGGCAGCTTACCTATGACAATCCCTTTTTAAGGATATTTAGTAGCATCATGATGTCCATGTCTCCAATGTACCTCTCCATCTCTACTGTTAGAGCCACATCCCCTTTGGTTTTTGATTATGAAAACAAAGGCAAGGACAAATTGGACACTTGAAGTAGGTTATCAACGTGTTTTCCAATCCAAAACTTAGTGTCAATACATGAAAATTAAAAAAACAAACAAATAAACAAAAAACCCTTTGATTTGCCCAAATGGATTTATTTCTACCCTGAGGAACCCTTGGTAAAAAATGTCAGAACAGCTAAAGGGTTCCAGTATGTATGCCATTTTTCTACACAGGAGATGTTTTTTTTAAAGGAAGGAAGGGAGGATAGAGGATGAGAAGGAGAGGGAGAGCAAGGGAGGGAGGTTGGGTAACGTATGCCAAAGTCTATTGACATTCTTGGTGGTAGGCTTTAATCTTAAAGACTTTACTTATTTGTTTATTTTTAGAGAGAGAGACAGAGAAAGCATAAACAGGGGGAGGGGCAGAAGGAGAAGAAGAGAGTCTCAAGCAAGCTCTGTGCTGAGAGCTGAGCCCGACACAGGGCTCCATCTCACGACCCTGAGACCATAGCCTAAGCTGAAATCAAGAGTCCGATGCTTAAATGAATGAGCCACCCAGGCACCCCACTAGGCTGCAGTCTTTCCCTTGCAGATTTATATAAGGACTTGAATGCATAATGTACGCTACTTTCTTGGCAGAGAGACCCTTAGAGTATAATATCTATTATTAGGCAAATTTTCTTATATATGATAGCTCTGTCATTATAAGACTAAAATGGATCTAGAGGAAATACAGCACATGCACATAAGCTTCATATTTACACATGTTCATCATTATTTCTTTTTCTTTTCCTCCTGCTTATTGAATTATATGGCACATGATCAGGTAGGGTGTTTTGGTTTGTTTGTCTTTGAAGGTCATGAGAAAGTCCCATCATTGGAAATATGCTCAGCAAACTTCCACAGGGTGAGCTCTTTAACTTTGCTGTGTGGGAGCTTCGGGTGAACTTGACATCAGCATGCTGTCCCAGGAATAATGTCCCTCCTAGGAAAGGAGTCCTGATGCTCTTACAGCAGAGGTAAGAGAGCTTGAGATGATGAGATTCATGATTTTGGAATAAAATGTAGATGTGGGTGATTTCATATATATCCAAAAGATGCAGGCAGTCAGAACTGAATACATATTGTAAATCTCGATGGATATAAGTGGACATAATTGTCATCATTTGTCACAAATAATGTTTCTACTTATTTCTTTGCCTGCTATTAATAAAAAGCAACTCCAAAGGTTACTGAAGAAACTTTTAGTTTGCTCTCAATTCTGCTTCAGAGGAAGGGGAAAAGAAGTGTGTTTATATCCTATTGAGGAGGAAATATGGTAAGGAAGAATTACACAACTCTATGACTGGGGGTATCAGTTTCCTGGAGTTCTGGGGAGCTCGACTCATTCAGTGAATGTATTATCAGTGAAATATATTTGGGGTACTCTCACAGAAAAGCAAGACATTAAAAAATATTTTATTGCTCCTCTATAGGAGATTACATTAACACATATATTAATATTGAGAACAGTTATTGAATACAAAATATAATCCAGTGTAATTGTCTAAAATCGCAAGAGAGACATCTTCATAAAATTACAAGGAGTCCAGAAAAACTCTTACTGTATTTTTGAAAGAGATGAATTCAACATCTTCTCTCTGGATCTCTTCCTCCATAATAAAAGCATTCGACTCACCCATCCCCTCCCACTTGGCATCTCAGTAGCCTCTCTCATATAATTTTTGACAGAATATGACCTGATAACACCGTACAGCTTTCACTTTTGTCTACTCCTCCCTCCACCCCCAATTCTCTTGCTAGAGGAGGACAAAACCACTCTTCCCCAGAGAACCAGCCAGCCCCATGTGCTCACCTGCTGGGGAACTAGCAATAAAGGGCAGGACGGATTCCTTGAACTGGCAAGCTTAGGCAGGTAGGAACAACAGGAGTATAGTTCCTCAGACTCAGCTGGACTTTGGATCACTCCCAGGGAAGCAATGGTAACTCAGCTCCTCCAAAAAATTGATATCCTTGTCGAACATGTCTTAGAACTACAATATTGTATTTACTCACAATATATGTGACTTGAACTACAAGGATTATATTTGGTCATAATTTAGAGGAAAAGGCAATTTGGGCTAGCCTCCTGTGGGGATTCTGCTGGTCTTTCTTGGTATCCTACATATGACTGCGGTCCTCTGAGGTCTCACTGGAGACAGTTTCCAGGGCTTGAGCTGGGGTAGCTCCATGTGGTCTCCACCTCTCATTCCTGCCACGGCCACGTGGTGTTCTAAGAATGCCAAATGGAACCCGAAAGGCCAGGTGAACCTTGGGCTTGGGATCTCATTTCCTCTGCATCATATAGAGCGTGCCATTCAGGTCATGCCTGCAGTCACCTTGTGGCTCACCAAGTGGCTGGCTGTCACAGGGAGATCCAGCTGGTTGGCATATCTTGGCTCCATGGGGTGACTTTCTTACAGGCTAGATGGTTTTTCCTCACTTGGGCAGCACTGCGGTCAGAGACCATACAAAGAGCCTTCTGAAGACTAGGCTCTGCCTTCATATGGCATCGTCTCCATCACATTTTATTGGTTAAAACAAATCGCAGGATCAGACCATATAGGGATTGGGAAAATGGACAAGAGGGAGAAGCCGCAGAGTAAGAGTGCATGGGCAAGGGTACAGCAATGACAATTTTTGCTGCCATCTTTCAGTCTGACATTTTTTCTTAACTCTCATTATTTTAATTTTCCTATAAAAAGCAGACAAGCGCACATGAAACAAGCAAACAGAAGACACCCACTTCTCTCCTTGCTCCACAACTTCCCCCACATCACTGCAGTACGGACCGATTTCCATTCCTTCCTCATCCTCTCTCCCAGGGCAGAGTTTTCTAAAGTACGTATAACATGATAGTGCTTTTCTTGCTCAGTGTGGGGAGTCTGCAAAACAAGGTTGTGCACGAACTCATCTGATTATATTCTTAATGATCAGTACCTTAAGGTAGAACATTTACTACAAATACTGCTGTATTGATTTGTTTTAGATCATATTCCATTTGAACAATATGCCATTTGTCTTAAGACATAGATTTTCATGTGATTTTTGTGCTATTGTTTGTTAAATGTAATATCTTTTCTGACTATGATGTTGCATTATATTTCTGATGCATGCAAATGGAATTTTTGTGTGATTTGTGTACTGTTATTTGTAAATTTGATATCTTTTTTACTATTATGTTGCATTGTATTTCTAACTTGTAAGAATTGGATGAGTGGCTTAAAAATAGGTCAGTGATGCATAAAAATAATGATCAAAATTGCAGTGCAAGGACTGAAATGGCACAAAACATTATAAACAGAAAAAGGATAAATTCCGGGGCAAAATGAAATATGAATCTATATGTGCATTGACAAGTGATATATAAATATAATGGTTTCTCCTAAGCAAAAAAAAAACAAGAAAATGGTGCACAAATGGACCATAAGCATGAGAAAAATAGATTCTAGCAAATCCGTGGTCCATTTGCGCCCAGGCCCTCCAATGTGGTCTGCTATTAAATGTCATCAGACCACATGTGGATGCCATTGGTACACTGATATTATTATTAGAATGCACTGTCCTTCGTGCTAACACAATTGTTTTCATATTATTTCCCCACAAATTCAAAACAGTATTTATAGAACCAAGTTGGTTATTTTTTCACCAAGTGTAAGGAAGAAAGAACAGAATCATCCAGGCTTCTTTACATTAATACTTTTCCTCTCAAGAAGTACAAGGCAGAGTATTACCTAGAATCCTGTAAAGCTATGCGCTAGGTTAACAGGAATATTATGCTCAGGGTGAAATCAGAAGGAGCTAATGACAAAAATCCCTCCATTAAATGACATTGTTGGAAGTGACAAAATACCAATGTCACAGAACCAAGAGCAGTTACTCTCCAAACATGTAGAAGCAGGTATTTTATTCCAAAGGTGAACAAAACCAATTTGCGTTATGACATGTAGATGATGAATCAGTACTTTATGTATGTGAATAATGCAGCTGAGGGAGAGTCCTTTCAGGTTTTCCCTATGTATCACTAGAATTCCATGTGGTAGAAATGTACATTATATTTTATTAGTTGATTATTAGGAGTGGTGATATCAGGACAGAATCTGAGCCATATTCTGATGGAACTTCAGCTACATGGAAAGGCAATATTTTAGATATTTAATAAAATACATACTCTTGGTAGAATATGGGCAGCAACCTAGGAGAACAGAAAAAGAACATTAAGGATGTCCCAGTGAGTGTTAGCTTAAGTTCAGCCATAGCAACACATCCAATCAGGAAGAGAGCTACTATTAGGTCAATTGACTTTTATTGGGGGGTGATGGGTCAAAACTAAGCCTTAGGATCCTGAAACCAAACGTGATCAAGGAAGAGTTCAATAGTCTCTTCTATGAACTTGAGCTTCCGCAGTAGCCAATGCAGTTAAAGCAAGTAAACCATGGGCTCAACAATGATTCTTAATGTCAGGATAAGATACTTTTCTAGTGTTTCTGGAATCTTCTCCTGGTGAACCCCTTCTATGATAGCTTCATGCCTTTTATATTCTATATCCTTTTCTTGCTATTCTTGAAATCAGCCCAGTCAAACAAATCCCGGCAAGTCTGCTGAGAGTTGCATACGTCAGTCTGAGCCTCTGACCTTCAAAAGTGCATGTTTCTGGAATTTTTTGGAAAACTTCCATCCAGGAACCCTAAACTCTCTTTTTTGTCTACATGGCAATGCAGAATGTGTTCTTCCTTTCAATTACCTGAATGTGAAATTTTCTTTGACAATACAAATCCATGTTTTTCTCCATGAAGATTTTTTTCATTACTCAGTCCCTGCTGTGTCCTCACTTCCTGAATTCTAACACATAATTAAGTAGAACTGCACAATTCAGTACTTTGTCATATATTTATTTCCTTCACAGTAACGTCCGTTTCCTCCCAAGCTCAAATGAACATACCTTGAGGGAATTCTTATGTTGACATTCTTATGAGAGTTGCAGAGGTGCAATATTCTGAGTAGGTTGTCTGCCATCAAGGCATTTAGAATCTAGTTAGAGATCTACATAGAAACAAACAAAGAAAAAATAGAATATAATTGGGCTCCAATTATAAGGGACACTCTACAAATTCCTTTGGCTGGCAGAGAAGGTAAATGAGGACTGGAGTGCTGGTAGAGCATCCCTCAAGACTAACAACAGTCTTAAGGATTTGTGGGATTTGCATCAGTAGATGGAAGGGTAGTAGGATATCAGGGAAGGAAACACGAGGAAGGAGAATGCAGTGAGAATGAGCCTGGGAGTTTTGAAAAGGTAACAGGGAGTCTGGAGAATTTAGTCAGAGAATGCTACTTCCTGCCACAGAATTATCCTCAAAGAAAGAATGGTAGGGATATGTAAATATCCGGCTATTAGCACTGAAAATTCTACCTTAATGAGGAGGTATTTGGCTATAGGGAATGATGGTATTGTGGCTGGAGTTTCCAGAAACAGTGATAGTTTGTGTTATACAGAGTTAGAATTGCTCGTGAATAATGTAGGGAATGTGCTGGTGTGTGGGTGTTGCTTGTGATGTATGACTGGACTCTGTATTGTGACTTTTAGTGTGATGGCTCTTCCAAATCCTTCTTATTATAAAATTATGAAGGAGTTATTGCAAGTAAAACGAAGATTCTATTGTTCTGATAACCTTCAAAATCTGATAATCTTTTTTTTTTAAGATTTCGTTTATTTATTTGTCAGAGTGAGCACAGGCAGACAGAGTGGCAGGCAGAGGGAGACGGAGAAGCAGGCTCCCACTGAGCAAGGAGCCTGATGTGGGACTCCATCCCAGGATGCTGGGATCATGACCTGAGCCGAAGGCAGCGGCTTAACCAACTGAGCCACCCAGGCGTCCCAAAAACTAATAATCTTTAAAAAAAAAAAAGTTGTTAGGCAAACTCTGACATACTTTGATACACTGCTCACCAAGGTATAGGAGTTTGCTCTTTTGAAAAAAAAGTAATTACAAGTCATACAGAAAAGATTTTTGCTTTTTTTTAAATTTTATTTTATTTTAAATTGTGCTAAATGATAAAGAAAATGATCTGGTTAAGAACATAAATTATGTATATAGAAACATGCTTTTAAAATATTTTATTTATTTCTCATTTTGAGTTTGAAAACAAAAAATAGTTTTTCATCATTGTGTTTACCAATTTGATATTTGCAATACAAAGCTTTCTGTAAACATTGAATATGTAAATTAAATGGAAGAAGTGGCTCTCAAATGCCCCAGGGGACATCTAGAAATGCCTGGAGACATTTTGATTGTGGGGGGGGGGCGGGGGTGGTCCTGCTGGCATCTGGAGGATGGGGGACAGGAAGAGGACTGAACATCACAGTGAGTAGGACTGCCCCATACAAAGAATTAACCTGCCCCAAATGTCACCATTGTCAAGGCTGGGACCACACCCGAACTGAACTGAACTACACATTATCCAATAAATCAGATGATACTCCTAATGGACTAAAGAAGAGACGAATGAAACTTTTTCCTAAGAAATTATTGAAATGTTAAAATCTGGGCTGCATGGGAAAGTATAACCCAAAATTAGGATGCGGTGGTTATGGACTGAATACAGCATTTCACCGTCATAATGACATTTTTGCACACTGAAAACATCTTAAAAGGGAGATCTAAAAGCACGTTCCAAATGTTAATGTATTCTGAGGACAGCCCTGATAGCAGTGTGTCTTTGTGTTCCATTTCGTTAATGAAGGAACACACACAGGAAGGTTGGAGGTGACGCCATCAGGGTCACAGAGTGAATTTATAACAGTCCAAACCAGATTTTGAAGATCTAATTTTCTATTGTGATCAAATAATTTTACCTTTCAGATAGTTTTAAATGCAGTTGGTCATGATTAAATGTATCTCTGAACATAAAAATTTGCTCTCTTAGAAACATAAATATGTAACAAGGTGATAGGTGACTTGGCGTATTTCACGTTCTCTTATCATCTATGAATTTGATTTCTTGTGTAAGAAAATTGAGCTTATTAGAATTCATGGATTCTAATTAAAAAGAATTTCCAAATTGGTGGCCTTCAGGGAATGTAAGGTTAATTAGTCCTTAATTCTCTCAAAATAATGACTATTTTTCTGTACATATAATTGCAGGAATAAAATGCTATTTGGTTTTGGTGTGCAATATAAGAACTAATCCCTTCACTCCATGCATAAAAGTCTCATTAGAAAATATAATCAAAGAATTATAGGAAACCAAGCCCTATAGATCCTGAGGAGACATGATGTACCACAACATGTAATTTTGTACTATAAATTAATTTGTATATAGGGATGCATTCATGGGATTTTTTTTAACCCTTGGAGTAAATTCTGCCTCATCAAATAATTATTGAATATCTATTAAATGTCAAAGGCTGTTAAATATGTACCTCACATATAGATCTGTGACTTCCTTGATTTTTAAGTAAGGTTATTATCTTATCGAACCATTCACATATTTATTCAGACAAATTTTCACACGGATTGATATATAAAAATAAAGGTAAGTACAAGCTTGTTGCCTGGAAGGGTCAGCCCTTTGTGGAAAAATGGAAAGAAAGTAAGAGAAAGAAAAAAAGAACAGATGGGGGGAAAAAAATGAATGATAAGACAAACGTTTGCACATTTTTTTTCAACTTCTCTCACTCAGCCATCAAAAAGAATGAAATCTTGTCATTTGCAAAGATGTGAATGGAACTATATTACACTTGGTGAAATAAGTCGTCAAAGAAAGACAAATACCATGATTTCACTCATATGTGGAATTTAAGAAACAAAACAGATGAACATGGGGAAAGGAAGGAAAAATAAAATTAGACAAAAGAAGAGAGGAAGGCAAACCTCTTAACTCTAGGAAACAAACTGAGGGTTGCTGGAGGGTTAAGGGTGGGAGAGAGGAGGTAACTGCATGATGGACATTAAGGGGGGCACGTGATGTAATGAGCACTGAGTGTTATGTGCAACTGATGAATCACTAAATTCTACCCCTGAAAACTAGTGTGGAGACCGAGAAAATGAAGGCCATCCAACCTCAAGTTTAGCGTTAGCACAAGTACAGCCCTCTTAGCTTCGGCAGCCATCTCAGGCCCCTGTGACCAGGGGCTGAACTCTAGTTACAGGAAAAACCTGTATACCCAACCCTACTTTAGTTACAGGAAAAAACGCTATACCCAACCCTGCAAACACCCTGGCAACAGCTAATCAGCTTACTGCAGGGAAATCTGAAATTTCCCCACTTCCCCCCACAAGCCTCTGGTAACCACACATAAAAACCCCTTGCTTGGCAGGTCCGGGGCTCTCACTCCTGTGCCGCTACACCGATGACAGTCGTGAGCCTGGACTTGAGGCCAAATAAAAACCCTCCTGTGTTTGCATCGGTATTGGCTCCTTGGTGGTCTCTCGGGCTTGAAACTTGGGCATAACACTAGTAATACACTAAATGTTAATTAAATTGAATTTAAATTAAAACAAAACAAAAAACAAACTTCTCTCTCTCTTATATTCTACCTAAGTGTTATTTAGGGCACATACTACATTCTAACTTGCCACACTTTTTTTTATAAAAACAGTCTCTACTAATTTTTAGTAATTAAGAATTGGCAAACTATTAATGTTACCTCTTATAATTTTTATGATACTATTACTGTTTGGGTATGATTAGAAGTTAGATAAAGAAGCTGAAACTTAGTACAGCTGTTACTTAACCATGGACCAAAAAAAAAAAAAAAATCATGGACTAATCTTAAAATTTTTGTATAATTTCCACTGTAGATTGCAGACCCTTCCCAGTGCAAACTGCAGATGTCTTACCTTTTCTACAAGATCTACCCTGATAAAGGTAGGTCAGTGTACCTCATCTATAATAAATGGAACAGGGAGGATTTTCAGAAAGAAACATGTGGTCAGGTACTACTCAGTATAATGACACCTTCCTAATTTATCCACCTTGGATAGGAGAATTTGATTTATATCCCCATATATCCTCAATCTGAATTAACTATTTAATTTAGGGTTTCCTGAAGGTAATATATTTATGAAATTCATTCAACAGTTTTGAGACTCGGGTATGTGTCAGGTGTTTTGCTGGGTGCAAGGAATATAAAAACTATTTTTTTAAGTTTCTTATCTCTGGGAACATACAGATTAGGCACAATAAACATGTGCTATAAAAATAAAAGTGCTATGATAGACATATGTGTTGGTATAACATTGCCTGTAAAAAAATGAATACAGAAAAATCTCTGATAAACAAAGGTTCTTGGCAAAGAGGATGACATTCATAGCTTAGTCTTGAATGATACCTTTGCAGAGGGAAGAGAAGGCATTGTGAGCAGAGGCGGTTACAGCCAAGTATGTTGATGGGAGGGAGGGAAATATCACATAATTCAGTATGACACCACCATAGTTACAATGTGAGAGTAATAAAAACATAGATGGGTAAATAATGCGAAAATTTCTCCATGAGTAGTTTATGTAAACCCTAAGTGAAAAATATACTACTTTAATCTGGATAATAGCATGATGTGTGTTGCTTTTTAGCATTGCCAATGTCAGTGACATGGAGTATAGCTAGAAAGGAAGAACAATTAGAATAAGTTCCTTGAGTTTGAACAAGAATTAATGAAGAACAAAATTCAGGTGTTGGCAGGAACTGGAATGCAGGTATTAGACATGATAAATGTGCAACTGGAAAGAAGAATACATTGATTAATTGAGGATAACTGAAACCACACTATAAATTGAGAAGCAAATGCATTCTATGACATAATTAAAATTAACTAGGGATAGGTGCAACAAAACATAAAGGATTTACTGTGTGCTCCTCATTTCAACTTCTGATTCATTCTCCCAGGGGAGCATGGGAGTAAGAGAACAATTGTCATCACACTGCAATTTGCTTCTTTGCATAGCTCGGGTCCTGCTCATCCCCTTCTGAATTGCGGCCTCAGGTCTGCCCTCAGAGGCAATGTTTCTGTTCGAGCCATAGCATCATCAGTCCTATGGATTAGGTCTCTCTGAGTCTGCTCCTACGAAGGTCACCTTCCTTGGATAGGCTTTGCCGATCTGATCAAGAGGATGTTGAATCAAATATACTTCTGGCAGAAACACTAGGCTGATCGTGAAGGAAAACCACTGTTGCCCAGACTAGAGCTATTTATACATCAAAACTGGAGAACATGGAATGAAGGTTCACAGTATCATAGCTTGATGTGCTCTTTGCTATTTTCTTATGCAAACCCTCCTTTTATAGACAAAGAAACAAGACCTGAGAGGTTTTAATAAAATCATGGCCACTAAACTAAGTAATGGTAGCTCTAGAAACAGGACTGAAGTTTTCTGACCTGGTTTATTGACCAGGGGAATTCCAGAATCACTCAGGTAGAATTTCTGGAAGTCATACTAAGAAAGATTTAGTTTGAATCAGAAAGGACTCCCAAGGCTCACATGATATACCAAAAAAGTAAATAAGATTTATATTCCACATTGGATGAAGTTGGATTGCTCATTTACAGACCTCTAATCCCCTACTGGTATATGGTTTTTATATGGCTTTTATATGCCTGTAGTAAAGTAACTTTCATTTTGTTTCATGTAATTGACCTGATAGGACACACATAAGTGTTTGCATATAATTTCTTACAGCTGTGGCCATAGCCCCAATTAACCAAGGGTAGTATTTCACCATAGTCATTAAAAGTATTATTGGCTGACCCATTACAGCATACAGAGCCTTCTAATGGAAAGCAATTTTGGAGTGAATATAGAGTAACTTGAAGGTATATTAAAAATAAATATTAATTACATTCTAAAGCCAGATATTAACAAAGAAACTGATTATAAGATGTGATTAATTAATGGTATAGAAACATTTTTCTATATTCCTCTATAATCATATGAACCAAAGATTAGTGTGTGTGTCTGTGTGTGTGTTCAGTAAAAAGGAAGTTATATGGTAAGACTTTGGACTTGCAATAGTGTTCATTCTCAACTCAAACAATCCTCTGTAGTTGAAAATATAAACATATATACTTTTAATTAATTAACAGTTTGCAACTTGCGTGTTGACTTCCCAGTGTCAGTGCCTGAAAGCAGATATAAAGGAGAGAAGGAAGAAAAGATCAACCAGAACACAGGATTCCAGCTCTGAGAATTACAAGCTGATTGTCAGGGTTCAGGTATGTTTTCAAAGTTATGTTTACATACCATGGCTTTCTTGTTCTCTCAATTCTTGCACTAGTCTGCAGTGTTTATACTTCTTGAAATTCAATGAAAACTGTGTGAAAGCTTAGTTTACATATTTGTCCAAAACTCGGCCAGCTACACATTTATGTTTTTCAAATGGGCAATTGCAATGTAAATGAATGTGATCATTTGAAGCAGAATGTGCAGATTGTAGCTACTCTCGTGTCTACTGAAATGACTTTTAGCAATGTTGCCTTCTTATGGTGAGGTTTTTTTCCCTGTTTTGTTAAATATATCATCCGGGTTAGGCTAGGTTTTGCCAAGTTTTTAACAATTCACTCAGGCAATGATTCAGCCAAGAGAGAGGTTGGTTAGAATGCTAGCATGACCCTGAAATGTCACTGTTGTTTATTTGTTGGTTTGTTGGTTTGTTTAAAGAAGGTTTAGTTTCCACAAAAGCCCTTTTTCTCTTGTAAGTCAGCAGGAGTGTCTATCCATTGTAGTCCCTCAGGAACTCAAGCAGTTGGTTAGTAGACCTCAGAAAGAAAGTTGTTTCTCTTGTAACTAAATACTGCAAACCGACGCTTTACTGACAGCTCATTGGCCAAAATTAGTCATGGGCTCCCCCATCGGGGGCCAGCAAGTAAGTTCCCAAATGCACTCAGAAGGCTGAGAATCAACAACATTTTGACAATAACACTGATGATTATCTCTGGTTATTAAATGTACGTTCTGTCATTGGATTCATTGCATCTCCTCATCGGTCAACAGAAGTATAAATGAAAACATAGGCAAATGAATGTAAAAATAACACCAAAAGTCAGAACACATATTTTAGTACTTAACGCATAGGTAACAGCATCAGGAAGGTAAGTTCTAAGTGGTTCTTGATATATAATAACTCTTTTACTTCTTTAGCAGCCCTGTTAATTTGGTGCTCTTTCTCATAATGCTCTTTCCAATGAAGAAACTAAGCCGAAAGTGGTTAAGTACTTGCCTATGATC
Source organism: Lontra canadensis (assembly GCF_010015895.1). Classification (NCBI taxonomy): domain Eukaryota; kingdom Metazoa; phylum Chordata; class Mammalia; order Carnivora; family Mustelidae; genus Lontra; species Lontra canadensis. Next base: position 7,124,512 of record NW_022631067.1, read on the forward strand.
CCACAGTGAATGAATTACAGACCTGGGATGCAAACCCAGTCATTCCATCTCTAGAGCCCGGGTTCCTTTCTTTTTAAGATTTTATTTATTTGTCAGAGAGAGAGAGAGAGAGCACAAGCAGGGGGATCAGCAGGCAGAGGGAGAAGCAAGCTTCCTACTGAGCGAGGAGCCTGATGGAGAACTGAATCCCAGGACTCTGGGCTCATGACTGAGCTGAAGACAGACACTTAACAAACTGAGACACCTAGGTGCCCCAGAGCCCAGGTTCTTCATCATTAATCTATATTGCTTCAAAGTGGAAGCATTTTGGAGACCCATGTGTTCTCCTTTCAGTGATAATCAAGAGGACAAACTCTGGAATCAAAATGCATTGGTTGGAATATCAGCTTAATTGTCTCCAACCCTCTAACCTTTTGCAAGTTATTTAAATTCTCTGACCTTCACGTTCTTCACCTGTTAAATGTAGGTACCAGTGACAACACCTAGTTCAGGGGAGTTCTGGCTACAGTAACACATACTAATCATGAGTAATGCTGTCATGATTACACAAGAAAATAAGAGCTCTTATATTATTTCATGTTGGTGAAGACCATTTGAGATTGGCCAGACACTGCTTCAGGCTTACAATGACTAAATGGAGGCTGATGTGATGTGCCTGGTGTCACAGAGCTCCTTAGTGGGATGCCTAGGATTCCCACCCAGATCCTTCTAGCTGCTAAGCACATTCTCCCATCTGCAGTATCTCAGCAAACCAATAGCTACCATAGGCTTGGGGTAGGACATGAAGGACAGCTTAAAATTTTGGAGCATTTTTGCTTTCCCATTTTGATCACTTGAAAAAGTACTGTCTGTTTCTTCATGGTAATTTGCTGTTTTCCTCTTCCTTCCTTCCTTTCTCTCTCTCTCTCTCTCTTTTTCTCTCTTATTTATTTATTTATTTATTTATTTATTTGTGCCTATTTGATGGAACACAATTTGGGGATTCTGCAAATATCCTGTTTCTTAAGCATAAATTAAGAAACGATGTTTCAAACTCTGATTCTCCTATTTGGGCATTTATTCCATCTAGTTTCCACACTTTCCCATCCCCCATTCCCTATACCATATGTAACTAATCATTTTACTTTCTGGTTTGTCCTTCCGATATTTATTTTTCAGATGCATGCATATTTTCTTGAACCCCATTTCTTTCTTAAATGAAAGGCAACATATTATAGATACTCTGCATTTTGCTTGGCTCATTGAACAATATTCTGAAAACCTCCCCATAACAGTTCATTAATATCTTTCTCATTCTTTTTTACAGATGCACGGTATCCCACAGTGTGGATGTATCAGAATTTTTCAACTATTCTCCTATGCATTTGTATCTAGGTTGTTTCCAGCATATTATGACTAAAAATAACACTTTAATGAGTAAACTTGTGTATGTGTATTTTTGTATAATTAAATGTATATCTTCAGGGTCAATTCTTAGAAGTGGACTTAATGGGTAAAAATGTAAGTGTATTTGTAGTTTGTTAAGTATTGGCAATGTTTCCTGCAGAAATGTGGCCATAAGCAATGTTTGAGATCACTTTGTTCCCCACAGCCTCACTGACAGAGTGTTTTGTCATCCTTTTCCACTTTTGCTACACTAATAAGTGAGATATGGCATCTCAATGTTGTGTTAATTTGTATTTTTGGAGTTATAAGTGAGTGTGAACTTTTTCCAAGACCTGAGGGCTATTTTTTTATTTCTTTTCTCATGTCTTTTCTGATGATATTTTTGGTTCTTAATCTCCTAATTTTTAAAAATTTGCATCACTGGGCACCTGGATAGCTCAGTGGTTTAAATCTCTGCCTTCAACTTAGGTCATGGTCTCGGGGTTCTGGAATCAAACATGGCATCGGGCTCTCTGCTCAGTGGGGAGCCTGCTTCCCCATCTCTCTCTGCCTGCCTCTCTGCCTACTTGTGATCTCTGTCTGTCAAATAAATAAGTAAAATCTTTTTAAATATTGCATCATATAAACATAAAATAAGCTGGCAAGTTTCTGGTGATTCTCATATTTGAACTTAAAGCTTTGTGCTAATCATAAGACCAAGATAGATATGTGCTTTGAGGTCAGATACATCTCAATTTTCCATATATGTCAAAATTAGCTCTTAATAGTAAAATTAGATTTTTTAGTAAATTGTATGTGAGTTTTGGTTATTAAATGTTTTTAAATAAGGATATATTTTTAAGTAATGAGGTATTTAAATATTTATAGTAAAAAAATAAAAGCCTATTCAGGATACAACATGATATATTTATAATAAAGTTCTGATTATCAGATATACAGTTCTACGTGACCTTATCTGGTCCTAATTGCTAGTGATCATTATTTAATAAGGCGACTTTCTGACTATATTTAATAAACATTTTATGTTCAATTAGGTTGGAATTATGGAAAAGTTGCCAAAACAGTAGAGAAAATTTCCATGTACACTATAAGCTGTTTTTGTTATTATTAACATCTTTCATTAGTATACTTTTGTTAAAATTAATGACCCAACATTGCTACATTATTATTAAACTGTCTTTATACTTTATTCAGACTTCCTTAGTTTTTACTTACTGCCATTTTTCTTGTCCATGATTCCAAACAAAATATCACATTACATTCCATATTAGCTTTGTTTATCTTACTCCAGCCCTTTACATCTAACCCATCTGTGTACTTACGTCTTTACATTTAAGGAGAATATCTTGTGGACAATACATAATTGCGCCTTTTTAAAATCCATCCTGACCACTCTGTCTTTCAATTATTGTAGCTAGAATATTTACATGTAAAGTAATTATGTGTATAGTTGAGTTAATTCTACCATGTTTATAACTGTTTTCTATTTGTTGGAATTATCTGGGTTTGCTTTCTTCCTCTCTTTCTATGTCTACTCAGATTTTAATTGAGTGGTTAAAACTATTCCAGTTGTACCCTTTCTTAACATGTGAATTATAAGAGCACCTGGGTGGCTCAGTTGGTTAGGCCATTGCCTTCAGCCCACGATCCCAACACCATGGGATCAAGCCCCATGTCTGACTTTCTGCTCAAAGGGAGTCTGCTTCTCCCTCTTCCTCTGCCCTTCCCTCACTTGTGCACATTCTCTCTCTCTCTCTCTCAAATAAATCATTTTTTATATGAATTATATGTTCTCAAATGTGTATGTGTGTGGTTGCTCCTGAGTTTTCAATACACCTTCATAAGAAATCAAGATCTATTTCAAATAACACTATACTGCTTCATCGGCAGTGCAGTAACTGATTCCCCCCTCCTAACACTTTCAATACTCTTGTCATTAATTTCCTTTATTTGTATGCTTTAACCACTTGAAACATCGTTACTATTACTTTGGACAAAATCTATGAGATCAATTAAGAAAAAAAAAAGAATAAGATTAATAGAAAAGATTGTGTTTTGCCTTCACTTAGCACCTAAAACGATAGCAATCTAACACATCTAACACACATCTAACACATCTAACGTGCAGATCTTGCTTTCTAGTATCATCTCAAACAACAGGTACCCAGGCTGCTTGGTGAAATGGATGATTCTAGAACTGGGTCAGGAATTACACAAGTTGACAATCTCCTAGTGTCAAAAAGTAAGGAAGACTTAAACAAACCAATGAGTGTGAGGTGTGTCAAAGAAACACAAGGCAAATAAAGGAATCTCTGATGAGATAAAGGTAGAATATTTGTAGTAACAATATATAAAGTATTTGATTATAGTATTTAATGATAACCCAAAGTACACAGTAAATATCCAAAAGTACATATTGATATAAGTGATTGGATGTATAAATAAATGAGGGAGAAAACCTCCTGTGCAGTAGAATTCCAAATAATGAACGTAGATACTTCACTCTCGGGCAGGTGGAGCATAACGTCTTTCTCCTTTACCCTATGCTGCACATAGAGACTTTCTTCATAAAAGTAAATATGAAAAAAAGGAGGAAAAAGTGACTTGGATAGTGGAGAAAACTATGATCCAGGTGGCCAAGATCAATACTTGTAGTTATACATCAAGTTAATAGTATATATCCTTGGTATTGATGTGATGAGAATGGCACTTTACCTCTGTGTGGACTTAACTCTTTGGTACCCAGAACATAGGACCCCATCTTAAGAATGAGTTATACATTTGACTAACCCAACTAAGGGCCATTTTATAAAATATCTGACCAGTATTCCTCAAAACTGTCAGGGTCACCAAAGCATAAGGAATGTCTGAGAAACTCTTAGAGTCCAAGTCACCTGAGGAAACATGACTAACAGATAGAGCTTGGTATCCTCGAACAGAAAAAGGACATTAGGTAGCAACTAAGAAAGTCTGAGTGACATATGGATGTTAGTTAATAGAAATGTGTTAATATTGGTTCATTAATTGTTAACAAATAAGCTATCCTAATGCAAGACATTAACAGGGGGAATTGGGGGGAGGGCATATGGTGCTATCTTCACGAGTTTTCTGTAAAGTTAAAACTCTTCTTTAAAAACTTGAAATTTTTTTAAGTTTATTTATAAACAAACAAAACAGAACAGAAATTTGGCAGGAAAGCTAGTGATCCTTGATTAGGTCTAGAATGCAAACTTCCAAACCACACAAATGAAAACACTCCCTGGTCTAAGGCAGAGACATCTCCTGACGGGAACAATGCAGTGCCTTAGGAACGGATTGATCTGTCTTTACCCCACAGTGCACACAGAAGTATCCCAGACTAAGTTGTTTCAAAAATGTCAACTTTCTAATGGCCAGGAATGGACTTCAGCATGAGGCCTCAGTGGTATTGAGAAAAGTGATGGATTTGACTTGAACCTGGGGCCGGAGAGGCTCATTCTACTCGTGCCCTGAATCTAGAAATCAGTAACCTATCCATGGGGAGAGCTTAGTCAGTAGAGTGGATCCCCAGGAGTCAGGAGGCTAGGAAAAGCCCAAGACCAGTGGAAATCCTGCCTTGGAGCAGGTAGAAGATTTGCAGGATGGAGCAGAGAGTGAGTAAATGTTCAGGAGCCAGGGTGCAGTCTCTACCTGAATAGGGGAAGAAGGAAGTATCAGGCATGGGGCTCCCATCACCACACTAGCCAAGGCTGTCCACTCAGTTAAACTTCTCTCTGTCTTTCGAGACAGAGCTAATAGGTGAGGAGGTGAACTCAGCGTGTTCTCACATTTTGCTGTTAGATGATCAGCAGCCTTCCCCCTTTAGGGTTACCTGGGAACATGAGACGTGTTCAGCCAACATCACCACATTTTATACATGCAGAAAACAAGTCCTAGAAATGTGAAGAAACATGTCCCAAATCACGAAGCAAGTTAGTTGTTAAAATTCACCTGATTGCCTTTCACTTTCAGTAATTTACTATCCTCATAAAACAAGATTTATGGTATTTTTCCACAAAGTAAATGATTCTGTTGACTTAGATTCCTAAGTTTTATTTTAAATGAAAGTGTAGATGTTTATAATATATCTTTTTGAAGAGTATTGAAAAAAAGGCAAGATAAAGAAGAATATAAGGAAAGGAGAATGTTTAGGACACCTGGAATAACTTGAAAAGATACAATTTGACAGGCTCTGTAACACAGTAAAGTGATCGTAGACTTTGAAAAAGGACAGGGTCTGGGGGAAAAGGCCCTAAGAAACTGACTACACACTTACTTCTTAACCCATGAGCAGCAACTACTGCCCATTGATATCCTCTGACTTATTATAACCTGAGTAAATAATTAAGAAATTGAAGGCAACTCTATTTACAGAAAGCAGAGCTTATGTAAGAGAAAAAGCATGTTGGCTCCAATGAAAATAAGTACAATATATTGGGGAGAGAGAAGCCCAGAAGAAAGTAAATACTACAAGAAAAGAAAGGAGAGACATATATCTCTTCTGTATAACTAGAGAGTGAAATTGCAGGAAATAGAAAGGATATGGGTTAGAAATTTTCCCAAGGAGAAAGAAAAGTAAATGGAAAATCAAATTAAGGGAAAAGGAAAATCAAGTTCTAAGAACTGGTCATCTGAACAGAAAAAGTCCCTGTAAAATGATCATAGAGATATGCAGACTGTGAGAGTCTGTGAACTTCCTGTCACAGAGCTAAAAATAAGAAAGAAGGACACAGGACAAATGGTTCATGTCCCCCAGGAACTCCTGCATGAGCTCATGCCATCTGACTGTTTGCTCCTTCTCCTGTTCCATTTTTCTATGGTCCTCTAGCCTCATTTCCTTCATCCCATCAAAATTTATTACCTGGACTACTGTCTCCGTCTTCATTATTATTCCTGCCATAATTCTGGGTGATTTAAAAATTCACATAGACGGGGTGCCTGGGTGGCTCAGTGAGTTAAAGCCTCTGCCTTCGGCTCAGGTCATGATCCCAGGGTCCTGGTATCGAGCCCCGCATCGGGCTCTCTGCTCAGCAGGGAGCCTGCTTCCTCTCTCTCTCTGCCTGCCTCTCTGCCTCCTTGTGATCTCTGTCAAATAAATAAATAAAATCTTTAAAATAAATAAATAAATAAATAAATAAAATTCACACAGACGATCTTTCACATATCTGCCCCCTTCGTATCTCAATGTCATCTCTGCTTCACTGGTCCTTCAGTCCTGCTTTGGTCCAGGAAACCATCATTCTTGTCTGTGTTATTGAAATAGCATCTTACTCTTTCCCCCTGATTTTACTCTTCATTCCCCATACACAAGGCATCTAGAGTTACTCTTTCAAAATGGAAAGGGCATCACTCTTCTACGCAGAGCCTTCTAGTGGCTTCTAGGCTCATTCAGCATAAAAACAAAAGGCATTGCGATGGCCTCCCATAGCCTCCTGACCCCATCACCTTCCATTCTCGCCCTGGAGCACAATTTCCCATCCACTCTTGTGCTGTCTGTGAACACACTGAGCCTGCCTCCGCCCAGGGCATGTGTACTGGCTCACCACTTGGTAGGAACTTGCTCTTCCTTTACTACTTTCTGTTCTTTGCTCACTTTTCACTTCATCTCCTGAATAACTTGTCACACACACCAGCGCTTAGTACCTATTTCCCTTCCTTTATTTTTTTCATAGCACTTATATGATCTGACTTATCATAATTTTTCTAATTTGTTTGTTATTTGTCACCCACAGGGAGGATTTAAATTACATGAAGGTGGAGCTGTGTTTACTTTATAACCATATACCTAACACCTAAAATGTATCTGGCGCATAGTCAGAACTTACATATTTTCTAAAATAAGTACGTCATTGCTATTATGAAATCAATGTATCAATAATGAATAATTAACACTTAAAAAAAACTGTTGTTATTTGTAAAAAGCAAAACAAAATAAAACAAACCACATGTGCATTCCAGCCAAACCAAACATAAACTCTACCACTTAAAGATTCTAGAAAGTTATTTTCTCTGTGTTTTTAATTAAGAAAGCAAATGTAATTATAACTTATTTATGGAGAAATCACATGTAATTTTTAACTTATTCATGGAGTTATTACAATAAACTAAATCAAGTATAAAAACTTAAACATATCTAAACCTAGCAACTTAGAAGATATTTGTGATTTATTTAAACATTTATAGTAAAAAAATAAAAGCCTATTCGGGATACAACATGATATACTTATAATAAAGTTCTGATTATCAGATATACAGTTCTACGTGACCTTATCTGGTCCTAATTGCTAGTGATCATTATTTAATAAGGCGACTTTCTGACTATATTTAATAAACATTTTATGTTCAATTAGGTTGGAATTATGGAAAAGTTGCCAAAACAGTAGAGAAAATTTCCATGTACACTATAAGCTGTTTTTGTTATTATTAACATCTTTCATTAGTATACTTTTGTTAAAATTAATGACCCAACATTGCTACATTATTATTAAACTGTCTTTATACTTTATTCGGACTTCCTTAGTTTTTACTTACTGCCATTTTTCTTGTCCATGATTCCAAACAAAATATCACATTACATTCCATATTAGCTTTGTTTATCTTATTCCAGCCCTTTACATCTAACCCATCTGTGTACTTACGTCTTTACATTTAAGGAGAATATCTTGTGGACAATACATAATTGTGCCTTCTTAAAATCCATCCTGTACACCGTAAGGAGAAATCAGAGTTGATGTTCAAATATGGGGACAGGGGTGTCATGCTACACAAACATTTGAACTGGTTCCATGCTCTTAAGGAAAAAAGAGCAAGTTAGAATGGGGGTAAGGTTGAAGGCACGTGAAAGAACAAGGGAGGAAGACGGAGAAATAACTATTTAAATAGTTTGGCTGATTTTGGTGAAACCTTTTCGTTGATGAGCCTGTGCCCCACCCCCCGACCCTGGGTTAGGTGAAGAGAGAGGCATGATTCTGTGAGACCCTGATATGCCCAGTTACTGCCTATCTCTTGTGATGGACTTACAGGGACAAATAGACTTCTACTTTTAAGGATAGGTATTTGGGACCTGAGTGGTCATAAATGCAAACCACTACTGAATCAGGGGCTTACCCAACACAACAGGGATCCACCCACCCCTGGAGGAAAAAAAGAAACCAATTACAAAAATTGTTCTGAGGGGTAGTATGTACCGTTCCAACATTGTTCCTTCTTGAGGAATTATCAAGATTTATAGTTTATTGTGTAAATCACAAACACAACCTGTGTTTATGTAGCTCTCTGTAGGAAAAATACTGCAGGGGATCACAGCTGGAAGGGACCTCACACGTTGAATGGGGTAGAAGGAATTAAAAATTGGTATTGATATCCCTACCCCCAAGAACTTCATGTTTATTACTTCAAGTTTTAATGTCTTTATGGATCAGATTTATAGTTAGGGATCCTATACATGATTATGTGAAAGCAAGGAGAATCCAATTCCTAGAGTAATTTTATCCTATTCTCAGTGAAAGTAAGTATGAAGGAGAAACCCTTTTCATTTTTGCATGTCCTGAGATCTCTTTGAAGGCAGCCAATTATTTACAGGTGATGTAGAAGAACGGAATTGCTCTGTCTTGCCTCACCTGACACTGAGGACAGGTATATGGCTGTGGAGGAGGAGGAACAAGGCCTTGGGTGCCCTCTGCTCCTGTAGCTCCCAGTCCTGCATGCCTCTGAACAGGGAGAGCCAAGGGCAACACAAAAGTGATCCTTCCCTCTGAGCAGTGTCCGAGCAGCCTTGGTCATGGGCCAGGTCACTGTAAGGTGAATAGGAAAGATTGAGCCAACGAGGTAAGATGTGGTAATTTAGACCTGAATCTGAGAAGGTGTCTTTCTTAACTTGAAACAGAGGACTGTCATGTTGCAAGCCCTTCAGTGTGTCTGATTCCTCACACCTGCTTACCCCTTGACCTACTGCATATATTTGAAATCAATTACTATTGACACAAGACATGAAATGCCACAAAAAAGGCCAAACTGTGAATTCAAGTGGTTTTAGGTAGTACAAAAGTGTTAGTCTTTGAAAATCAGGCATTTGGATGAGAATTTTTTCCTATATAATGTTTATTTCTTTGTTATAGGATTTTATATATATATATATATATGTATATATATGTACATATATATACATATATATATACACACATACACACACAAACACACACACACACATACATAAGATAGATAGATAGATAGATAGATAGATAGATATACGTATATAGATATATATAAAGTTTTCTGGGGGTTGGGGTTAGCTGTAGGATTCCACGGCTCTTCTTCAAGGGAACTGGGGCTATGCTAAGATCACATCCATGCTAAAGACAGGGACCCATCACTGAGAAGGCCCCACACAACCTCACACTGATTATAGAAATAGCTTAATGATACTGTCCTCTCTGTCTCCCATAAAACTAATTGTTCTTCCAGTGGTGTTACAATCCAAGAGAAAGAAAAATATTTTTAAAATATTAAAACATATCTTATTGAACTACAGTCATCTTTCCAATTAGATATACAAAAATGATATAGATTAATGGCGTTCATGTAACCCTGATTTAAAAAGTATTCGTATCTTCAGAATCTTCATTATGATAAAAAGGTCACTTTTGCTAATTGGGGTAAGATAATATAATAGCTAAAAAAAAATCTTCTCTGTGCCATTAGAATAATGAAATCGCTCTTGAAAAGGTGGGTTTTACATCTGATTTTGTATTTCAATGGAATCACACTATGAAATTGGCCTCAGGGTTCTCACCATATAATAATGTTATAATTATGTCTTTCTGGTAATTTCAATAAGATTCTTTGAACAGACTTTGAGGTGAATCTGTCTTATACTGAATTCAGCCCGAGAAGAACTTTGTTCTATTAAAACTTGAACACACTTTCATTTCATCCATGTTGGAACTCTTCTTTTCTTCTTCTTCTTCTTCTTCTTCTTCTTTAAGAAGTAAGAGAAAATGGGGGTCAAATGGTATAAGTAGGAGCTGGGAGGAGAAACTTTCAAATCATGGTTATCTTTCCTCGTCCGGAAAGGACAGATTGCATTACTGTTCAAGATGTTGACAAGCTCCAAATCACTACTACCCATTATGGAAAAAAAAAAAAAAAAAAAAAAAGTGAGATATTAGAGCTAGTTTATTTTTTTATTTTATCACTACTCTTAACTCCACAACGCATACTATTTAAAAGAACATGGACTAGTAGATTTAGAAATGATTGGACTGCAAATCACAACCCATGTGAATGGATGAACTCGGCCTATTGGCTGCTTGTCATTAACTGGTAGTATTAAGGAGAGGGAAGAAAAAGAGTTTTGATGAAGATATTTTATGCATGAAAGTCCTGACACCAAAAGTTTCCAATAGTGCACAAATTTTGGACTATTTTCACATGGAAACTATTGAAAGACAAAATGAAACAATTATAATAAAATTATCAGTAAACCAAATTTATGTTTTCTCTGTATTTTGCTCTTGTAACATACACACTGAACATGTTTTAGACAGTTAAGATAAATTTGGATCATGATGTTGATGTGCTTTATTATACAATATGGGATTATCAAATTAGAACTATTATTTTGCCCTGAGAATAATTCAAACTCATGTACGTCCAACTTTCTAATTAGTAGCAATCTCTTTAAGCTTAGAGAGTGCTAAAGCTCTTGATAATGCATTTCCAGTTGTTAACATAAGTTTCAGAGCTCCCTAAGTATTTATATGAAAATTCACTTATCTTGGCCCCAGCAGTACCTTTCAAAAGCAAGCACTGCATTTTGCATCAGGGGAATTCCCAGAGATCACATAGTAACTCATGTGAGATCACAACTAAAAACAAACCAATGTGCAGCTTACATTTCCAAGACATTTACCTTGTATCCTTAGCATGGATAATGAACCCAGTCATCTGAGGAACAGTCCGAGATTATCTATTTCCACTGTGCCATATTTTTATACCACTCAGTTCAGCAATAACATATTTTTCCCCAAGAAGGTTAATAATATTCAATAGAAGCAATCTTACTATATAGCATTACCTTAATTTTTAAGTCAATCAAATAAATTTAATCCATTCACATTTATTAATATACTTCAGTTAAGTTTATTGACAAACAAACCACAAGATCTGGAGTTTAAAGGTAGCTGTAATAAAATACATGAATTTCTACAAGTGTTAAATAGTAGACACCTTCCCACACCAGATGGATTTAACCACCAACACTACCTTTATCACTATCATTACATGACACCCTCATCAATTAATCACCAGCTGCATGCCGTTAAACCTCATCTATTAATAATTGTAAAATTCAAATGTTTTATTTTATCATACCTCTTTTCCCTAAAATAATTGAAAACTATATTTTTGATCTGAGGTATATAAAGTACCACTCCTTTAAAGCATTTTACAGAAATATTTTCCTTAGTTAAAATGACACCTTTACGTTGGCTTTTTTTTTTTTTTCCTTTCTCTTTACAAAATTGGTATTAAACTGATTTTATTTTGGAGTTGGTTTGATGTGCAAAAATATGGCAACTTATAATGATCTGTATTATAATGTGCCATTATAAATATCTATGTTTCATTAGCATGTTTTATTTAACTTTGTAATCCTGTTTAAAATCTATAGCGGCAATGCTTATTTTTTAATTCCATTTTCCTTTGTATTGTTTTCATTATTTCTTTGATATGGAAAAAGGCCATGTTCTCCTTAATTTAGAAAATATGTTCTAGACTTAAGAACAACATCCAGACTTCAAACCCAAATTCTCAAATATATATATATATATATATATATATATATATATATATATATATAATTTATCCTTCCTGCTTACATGTAGTGAAATCTGAAACAGGTTTTTCCATCCACATGTTCTCGAACACTCAGTAAGCTGGGAACTATAGATGTCTAGATAGATAGGTCAATAGATAGTTTTTCAAGGCTTAGTTAAAACATGGTCTCTATTCCCAGAACTCTATGTACTTAACCTGCTGTGAAAATATGTTTGCCCCACCTTAATCTCCATTTAGCACCTCACGCAATGTGACAGTTTCAGACGATGATGTTGGGACGGCAAGGTCCAAAGGGAATATCACATTCAGGCGATCTCACAGCTCACTTCCCTTTGTCATTTTAAATTACAGTGTCAAACACTTCCTACTGTATAACACTCAAATTTGTGTCAGAAACAGTATAAGGTGAAACCTTTCTGCACGCTTAAGTTCTTTTTTTTCTAAGCGTCAGAAAGAACTTTAGGGAGAATGGTTACCACCTTTATTCCTACCAATGCAGGCAACACTAAGGAAAAATGACAACTCTGCAAGGTGGCCACGTATCTCAGGGTGCTATTAAACATGAGCCAGTTTCTATTTCTGAAGTCAGTTCTAGTTCAGTGTATCCATGTCATGGGGCTCTCTGCTGGTCTGAAGGTCCACAGAGGAAGGACCACCCTTGGATAAGATCGTGTTCATGAGAAATGAAGCTCATTGGCCTTGTTAGTCCAAGTCATTTGTTGAGTGATCACTATCTTATTTGCTGCTGGGCATTAACACTTCTTCTGTCATCGCTGAATGGCTGGCCTTCACATGGTCACTTCCAGCTGCTTCTGCTCATGGAGTCTCCAGCAGACTCCCTTGGCTACAGTCATTTTCTGCTTAGCGAGACACCCTCTGATCTCAAGCCTCTGGATCCCCTGGTGCCCTGATTCCTGCCCCGCCTTTTTCTTTTTACAGTGTGTGCCAACAAACGTCTCTCCGTACTTCCAAGTATCTCACACCTGGATCACTATAGAAACTTTCCCTTAGCTACATCTTCAAATAGGATCAGATATCTGGGAACTGCTTCAAAATAATCTGGGGGTGGGAAGTATGTAGAATTGAAACAATACTGGCCATAATTCAGTAATTATTGAAATTAACTGAAAGCTACACCAGATCTGTTACATTGCTTTCTCTTCTTTTGAGTATATATATTCAAAATACATATATATTTTGATAGTGAAAAAATATTGTCAGAGCTTCATGTTCATTTTAGTTACTGTGCATACATAAGGATTCATTAAAAAATCAAAGTATGATTACTGTTATCCATCTCAGAGATTTTGTTTTATTTCTTACCTTCAGCTAAAGGCTTTTAGAAGCAGCAAAATTAGTAACTCTATGAGCCAAGCTGGCTTAGTTAAAATCCCAGCTTTGCAACTTACCAAATGTTGGGTTTTATGCAAGTTTTTTTTTTTTTTTCCCCACATTATTTCATTTTCTTGCTGTGGAAAAACTGGGGTGAATAAATCACCTTCCTTAAATAGGGTTAGAAGACCTAACACCGGTAACAAATGCAGACATGTCTTATCACACTGAAAGTGTTCAACACAACACAGGTTTGAAATGACTAGCTAATCCCCTAGCATGGATTTTGCAGCTCTCCCATCTAAAGACAATACCTGTGGACTTTTCCTTGTGTTTTATTAATGCAGATACAAATATATTATAAGAACTCTAAAGTATCACCAGGTTTTTTTCTTCTTCTTCATTCATCCTTTATTATTTAGGAATGAGACCAGTGATAATCTCTTTATTTGTAGAAAAACCAACAATGTATGAATTACTATAGAATTAAGTTGGATAACATTTTAAAATATTTTGATAGCCTTCCAAGGTTGAATTCCCTGGGAGCTGGTTTGATGCAATTTGACTTTTTACCATACATTTGGATTTTACTCTCCAGCTATTAACAAGAGCTTTCTCATGAGCCATCCCAAACCCATCTGTCAGTCAGAGCCACCACCTCCCCCATCCTGTTCTTTTTATTTCAGTGTCTCCTGGTCAGAGAGCAGCCTGACACATGGCTGCCAGGCTCACAGAGCTCCTAGTGAGACCAAGAAGGTCCATACTAAGTGTGTTATTTCCTGCAAAACACTTTTCAGTCTCAGAGGGACCTGATAGTGTTGTGCTTTGTGTGGATATGGGAAGAATAATTTCCCCCTAAATTCTGTAGATACCAATGTCACTTGAATTTTTAATTATTAAAAAAAAATTGAGGAAGAAGAGGAAAGAAAAAAAAATTCTTACTTCAATTTATTAGAGACATAAACTTCATACTTTAAATAACACTGTTTGTCTCAGTGTTCCGCAAATAATCTAAAATATACAGTATCTTCAAACATTGGGGCTCATTATCTCTCTAGTAGGGTCCAAAATCCACCTGAGTTAAATTAAGATTGAGTGCCATTCAGCCCCATTCTTGCATAACTTCATTTTCTCTTATCTTGAGAACTCATCATATAGCTTCTTTTCTGGATAATAATCAAAACAACTAATGGCTATTTCTTGTTTATGCACATGGCTGTCTCATGAAGTCACTGCCCATCAATCCCGATACTTGTATATAATCTGCAGAACAGTTTCTGGGTAAACATGGCTTAAGATCTTGAGTAATGTAAGGCACACTGACATTGAACTAGGGAGAGCATATACCTGTTGGAATTGGGAGCTCCAAGTTTCCACTTTTTCAACCATGGCATTTTTCAGCATTTTTAACTCATTTGGGATTATGGAATTCCCTTTCCATGTGTCTTTCTTTCATTCTTAAAAATACAAGAATTTCTCCAAGTCCCATATCTCCAAAAGTAACAAAGTTTTCAAAACTTCACTATCTTCTTCCTTTTTCTATTAATATTAATAATATCTATTATCTCCCTTTACTGGTTCACACTAACAAAACAATATTTTCAACTCAATACATACAATTTTCCAATAAATGTGATGCTGATGACTAATCCACAGAACTGAAGAATGTTGAAAAAGATGGGTGGAAGAAAGTTATGGATAAGAGAGGGGGAATAGGACAATTATCCTACCTTGATGTTCTTTATTTTACTACAAATATTATCAATTATCATAGGTCTCTCCCTCCTTCCAAAAAGTAGGTGGGAGTGAGGATGGAGAAATGGTTGCTAGAGGAAACAGATAAGACCTTCTGGTGCATATGTGATACATTATACAAAAAGGAAGGACACATAGTTGCATATTGCCAAAATGTTTTAGCAGCTGTGCTAAAATGTTTCACAGCCAGTAGAATAAACTTGGGCAGCCATTACATTAGTTGGCCTGCTCTTAAAAATGTTCAAAGTCCAGATATTGCTTTATGATGGAGAAGCTAGAATTAATGCCAACGGTGTTTCTTTCAACCATTTTCCATCAATGATGATGTGAAACAGATCTGTGGTGTGCACTTCCCTATGTAATCCTGCCAGCGTTAGGCAGCCATGCTACAGCTCTCGGGCCAGTGTTTTAGACTTTGGTGACAGCACAGTGGGAAGACCACTGTGTGCAGGGTCAGAACAGTCAGCTGTGTGATCTTCAGAAGATTGCCTCAGTAGTTTTGATAACTGAATATGAGACTGTAAATGAAAAACAAAATGAAAACAAACAAACAAACAAACAAAAAATGATCAGGAGGCAGCCTGGTATGGAGGAAATGGTATCACAATAGAGCAACCCAGACTGGTGACCATTCTCTACCCCTCATGTATCTCCATCACTGGCTCTATCATCATCTAATTTATGAGAATGATAAAGTACAAAAGCTTTCTGAGCAATACTTTTATTATCTTTAAAAATAATAGCATCTACACCACTGGGTCACAAGATAGGGGGACATGGAAAACACCTAGAAAAGAGACAGGAACATGGCATGCTTTCTGTGTGCTTTTTCCTCACCTTAATGAGGGACATGTCAGTTCTACTGTGTAGTAGCGTGCTTTAGGAAATTACCACTAACATAGACACTTGAACACAAATGCATTATGTTCTGCTTTTGAAGGTCGGACTTATGATATTGGACTCACTGGGTTAAAATTAAAAGTCCACATTCTAACTGGATGTTCTGGGAGAGAATCCCTGTCTTGCCTTTCCCATTTTTCAGAGTTTCTGACAAGCATTTCCTCATGGCCCCTTCCTCCATCTTAAAAGCCAACCATGTCGGACCAAGAAATTGTCATGCTTCCTTCCCTTTAACATTCCTTCTTCTGCTTCCATTTTCCACTTACAAGGACTCCTGTGAGTACATTGGCCCACCCAGATAATCCAGGATAATTTCCCCATGTCAAGGTCAATCGATTAGTAAAATAATTTTACCTATAACCATAATTCTCCTTTGCCATGTAGCATGAGATATTCATCTTTGCAGGGCCATTATTCTGCCCACTGCTTACTGGAAAGGACCAGAAGTCTTCCTACAAAAGAAGCGTTTTGAGTTACCCTGTGTAGAATCCTTATACAAGGTAGAAGAGGAAGTAAAGAGCAGGTTAACTACAAGAAACAGTACAAGGAAGGCATGGGGACATCAAGAGTATCAGGATATGCTTAGGAAGTTTGAGATCTGATAGGATCAGATCAGAGTGCATAATACTCAGATCCATTAAAAAGAATGTTGTTGACAGGTAGAGAAAGGACCTGCAGGATTTGAAAAAGTTTCTCAAGTAAGGAAATGGGTAATACAGTATGAGGTAGAGAACAACAACAAAAAAGATGAGTCTTGTCAACAATGATAGAAGTGACTTTGATTTGGGAACACTTGGAAGAGAGTTATCCATTTGCAGTCTATTACAATAGACCAAGAAAGAAAAGGATTGAGGCAGGGGAACTGGAAATGTGCAGGTATTGTAGAGGTTGAATGGTTATAACCTATGAATCTTATTAGAGATAAGAAATAGAGGAGAGGATGGAATCCAAGGCACAAATGATATTCTTAGTTGTATGGCTCCATGAAAGGTACAACATAATTAGGAACAGAAGAGGAAGAACACCCGTGGGAAGCAGGAGTAAAGAAAGTTAAAAAAAAAATGGAAAAAATCCAAATCCATGTCAATATAATTATACTATTACTATAAAATGCAGGAATAATTTTAAAAGTTTCTTTTCAATCATTGGATTCAGGGTACCATGCTGTATTCTTTCACTCAAATTGAATCCAACCTTCAGGGTGCCACCAGAAGGATCTGACACCCACATCTGACTAGCCATTCCTCTGCTTAAAACCTTCTACTGGCTTTTCATCAATCACACAATTAGATGTAAGCTTTTTAACTTGACATAAAAGTCCCTTTTGATGTTCTTTCAGAATCATGGGAACCCCTCCAAAGAAACCAAAAAGTTGATTTTCATATAAATAGGTGGGGTTAGAAGCATAGTCATGAAGGCTTGATGTCCAAATTTCTGGCCTTCTCTGTGAAAGGAGATCTATAGTATAATGAAAAACTATCTGCGAACTAAAAAATAATATACAAAACACGCTGTCCAGGAAGCCTCAGCATGTTAGTCACAGCAAACACCTGTATGTGATTCTGATGTTTCAAGTCCTCTCACTCTTCTAAATGAACATGAATGAATGAATGATCTCAAACAAATCACCAAATTTACTTTCATGATGCAAAGCCACAAGATAGGAGGATAATGACATGTTTCCATTCTGTCCATGATCAGACTTAAGATGCTTATGCTGGAAAGTCACGTTTTAAGCAATCCTGAAAAACCGAATGATCCTTACATTCTTGATACATTGATCAGGTTGCTTTGGTTTGATTTTAAAGAAAAAGACATGGATTTTGATGAGCCTGAAAAAAAATACCTAGAAACTATTTTCCTCTTTTCCTTATTTTTTTTTTTTTTTATAAAACATTACTTATGGCCTGGAGACCTTGTAATGCATCTCCCACTTACAATAAAAAAGAGAGAGAGAGAAAGAAATTGAAGAGCTTCACCTTGATAAGATCTCATCACCAGACAGGGCAGAAGTATGACAATATCTGATATGTAATCTTATCCTTCTTGACAGTTATATGCAGTTTTGAAATAGAGGTACAGAGAGATATTGAGCCAGTCTGATCAAAGATTTTTAAAATATTACATGGTAGGCTATTTAAATCCTTTTCTTTCAGGTGTTACTTTAGAAAGTAGATTCCTTTTAGACTTAATATATGTATTTGGAAGACTAAAACAGTACAGATCAAAAACACTGAAACAAAGTGGTTTATTAAACATCAACTCATGTTACTGCAAGCATTTAGGGAAAAGCTAATTAGCTAATTCCTATGCATTCTGAAATGCATAAGTGCATTATTAATTGATAAATTAATTATTCAGCATATTTTTCTTGGCTGTACCTTGATTTGTACTTAGCATATGCATTTAATTGATCATTTAATATTTAATAACAATACATGGTAATGCAGAGTTATAATGAAATCACAATTCATGGTTATCAAGAGAATATGTTTGCATCTTGTGTTTTTAATTGCTTTAAAATATTGTATCTACAATAAACTTGTAAAACATAATTATACAAAATAAATTATTTCAAAAATAACTGAGGTAATATGGAAACGAAATATCTTTTCTTTATTATCCTCGTAAAGTCTAACACCTTGAACACTGAAATAATACTAATTTTGAAACTCCAGCATGTAACAGATTTTAAGACAATAAATAGTTGGCTTGTTATTTTCTTTACATCTCACTGATCTATCTTGAGCCGATATCATCTTGAAAATCAGTGCTCTCTGAAAAATATGAGGTACAAATGTGCAATATCCATTGCTTAAAGAAAGGAAAAGAATCCAGCTATCTTGTACAGAGCAGAGCTACATTGAGAAGTGTCCACATTTGATCAAAGATTCAATTATTAAGAGGCAGTCGCAGAATAAAAGAACTTCCATTATTCAAATTTAAAGAATAAGTACAGAATGACTGTACTAGTTTCAGGAGGGCTGTTGTAACACCCACTACAGAGTGGGTGGCTTAAACAAAGCAAGTTTATTATCTCACAACTCTGGAAGCCACAATGCCAAAGTCAAGGTGTCAGCAGGGCTGATTCCTTTCGAGGCTCTGAGAGAGAATCTGTCCCACCCTTTCTTTTTTGCTACTGGTGATTTGCTGGCAATCTTTGGTGTTCTGTGCCTTGTAGAAGCATTATCCAAATTTCTGCCTTCATCTTCATATGGTTCTCCCTGTGTACCTGTCTTTGTGTCCAAATTTCCCCTTTTTATAAAGACATGGCACATTGGATGAGGACCACATCCTAATTGATCATCAGCAAAGACCTGTTTCCAAATAAGGCCATCCTGAAGTATTGGAAGCTAGGATTTCAACATGTTTTAATGGGACACAATTCAACCCATAACAACTATTCTAATTTTCTAGATGATTATATGAAAACATATCCTAAAAAAATTGTATCTGTGAAAATATTAGTATTCCTGTAGTATAAAGTAAGGGTTTCATTATATGCTTCTTTTCTTTGAAAACCTTCCTCAGGTCTTTGAGCAAATCTCACGTTGTTCCTGTTTTAGAAACATTGCATATACACCCACACTAAGCTCTAAATAGACTTTGGATATTAAAGTAACTAATTTTGCCTCCAGAAGGATATGATCTTTGGAAGGATTTTTTTTTAAAGTTAAGGTTTAGTAAACCTGTTGTGGGAAAAAGAAAAAAAAAAAATCCTATCCCTGAAACATAAATCTGTCAAAATTATAATTGTCCAATTAGATTAGAAATACATATTATAAAAAATCAAAACTAAGAATGAGAAATTATTCATTATAATTTTGAGACATTTTTATGAGTAGATTGGTTTTTATAGAGGTATGTTCCTCCAAGAGATTTAATCTGCTTCATTATTTTTTTTTTCTTTAAAAGTGTCTTTGACAGAAAATCACCATGGAAACACTGAGATCAGCTCAATAACTACACCCACCCCACCATTATCCATACATCTGGGCACCTTGGAAGCACCTACCCATTACCCTTAGCAGATAAGACACTGTTGAATTACTCCCTCAGAAATGTGGGTTCCATATAGTTTATAAGAGCAGACTCCCCAGGGGAAGTGCGTAAGCTAGAGAGGTTTCTAGTGAAAAAGGGTAACAGGCCCTTAGGGTCTTAAGAATTTAGAAGTGAAATTTCCTAAACATCTGGTGTGATTTACTGAGGAAAGAAGGGAAATTTTGCCTCGAGGTCTCTAAGAAATGATCCCTGGATCTAGGGGGAATTCAGCAACTTCACTGGCTTGGATCCCTTGGAGATGAGGGGTGACCCTGTGACCAGGGGACCAATGGAACGAAGAGGTTCAATTTTCAAATCACCAGAAGGGCCTGTCCTGCAAGACGCCTAACCTTGAGGAATCAGGATTGAACCCATCTAGGAATCACAGCCATAAAGGCAGGGGTAAGAGGGCCAGGATGGCTGGTCAACTGATTAGAATCAAGATCCACCTGGCTGTGGACATCCATGTACCTAATTACCGCACACTTCCCCTTTTACTTCTGTAACACCCAGTGTTCTTAGAAAATTAGATGAAGGAGAGAGAACACTTAAGAAAAACCCTCTGGATTTCTTGGCTAAAAAGGCAGGAGACATTACAGTTGATGGACTGGGATAAATAAATCATAAATCAATAAATAATAGTAAATAAACAGCAAATAGTCAGACATAAGTAGTAAACAAACAATAATTTTGCATGGACTGAGAAAATCTAACTGCATGTAACAAAGCCTCATACTTATTAAGACTTGGTTAGGAATGGTCCACAAAATGAATTTGGAATAGTAATATAAAACCAAATTTTAGAAGAAGTTAAGGGGGGGAGTGACATATTTTTAATAAAGCAGAACACGGTGCCCCTCTGCCCTGCTTCCTTCTCTTTAGAACACAGCCTGAAAATGGCGTACTCAGTGTCCACTCACGTGCCATCAGCCAGCACATTCTCAAAGCCAGTTCAGTTATAAGGAAGCTGAAAAATACGAGTAATCCCAGGTTGCCGTATGCTCAGGTCATATGTGGATCTATCAAAATGCAGAAGGAGAGGCCTCAAAAGAGGGCAAACAACAATCTGTCCCAAGTCCATAAACTAAGATATGGAATATGGCTAGCGAATGTCATGACGATCACTAACCAAGATGGTTTCCAGGCATAACTGGGCCAGATGGGGCCCTCTATCTTCAGAGGCTGCTATTTGTGCTATTTTATTAGATATCAGCAATGAGAAATGTAATCCAGGTTCAATTTAACACAAAATGAATTTTTTAAAAAATGCGTTCTGTGTGGGGAATGGAACTTATTGTGAGAGGGCAAGGACAGAATTATATTGCGAAGGAAAGGAGCTCCCGGGGAGTGGGTGCTTCACCACACACCCTTCTGAGGACCCTGATGGACAGCTTCCGAAGCAAAAACGGATACTGTTAAGAATAAGGTTGCAAAGTGCAAAACATAAATTATGAAGACAGAGGCGAGAGATAGACAAGCCTCTTCATTTTCCATATTAAAGCATTAGAGACAGAGTTATCATTGGTACATCTCTAGGGAGTAATTTGATCAATGCTCAGCTGTGACCTTTTCTATCTGAAATAGATGGCATGTTTGCTTTATGATTTCTTATAGTCTGTTAGTGAGGAAGTCACACACACACACACTATATTCATAATATGATGAGACCTATTTGAGGTTGTTTCCTCAACATCAAATATAATGCATATTTCATTATGAATCCATTTTTACCATTAAAATGCCATTTTAAATGATGTATCAGCAAATGTATTCAGGATAATTTTATGCTAGTAGGAGGTGATTTATAGCACTAAATGGTATAGGCTTAAACAGCTAGCACTGAAAAAGTGGGACTCATGTGAGAAATGCATCAAAATCCCTCTACAGTATTATTACTCAAATAGGGAACATACATTATTCAATTAGCAGTTTTAATATGATTTCAACATCAGTAAAATGTGCCTTTTAATAAATCTAGTAATGTGAAAATAAGATTTAATATAGAAAAATCTATGGATAAAATATTTTTTCTATTTATTATAGGAGATTTCCCCCCCAAATATTTTTAATTTTGCATATGGTTAGTTACTACAGCAACAAAAAGAAGGAAAACATAACTTTCTCAAACTTTTCATTTTTCTCTGCATATCGTGAGACCTAAATCATAAGATATAATTGATAATGCTTGAAAACTGGTCAGCAATCAAACCAATGAGCACTGGCTAAGCCATTTGTTTGAGAAGTCAAAGAGCAGATAAACCTCTTTTTCTGGTTTTTATTTTATATATAACTGGTTCTGTTAAGGATATAGGGATATAATCAATATCTATATCAAATACTGTACAACTCTGATTGTTCTATAAGTAAATTTTCTTGAATATTGTCTCTGGCAAATCTAATTTCCCACATCAGTGTGTATCTTTTGTAGATACTACTCCATAAAAATTCGGTTACGTTGGAAATGAACATAAGGAAAATTAAAAGCAATAAATAAATTAACAAAGCTTTGGGGTATAAACTACAAATTAATCTCTAGTGCAAGAAATCCTAATGAGCAAAATGTGAAATAATGTGAGTTATAATAGATAATAATTATTAATTATCAGCATAAGAAAAGGAAATGCATTTGATAAAGTAGAACACTTTGTTCTAGTCTGTGCTAGAAAATAGCATAGATCCTAGATGTTTATCTACTTCATATTAATTTGGGAAAAACTCATAGTTCACTGAAAACTCATATACCCTGCATAGTAAAAACATGTTGTGTTTGCTTGTTTTCTTTTTCTTTTTTTTTTCTTCTTTTCCTTCAAGAACAGTCAATAATTTTATGACTTTTATGACTTCTATGACTTTTCAAGATTTCATTCAGATTTTGAAAAGACAGTCTAGAGGCTGACATATCTACCAAAATGCAAATATGACTGGAAAAGGGGACATTTCAATGTAACCCAAACTGGCCAAAATTCTATGTTGAATAAAGATGCCTACTGAAATAGAAAAGGAATATTCTTGGTTTCAACACTTTGAAGGACTGTAAGTCATGCCTATTTTGAAGACAAACAAGTGGTGTCCCATGCCTATGCTCCCTTTAGTTTTGTTATTAGGAGCCAGGGAAAAGTAGGTGAACTGCCTATTGGAACCTAACCTGTTTTGAAACGGAAGAGGTGTCTGCCTAGTGAGCAGGTGCTGTGTGTGTGTACCAGTCACATTTCAGATTTCATTGTGATTATCTTTGGGAGGCAAAAAGCACCTCTCCTATGGATAAATTGCATCATTAGAGTGAGAAGGCATTATGCCCCAGATGCTTTTTCAAGTGTACTCCCTCATCTTGAACCAAAATAATGGGTCTCAAGATCAATAATGACAAAGGAAATGGTGTTTTTGTACTAGAGCTAGCAATTGTTAACAGTAAGATTTCACGGCCTCTATTGATTTGGGAAGTACATCCCATTGTAGCTATTTAAATAAATATATCTATATATACAATTTTATTGATAAATACACAGTCCTGTGTTTCCTCACCCCCACCTGCTTCTGGCTGTCCTTTTAGTTAAACTGATTGAGCATAAAGGACCTAAAAAGTACTGTGCTGTCTGGAAAAAATAATATACAAAAAAACATTTTATGGGAGAGTATGCTAGAGCAACCTGGTAACATCCAACAAAATTCAGCACAATTTTTCATCTAATATTTAGTATTTTAACAAACCTACTAATAATTGTACTTTTGAATATTCAAACGGAGGGACACCTGGGTGACTCAGTTGGTTACACGACCATCTCTTGATTTCAGCTCAGGTTATGATCTCAGGGTGGTGGGATCGAGCCCTCTGTTGGGCTTTATGCTGGTCATGGAGTCCGCTTAAGGATTCTCTCTCTCCCTCTCCCTCTGCCACTCTTTCCTCAAATAAATAAATAAATAAATCTTTAAAAAAAATTCTAATGGAAAAGTTACTCTGTATCTCTCTTTGAAATATGAAAACTCTTAATTTTAATTATTTATATTAATATTTTTAAAAGGTTTAATGAGTTTAGTAAATTGTAGAAATAAAAACTCTGTAATGGAAAAACTAAAAACAAATTACTTCTTAGAAACCACATTGATAGAGGCAGAACTGGTAAAGCTTAGTTTTCAGTATCAATGCCAGGAAAGCCCGCAAAGTTATGAGACAGCTGGCTGTCTCCATTTATCCAAGTTGTCATGTAATTAATTGGATGAATATATAAATGGAAATTGTAGCACAGCAACACCCATATCCTAGCAGACGGTGTATGCTTCCTTAAATGTGAGCATATCCGTATTGAATTTATTTTATTTAGATTTATATACCTATTAGAAGCAGTGTGCAAAAATGGTTATGAACAAGGGCACTGGAGTGAAAATGCCCCGAGTTTGACTACCCAGCTTTCTACCTTTTTCCATTTGAAAAATGTTTGCCAAGTGCCTACTATGAGCCAGGCGCTCTTCAAGGCATAGAAAATAGCCATAAAGAAAACAAATGAATTCCCTGTCCTCACAGTATTTACAAGACATTAAGTCTTATGTAGAAAAGAAAGAATAAAGAATGCAATACATTAATTTTTAATATATTACCAGATACTAAAAATATATTATTAAGAGAAAAAAGAGAAGAGCAAATAAAATGGCAGAGGATCTTCCGTTCTATAGGATGCTCAGGTTTACTTGATGAATTTTTGTTTTGTTTTGTTTTGTTTTAATTTTAAGTAGGCTCCACACCCAACGTGGAGCTTGAACTCATGACCCTGAGATCAAGAGTCATATGTTCTACTGTCTGAGCCAAATGATTTTTAAAGAACAAACAAAACAAAGTGTAGAATGAAATGAAGGATTCCTCTGAGACAACAGTGCTCTAGGTAAGGGAGATTGCTTTGGCCACGTTCCTGAGGTCAGAGTACGCTTGCCCAGTCCAGAGAGTAAGGCAACCAGAGCACTAAGCAGATTGGGGAGGGGAGAAGGCAAGGATAAGAGTGAGGAGCTGGACTTTCAAACCCTCAGAGGCTAGAATACGGACTGGCGTTTTATTCTTAGTGTAATACGAAGTCATAAGAGACTTCAAGTAGGGTATAACACTGTCTGAGTTATTTGGAAATATCCCATGGCTTCTGTGTAGGAACAAGGGTATAAAAAAACAGTAGGACTAGCTGGGAAGCTCTTCTGACCCACAAGAGATGACTCTGGGACACAAGTGGCTATTCCAGGAGGGACACAAGAGAGTGATTGAAGATACATTTTGAAGATAGAGCTTACACTATTTTTATTCAGTTTTGTTTATTGAAAACAATTGAAAAAGGAGTCAAGGTTGATGCCACACCTTTTGGCAGGAGCAGTTGAGTGAATGAAGTTGCTTTTACTGGTATGGGCGTATTTGCCAGCTAAATGGGAAAACTTGTTTTCCTCATCTGGAAGAAGTCGAAGCAAAGATACCAATTTCACAGGGTTTGTCAGTATGAGTTCAGATAATACATTTAAGACACTAAATAAAGAGAGTTGCAAATAGTAAACACCTAATGTGGGGTAGGCATACTTATTCTAAGTACTATCCGTTAATCTGGCCATCAGTACTTTTGGATTTTGTTTTGTTTTGTTTTGTTTTTTGTTTTCTTCTGTCTTTCTGGTAGATTATCTGCATCCTTCATATCATAATAAGAAGACAACCGATGAATCAAGTGGTATTTTTAGGACTGAATTTCTACAAACACAGTACTCTAGGAGCATTGGTGAATATCAAACTCGCAGAAAACAGACATTAACAATATTCTCTTTCAAACTATAAGTTCACATTGTACCTACTACTGCTAATCATAATGAATTTCTGTTTTGCATTTTCCATTTCAAAAGGACTTTAAAACATAAGATGATTCTCAAAGTATTGCTGTAAGAAGAATTTCATCATAATTACAGCAAATAAGCAAATACAAAACAAAATAAAACCAGACTGAACGTTGAAGAACCCAAAGACTGACCGTCTTGGGGAGACTGATGTTCCATTAGTCCTACAGCTAATATGTGAAAACTCTGGCTTAAAATGCTTTCTCAGGACAAATGCTATGCTATTTCCACTATCTGCTCACTTCTCCAGGAATTACATAACTGCTCTTGACCTCAAATAATAAAGATCTCAAAAAATAGAAGGCTATTTGGCTTCCCGAGATTTAGGGTTATTTTGGGACACAATCACTCCCCATTGGCAATGAGTCACCTCAAAAGCAAAGAATGAAGTAAGCAAAATCTCCCTTCATTATTTCCATTGGTTTTGTTTTAACCTGGTGTCCTTTTTGGTCCTACATAAAGATTTCTTTCTTCCCAGGTACTCAGATAACTCTCATATTTTGCCTTTCTTGAGTAAACAAATAGGGGACTTATAGGGGACTCTTTTTAGCATCAAAACCTACATGAAATCATAAATCATTTGTATTAGAATCAACATCAGATATAAGACAGTTCATATATTTTTCAAAGATTTAATCATTTAAGTGACATTAGTGGAGATTACGGGCATCATGCTGGTCATTTTAAATAATGAGACAAGATAAACTGTGTCAATATACCACCATAAGTGTTGACCAGGTGCTCATGACAAAATATGAAATAAGTCCCATCCTTGCCCTCAAAGAACACCTAGTTTATAATAGATAATATTCTCCTGCTCAACAGAGGAAGTCATCTTTTTCTAAATTCCACCCAATATTTGAGTTTCATAAGGAAAGCTCAGTGCAATCAGAAGGCGTTGGTATTCAAGCATCTCACATCTTCCGCTTAATCTTGTCTAGATTCATATGGCTTACCAGATGTCCTGGAAATGCCCAAAGGGCAAAGGATGGGTTCCCACCATCTGGAAATGGTCCTTTGTAATATTGCAACAACACCAGCTCCCCTTTCCCTATGCCCATATCAAAATCAAACACAACAGCTGGATGTTCAATTATTCAGGTTTCATAAGTACTCTTTAATTACCACTATACGCCATCTATTAACCCAATAAGCACAAAATTATGCTCTATAGTTATAGTTATAGTTATAGCTGAACCAAGTATGGGCAATATTTGCATTATTAATTCTTTTTCTTCAGGACTTTTAATGAATATTTAAAAATAACTTAAAGATCTATATTTTTCAAATTTAACTTGGCACTTGTAATCATTTATTAATTTATAATATAAATTTAATTTATAATTATCTCTATAATCTAAAATGAAATGTCTTGAATTTTCAGACATTTTTCAGACAAAATTTTCAGACAAAATTTTAAAGTTTTCAGACTTTAAAAATGACTTCAGCAAAATTGTTCTCTTCTTTAAAATTATTTAAAAAATAACTAAGGGGATGCCTGGGTGGCTCAGTCCATTGAGCATCTGTCTTTGCCTGAGGTCATGATCCCAGAGTCCTGGGATCGAGTCCCATGTTGGGCTCCCTCTTTCGCTGGGAGCCTGCTTCTCCCTCTTCCCGTTGCTCCCCCTGCTTGTGTTCTCTCTCTATCTCTTTCTCTGGCAAATGAATAAACAAAATCTTTAAAAAACAAAAACAAAAACAAGAAGTAACTATATTCATCAGTACTAGATAATTTCAAATCTCTCTTACATGAATTACTAAGAAACAACCCTTCATGATAAAACTTTGGCAGCATAACTTTGCACGAAGTTTGACCATCATTCTACCATGTGAATTTGTAACTATACATGATGAGGCTCAAAGAGGATTTCACTAGGGGAAAAACCTGTTAACTAACAAGTAAAGAACTTTTTTTTTTCCCCTCTGGCTCTTTAAGGTTTTCTTTTTCTCCTATAATTTTGTCCCCATCGTGCAATATTTTTGCTTCATAGAATTTCTTAACTCTTCTAATTGTCATTTCTCATTGAATGGGGTCATCAAATTTCTGTCACATGATACTTTTAATTACCTAACACCAACTCATGGTAAAAACCCCATTTATCTCCTATTGGTCAGTTTTATAAAAGTTGGGCATAAATTCTGGAAACATATATTAGTAGCCTAATATATGTATTTTTATATCTTTGGAAATAAAATATTAAATTAAATTTAAAATTAAATTTTAGGGGCACCTGGATGGCTCAGTCAGTTGGTTATCTGCCTTTGGCGCAGGTCATGACCCCAGGGTCCTGGGATGGAGCCCCTCATTGGGCTCCCTATTCAGCAAGGAGCCTGGTTCTCCCTGTTCTGCTGTTCTCGCTGCTTGAGCTCTCTCTCTCTTTCTCTCCCTCTCTGTCAAATAAATAAGTAAAATTTAAAATTAAATTTTAAGAAAATGAAATAAGCATTCAAAATAAGCTATGGTCTACATTTTGCTTCAATCTCAAATTAAGCCCTGGCAATTGTTCCAGAATGGAACATGTAGTAGGCTGAAAAATGGCTCCTAAGGGATCAGACCCTAATCCCTAAAACCTACAAATGTCACCTTATATGTAAAAAGTGTGTTTACACATATGAACAAGTTGTGGATTTTGGATATCTTAGATTATCTAGGTGTGTCCTAAATGAATCACATTTATTCCTATAAGCTAGAAGAAGTAAGGAGTGGATTGTCCTCAGATCCTCCAATAGGAGCCTAGGTCTGTGACCTTTATTTTGGACTTCTACACTCCCAAATTGTGAGAGAATAAATTTCTGTTGGATCTAGCCGTCAAGTTTGTGGTCATTTGTTATAGAGCCACAGGAACCTAGCAGAGCCGAGGACATCAAACAGTACAGATGTGCTACTGGGTTCATTTAAAGATAGCAGTATTCTGAGATATTTGTTTGCTTCTGTGGACCTAGTATTTCTCTCCTATGCCATACATTCTTTTTTCCTCAGTCTCATTTTCTCTTTACATACCTTTCTATTTGTGCCATAACAGAAGTCTATCCTGATATAACCCAAGACCTGCAGTGTAGCCTGGTAAGATCTCAGCTCAGTTACATCTCATGTCCTCCAGAAGTTCTCTTCCTGCAAGAGTTTCTCAGTCATGCTGACCCTTGTTCAAACCTAGAGTTATACATGCTGACTGGGACATCCCTTGACCAATGGTGATGGAGCCTTGTTATAAATGCCCTGCTCTTCCTTATTTTACATAAAAAATTGTAAGGTGCACTGTTACATGAATGGCCCCCATGGGTCTGAGACCCAGGTGCCCACAGCAGGAATCAGATCAACAGAAGACTTTTGATCACCTGTATTTCGTTCTCAGTTTTCCTTTCTCAGTCTGCCATTCCTCTTCCTTGAGATGATGATGATGATGATTTTTAATAACGGGTCCACATGCAAGCCTCAGCCTCAATTCTGCACCTCAATGAAGTCACACATAAGACAGGCGGCATAGCGATGGCTATGGACAAGGCCTGGGAGAAGTGTTGGAGCACTCGCTGATCCCATAGCCATGGGGATCTACTATTGGTGGTGTGGGCTAGAGATCCTCCCTGGAACGCTACAACAGAATAGTTACAGGTTTCTTGCCAAACGTGGCTTGAGGTGAGGCAAAGTGGGAGTTCTCAGTGTCCTAGAAAATGGTAAGTGGAAGGACAGGACAGTGAACTGACTTGTTAAATGGCTTTGAAACACTGAAAATACAAAATGACATGCTCGATTGAACCATTAATTCAAAACAGATGATGAAAGTCAAAAACTTTCATATCATCATTAAAAAAGACCCTTATCTTCTGCAGCCAAATGACAGGTCATGCTGAAATCAGGCCCCAAATTTAATTGTAAGGATTGCAGAGCCATAAATAGACTAAATACAGCACTTATGAGGTCTCCTTTGCTAATCAAAGGCACTAATAAGGTAAAATTGGGGCCCTGAGATCTGCCATGGGCACACTACTTGGGTGGACAAGCCTGAGAATCTTCAGTTGTCTCCAATTGTCACTGAGTTCCCTTTCTGTTGGTGGAGGGGACATCCTCTCCTCAGATGACAACCATGTAAAGAAATGTCTTTACTTGGTTGCCACAGATGTCTTACCATATCATCTTTGTTCTTCAAAGTCTGTGCTGTCTTCCCACGTTGCCTCTTGACTAAGAGTTGGCAAAGTCTTTCTATAAATAGCAAAATTATTACTATTTTTAGTTTTGTGGGCCAACAGGCAAAATTGATATCATTGTGTGGTCATTTCTGCAGCCACTTAAAAAACATTAGCTCCATATCTATTTTAGGCCACAAACCACACAGAAACAAGAACAGGTGGGATTTGGTTCCGGGTCATAGTTTGCTAACCGCTGATCTCAACCTGTTAGTTTTCAAACTTTAGAGTCTATCAGAGTCACTTAGAAGACCTGATAAGATGATTTCTAAGACCCAACTGCAGATTAGGACTTGGGTGGGCTGAGAATTTGCATTTCCAGTAAGTTCCAAGGTTTCGCTGACAGTGCTAGTTGGAGAAATCACTGCTCTTGATCAAGAAGATTAAATTTTAATCTGTACAAGAAAATGTAGTCCCGGTTCTGAGAGGGAAAAGATGTGTATAGCTAATATGAACCAGCAGACATTGGGGGTGGGGTCATGTTTTAGGGTAGCTTTTGGGCTTGTTGACCAGGTGGCCAGAACATAAAGCTGGAAAGAGGGGGATATATTGATATGGGGCACTTGGAATCAATTTAGTGACTCAGGCTTGGATAGCCCAGACAGGACACCTGGTGCAGGTTTTAATCAACTCTTTGTATTATTTCTTGAAGCTTAGACATGACTATAACCTACAGAAAATGGAATAAAGATGTTTTAAACATTCTGGTATATTCCTGAGGAAAGGCTCAAGAAGCAAGCAGGAAGATACTAGTTTTGATCTATTACATGAGACCAGAGAACCCACCACTTGATTGATTACATCCCCCAAAGGCCCAATGGTCACTCATTTTACTCTGACAGTATAGAATTCACTGAAGAGGCTGGTCACATCATTGAGCCCTGGCAAAGGTTCATTTAAAGTGAATCTGATGGGACCACACCTTATTGTGTTGTCATTTCCTTGACCCCTGTGAGCATGATTGTGATGGATACTGTTAGCAACTGATTGGAAACCAATGCACTCCCCTTGGTTTCCTGACCTCTGGAGTAAGTTAATATGGTGGACTGTCCACATGGAAATCCTTGAAGCTCTCTGCCCCCAGGCAAGATGGTAAAGCAGAAATAATAGTATGTCTCAGGAAAAAAAAAAAAAAAGGCAGAGATTAGGGCAACATCAAAGACTTAAAGTCTACAGGAGCTGTGCTCCTACTGCATACCCATTCAACAACTAGTTTTATACCTGTGAGATTGAATCGGATGATAAAGAACTACTGTACACCCAAGTGTTACCCAAACACCTGCCCCAGCTCTGAAGGTGGTATCCCCACGAACTTTCGGATTTGGTTTGTTCTGAATGAACTGGCAAAAGCATGATTTTTATCCCCATCACTAAAGAGAATCATGCCTTTCAGCCATCCTCCACACCTAAGCACATTATTCATAATGTGGACTATCTCCTATCTTTCTGTGGGACAAGCTAGCCATCCTCTGTGAAACGGTCATATGACTAAGCCATGGTATTCTTTTTTTTTTTTTTAAAGATTTTATTTATTCATTTGACAGACAGAGATCACAAGTAGGCAGAGAGAGGCAGGCAGAGAGAGAGAGGAGGAAGCAGGCTCCCTGCGGAGCAGAGAGCCCGATGTGGGGCTCGATCCCAGGACACTGGAATCATGACCTGAGCCGAAGGCAGAGGCTTCAACCCACGGAGCCACCCAGGCGCCCCAGCCATGGTATTCTTAATAAAGTCCTTCACCTTAGGGAATCCAGGAAATGCTGTGGGAAGGGTAACATACAGAGTCAAATCCCTTGGATTGGAGTACAGGGAAATTTCTAAATCAATATTTTTCTAACCTAACAGAGCAAGCCTCCCTTGGGTAAGATTTTGCTAAATACTCTTAATAATACAAAAGAGAAATATAAGACAGTGTCCTGAAAATCTACTTGGGAGACCTGATAAATATTCATGAAACCATGAGTGAACAACACATATCATTAATTCTCAAGACTGTGTGATGAAAACTCTCAAGTATTATGGGCCGTAAGAGAGGAGAGAAAGCTGGACTAGAGCACTGAAGAGAGCTTTATGGAGGAACTGGGATTTGAGCAAAGACTTAGCAGTGGTATTTGGAAAAGTAGAGTGGAGAAGAGTATACTTCAGGTAAAGAAGACAATTCAAAATACACAGGATGTGAGAAAAGGCACACTTAATTCATGGAGTAAGAAAAAAAAAAACAACTATGAAGTGGTTAAGAAAGCAAAATAAAAAATAGTTGATGTCTTTAGGGAATGAAGGGAAGGGGTCTTAAATCATTCAGGTTTTTAAATAATGATATAGTATAAAATTAAGAGGGATCATAGACATTTAAGCTGAGGGATCACACAGTGAAGGTGACATTTGGCAGACCAGTCAGTGAAAAGTGTGCAAAATGGGAATTCTTGATGTTCTTCCTAATGCTTTAGCTGTATTCCTATTGCCTTTAAAAGTTCCTGCTTCTCTAGCTATCCAATAAATCTTGTAAGCCGATACATCTTCCTTCACAGGCATTCTTGCTCTGTGCTTTCTCTGTCTTCAATCTCATCTACAGCTGGGGATTTGTTTACACCTGTTCACAGATCCCCCCACAATTTCTGTCTAGCCCACACTGAGCTCCCTGAAACAAATGCCCATCATCTCTCTAGATACTTTCACTTGAATAATGCCCCCAACAGGGCAATAAGAATGAGGAGGGTTGTCAGTAATCTCTAACACATATTAACAAAGTGTAGGTTAAACAAGTAAGCGATTTTTTTTTTTCAGGTAAGAAAAAGTCCAAAGACAGATGGTCCCCACAGTGCTGCAGCAGTTGGTGGGGTTCTAGGCTTCTTCCTTTGTCATGCGGAGCTGTCCTTAATATATGGTGGAGACAAGCCACCACACAGTTATAAGATGGGCTTTTCCTCCTTCAAGAAACGTATCTTTATTTCAAACAAGAAGAAGGGGAAGGGAGAAGGGCAAAAGGCACGTGGAGATAATGTTCATTATGTAACTAGCAGAATAATAATTTCCCCGGAATCTCTGGCAGTAGGCTTCAATTTCTATCTCACTGGCCAGAAAAGCATTACATGGTCACCCCTAATGCAAGGAAGTATGGAAAGTTACAGTTTTACCCACACGTAGTATGACAACCCACAAATACAGGGTCATGTTCATAAAATAAGGGGTTTCAAATAAGCCGTGGAAACCTCTGCTGTGATATCCGGAATTCAACTCGTGATGACCCCTGCTGATTCTGTCCTCTTCCAGGGCTCCTGCAATGAGTGCGTGGTTCCCCATCCCCCGGGCCCTTGGGCCAGATCAGAAGTGCTGGTCTTTACAACTCCTCCATGTGCCACGTCCACTCTTATAGCCATGTGTGCCAGTGGCCCTCATGCCAACACTAACACTGGATTCCAAGATAACATGGTTCATCTCCTGAATTACTGAAGCATCATGCAGACGATTGTCCTTGCATTCAAACCTACAGTCAAGCCTTTTCCAGTCCCTTCACCACTTGGCACCGAGTTAACTTTTTAAAGCAATTCGGATAGTGTCCCCCCACCAGTTTACGTGCCACAGTGGCTTCTCATTGCTCTCACTTAAAGACGGCCCTCATTAACATGACCTAGAGTGTTCCTTAACTCCAGATGCTGTCAAGTTCCAAAGTCAAGACGGCCTCCTCTGCAAATTCCAGGCATGCTGGTCTTGTCTGAGTTTCTGTTCTTTCCTTTTCCTCTCTCTTGGGTTTTAAAATATGTTTTTTTCTCTCTCTCAGGACCACTTCTACCTCCCAAATTTATTTGGTTAACTCCTGCTTGTCTTTCAGATTTTAACTCTATTGTTACTTCTTCAGAGAAAAATCTCCCTTGTCCTCCTAATCAGACAAAAAAATTATATTTATCCCTGTGATTATTTAATCTCATGCATCAGGGTCCATATATTTTCATGCTCACCTTTGTATCACGTCTTTCTACTAAGATGTGCACTTATACATATTTATGAAATAAAAAACAAAAACAAAAAAAGGACAGAAAGAAGAAAGAAATTGAGAAATTGAGATAAATGTGTGTCTATCTCCGTTTTAAACTCAATCTCTACCAGGAAGATAAGAGAAAGGTAAATTCCATTTCTGATGCAAAGTCTCTTGGCTAGAATAGATTTTCTTTCCTATTAAGGAAAACATACCTATTGCAAATAGATATGTTTGAAATTGGTTGATGCCATCTGAGCTGAAATTAATTTCTTTCAAAGTCTGAAGTCCACCAGAGTGTGTGGTATGTTCTGGAAGTTCATAACAACACAACAACAACAAAATTGTAGCAATAAAAACAACAACAAGTAAAATACATCTTGGAATTGAATATTTAAAAAGTTGTTATTTCCAGAAAATGTGATTAGCAAATAGAAACAAATAAATAAGCAAGCAGAAAGAAGGAAAATGAGCTTGTCTATTAGAAAAGGGACTTTATATTAATTAGGAAATATCTATATGATAGAATTTGAAAAGCTAAACACACCAAAATATTAATTGTGGTTATATCCATATATTTTTAATATAGGAAATTAAAATATATTTATTTTAGTTTGAAGATTTTCATATAACACATAGTAAGAAAGAATAGTTGCTATATAAATTGTTAAAGGAATGGGGAATAGCATTTTTGAGAGTTTTAGTGACTTAATATTTAGAGTGCATATTGGTCTTTATTCTTGTCAAACCCTAAATCACTTCCTGGCTTTAAGTTAGACACCAATGTAGATAAATTAACTCTACTGGGTCACTTGGGTGTCATTAGTACAATGTTCTATTCTGGAAAGTGTAGGAAACTGCATAACCCATGTGGACTGGTACACATGGCAACTGGACATTTTTAGTGATTTCCCCCATTTTTTCCAGCAAATATATTAGAACACACAAGATCAAAAGCTTATGATCTTTCCCATATTTTAACCTTGAAAGTTGATATTTTATTTTGCCATGTTTTTGCTTGCCCAAATAACTCCAAATTTTCTTCCTATGTAACTTTTCAGGAGTATTTTCAAATTTTTTAATAGTATGACTGGTGAGAAATCTTACTTATAAGGAATGGTTTTGATTTGAGAAATTAGGCAAATGTCCTTCCAAGTCAGGTATGGTGCATACATCTCTGATCAAGGTACACAGCAATGATTTGGTCAAATATCAGAGGATCTATAATACAATGGCAGTATTTTTACTTGTAGTTGTGGGATCTATTTGTAACACCTGTGCTAAGTGTTGTAAATTTTAGAGAAATCCCTTGAGAATTTGGAACCTCTGTTTTATCGCCTTAAATTTTTTATTATTAACTTTCCTTTCCTCACAGAGTTGGTGGTCAGAAGCTGATACATCAAGTCACTGTTCTTGTTTCTGTTGTAAACAGTGTCCATATAAATACTTTCGGCGGTGGGAGCACTGTTGACGTTCTTAGCTCTGGAGCTGACAAATCATGAAATGCACGTTTGCGAGACATGTTTAATCAAGGTCGAATAAAAATTTAATTTATAACCCTTTCATTTCTAAAACACAAACATCAGACTGCAATACTTCTAACATTAGTGTGTGTTTCTGTAGAGAATATCCTTTCCTTCTGGATTTTTATATAAGGTACCAATATATCTTGGGTATAAACAGCCATGATGTATGGATAACTACTTCCTATAGTAGAGAGGAAGTTTATAACCATTCTTTCTATCAGAAAATAATAAACACTTTCTTAATATATATTTATGCATATAAAACATTCTTAATGTAGTTTTGGGGGAGGAGGTTATCAGAACCATATAGTAATGATGATAAATATATGTATTTACCACATTCATTCCAAATACACTTTTTCTTCTGGAAAGATAACTATTTTTGAGCAGTATTAATTTTGTTTTCACTTTTGGCTGTGATTTTCCTCAAATGTTCCTGAGGTTTCAAGATCTATCTCAATAGAACAATTTCTCCTTTGCTCCAAATGAAATGTGGACCCCGGTTCTTTGGAGATGTGAGAAGAAGATATGTTTGACACAACACTTTGTCCAGAAATTTATGGTACTGTCTTCTTAAATCAAGTCTCCATACTAACTCCAGATCTTAAAATGTTACAAACTTTGATTCAGTATTTATGTAGATTGCCAGCATCAGAATGCTACAACTCACTGTTTCAAAACAAATGAAAGATACACACATACATACACACAAAACATTTATATACACATACATACATAATTTTGTCAAAAAGAACCCGTTATCTGCTACTGGTTCATATCACAAAGTTTAAAATATTTTGTCCTTATTTTCATTATTCTGGTTTTACATTAAAAACAGAAGGCATGTATCTTATAAAAATATATATATTTTTTAAATTGGGGTAATACACAGATTGACATGGCCTAGTTTGCAAGTCTCATAAAGTAGTTTTTAAAGGGTCCTAATCCATTCACATTTCATAGGAGTGATTTTGATTAAGAAGAATATTTTTAAACACCACTTAAATCAGAGGCCGTATTCTCTTGCAGACTTCTTGAGTGTGAGCTTGTTTCCTGTGTTCACAGGCTGTTCTTTCTCAATACCCTTTGCTCTTTCCTTATTTCCTGAAGTGCAAACATTTGGGAGCCTGAGAAACTCAACGTGGCCTCCCTTACTTGTTATGCATTCACCCCCTTTGGGAGCTTATCCAATCATAAGATTTTATTCTAAGACTCAGCCCCAAATTCACATAATCTGGCCTCCTCCCTCCACACAAGCCAATCCTGATGCCTACTTGACACCTCCACACTCATGCCTAATAGAGATGTCAAATTTCATATGTTGAAAGGTATGTTGTATGTCCTGATTTTTCCCTCAAGGTTTTCATTCAGGGACACTACCCAAATCACAATGCCTGTTTGTGAGTAAAAAAAAAAAAAAAACAATTGGCCAAATACAGACCAAAATGTTGACTGTATGCAGACTACACTACACACTGCATTACCATTTCAAAAAAAAAAAAAGACACTGGCAAAAAACAGTCAAGAGTAAAGTGCACAGGGACGCCTGGGTGGCTCAGTTGGTTAAGCGGCTGCCTTCGGCTCAGGTCATGATCCCAGTGTCCTGGGATCGAGTCCCACATCAGGCTCCTTGCTCAGCAGGGAGCCTACTTCTCCCTCTGCCTCTGCCTGCCACTCTGCCTGTGCTCGCTCTCTCTCTCTCTCTCTCTGACAAATCATAAATAAAATCTTAAGGGAAAAAA
Source organism: Lontra canadensis (assembly GCF_010015895.1). Classification (NCBI taxonomy): domain Eukaryota; kingdom Metazoa; phylum Chordata; class Mammalia; order Carnivora; family Mustelidae; genus Lontra; species Lontra canadensis. The sequence continues at coordinate 7,162,050 of NW_022631067.1, forward strand.
AAAAAAAGAGTAAAGTGCACAGTTTGGAGAGAATGGGATATATTTTATTCACCACTTACTGCCATGACTGGAAGAATGAGCAGAGCACAGTCTGAACAACCGTAGGCAGAAGCCCTCCCTTGCTGGCTCCTCAAACTATTTTCTGTCAACGGTGCCTCTGTGGTCGTTGCTCAGGCCACAGACCAATTTCCTTATATCAGGTCAGTCATTCTACCTACCAGAATATTCTCTGGCCTAGCCCCCAGGTGGTATCCAGAATCTGACCACTCTCCCCACACCTGGTGGGTCCACCCAGACCCTGACCACTTTCATAACTTACTCTGATTATTAGTGAAGACTTTGCTTCCCTGGTTCCACCTGAAACTTACTTTCAACCCAAGAATAAATATCAGATATTTAAAAATTCTCCGTTGGCTTCTTCTCTGCCTCAGAGGAAATACTATCACTTGCCTAAAGACCAGCATCATCTGCCCAAGTCCCATCCCTTTAGCTATCTGAAGTAGCTGCCCCCCTGCTTGGGGTCACAGCACCAGCCACCCTGGCCCTCGCTCCTCCCCTTGCTGGCTGAGGCCCCTGCACTTGTCCTTCCCTCCCCTGGAGTGCTCAGTCTCTCCTCACACAGATATGGGGCTGTGTGTCCAGGATTTCTCAGGCTGGCTTCAATTGCACATCCACTACCACTCTATATAAACTTCAGCTCTTCCCAATGTCCTTTCCCTTCTCTACATGTCCTAGTAAGGCACAGACCTACCTGACATCATCACTTCTACAGCGGGTGTTCTGGCTTAAAACATCAACCCCTAGACAATCGGAGAAAGACAACTATCCACATGATCTCCCCGATATGAGGAAGTGGAGATGTAACGTGAGGGGTTTGGGGGGTAGGAAAAGAATAAATGAAACAAGATGGGATCAGGAGGAAGACAAACCATAAGAGACTCTTAATCTCACAAAACAAACTTGAGGACTGCTGGGAGGAGGGTGGGCAGGGAGAGGGTGGGTGGGTTATGGGCTTTGGGGAGGGTATGTGCTATGGTGAGTGCTGTGAAGTGTGTAAACCTAATGATTCACATGCCTGTACCCCTGGGGCAAATAATACATTATATGTTTATTTAAAAATTAATCATTAATAAATAAATAATAATAAATAAATAAATAAATAAATAATCAACCCTAGAAACACTCTCCACTCTCCTCTTTCCTAGGACTTCTCTCTTGAATACTTTAGTCTATCCCAAACTGTTCTGCAGAGATTTGTTTTTTGTATTATTATTATTTAGCAATGTTTCTTTGGTCTTACTGAGTGGAATTACTTATTCCTCTCACTTCCTGGTGTATGTACGCATGACCAATCTTCCGTTATTATTATTACTCTATTTTCATTATTTTGTTAGAGTACTATCACAAAAGATTCTCATATGAATTACTTTGCATTCTCATAGAAATGTCTTCATAGTGTAGATTTTCTGAAGTAGAATTGCCAGGTCTCAGGCTACACAGAGTTTTAAAAAATAGCAGATAGTACTTATGGTTTTTCCAACAGTTATTGCTACATCATGTTCCTTAAGTTGAATATGAGAATACCAAACTCTCCATATTCTCAACAATATTCTATGAATAACTCCATAATTTTTTTTTCCATTCTGAGTGAGAACTATCATAACTTGTTTCAATATATTCTCGGCTCTTTTCTGGCTCCATTTTCATGAGTTCTTCGGGATTTATATACTTATATAATTTGTTCATATTTCCATTTTGTTATTTGCATTTTTTTCTCAATGATTTTGAGTAGGTTTTTAATATATTTTATGTATGAACTATTTATGACCAGTATTAAAAATGCCCTTCTGCAATGGGTATTTCTATTAAGCTAAGTTTATGTTGTGTTTGCCACACAGGTTTGTTTTTTTTTTTTTTTTAAGATTTTATTTATTTATTTGACAGAGAGAAAGATCACAAGTAGGCAGAGAGGCAGGTAGAGAGAGAAGGGAAAGCAGGCTCCCTGCTGAGCAGAGAGCCCGATGCGGGGCTCGATCCCAGAACCCTGAGGTCATGACCTGAGCCGAAGGCAGAGGCCCAACCCACTGAGCCACCCAGGCACCCCCAGGTTTTTGTTTTTAATGATGATTTCTATTTTAATCTTTTTATTTATGTCATATGAGTTTTCTGTCATGCTTACAATTTTTAATCCAGGATTTGAAAAGCAAACCTCCCATAGATGGATAGATAGATGTAAAGCATATATTCTTCAGCTGAAATTCCATGTGTCAGGTTAAAGTTAGACACCTCACTTTTTCCATAAGAGGAGCCAATATTTCCAGCTCCATTTCTGTAACAATTCATCTATCAGCTATTTCACGATATGAAATGTTACCATTATCATCTAGTAACATTCCATATAGCCATGGATTTTCTCTTGGATGTTGTCCTTCCTCTGTGATGAAATGCACCAAGAGTACATTCTTTCATTATCGGAGCTTATAACACATTCCTCTGAGTGTGTGTGGGGGTGGGTGGGGAACTTCTTTCTTTCCTGTGTTATCCATTATCATAATTCGTTTGCATCTTTATACTTTCCAGCTTCCAGATACCTTCCCCAAAACCTACGTGATACAATAAGCCAATCATGGCTGTGTTTTTGTCCAAAGATTCATGGACAAACATTTGTGCCCATAATGAAATGTGTAGTGTAGCAAAGCATGCAGAACTTACTACCTTTTAAATGAGTTCAACCAGCCATCCTGCTTTTTAAGTTTGTAATAATTATACACTTTATACATACATAATGTATATATTAAAAATTATATAATAATGTCCTCTTGCTGTATTTGTGTTTAGTACTATGTGAAACAATGAACACTACTTAAGTGCAAATCAAGTCCTTTCTTTATGAGAAAAAACTACTGTACATGAAAGAGTGTTAAGCTTCCCCACAGGAAACGTCTTCATTCAGAAAAACAACAATTTTCTGCCTCTTTATTTTAGTCAGATCACAAGAGGAAAAAAAAAAAAAGGTGCCAGAAATGTTCAAAATCACTACTTCATCTCAGCACACTTTTTAAAAAATTCCTTTCATATGTCTAAAAGAAAATACATAAAGCCATAGGTATGAAATTTGAAGATCTTCCTGAGTTTTAATTCTCCTTGACTTTGAGTATCTACAGGAATGGCTGCCTGCTTTTCATATTGCTGTGGCCCTTGGCACTGCTGTTTGGAACACTAACTTGTCTTCTCTCTAACTCTCTAACTGGAACCTGCCCCAGAACTCTAAGCTCCATTACATCCCCTAAAAAAGAATATTGTACAGGGATTTTTTTTTTCTCCTACAACCTTTGTCTTTTTATATTAGCATGATTCCCACTGTCCTTTTTGCTAAATGATTCATATCAATACTATTCTTCCAAATTCTGGCTCTTCTTTATTGATCCATGTTCAAAATTCTCAAAATAAATTTTATCGTAATTTCCAACTTACCAGCTTCTTCCCCTACATGGTCCTCAGTTTCTATTGATATTATAACAGTCATCTTGGTCACTTCTGCTCATATTTATAGTTTTCTTTCTAGTGCTCTCTAATCAGATCAGCTATAATTGGTTCTGCCTCCACCATGTGTTTCCATTTCCCCCATCATCACCATTTTCTAGAATGTTATCACTTTCCTGAAATGCTGCAAAAGTTTCATGCTATCCTTCCTGGATCACAAATATCATGACTAAATTATTTTCCAAAAATCAGCTTCCCACTGCCATTGGAAGGGAAAAGAAGTAGTTTGTCAACAACTATTTGTTGACTGCCTGGCTGAATTTTTCCAGCTCCCCCTTACTAATAGCCCATAGATAAAATACTCTGAAATGTTGAATTAGATTTCTATGTTATGTTTTAATTTGTATATATATTATTTTGTAATTTTTCCTTTCCTTAAGTCTCTGTTCCCAGACATGAGCTCTGGTTCTCTCACCACCCTGCGATGCAATCATAATTATCTCTCTGCGTCCATAACATATCTGGTATGCAAATGTTACCTTGGTTCTTTTTGTTCAAATGCTATACATCCTTCAGGTAGAAATACAAAACTGTCTGCCCATGAAAAATTTCCTAATTATTCAAATTCTCCATGATTTTTTTCTAGTCCCCAGGGCCTATGACATGTAACTCATTGATCACTTCTCTCCTACTTTGTATTATGGTTTTCTGTGTCTGTATCTTATCTTTCCAATTAGACACAACATGCAATGTCTGAGTTATATTTTCACTCTTTTTTCTCTCTCTCAACTTGTTGTACTGTCTTTAAAAATTCTACTGCAGCATGGCCCCATGGAAAGAGTATTGGACCAGCAGTTTTGCATCGGATCCTTGGAACTTAAAATAATACTTTTTTGATGGTTCTCATCACACAACTTTCTAACTTCATTATCTAACTCCTACATACACACGTTCTATTCCTCCTATTTCCTGTTGCTCTTGTGCCCACAAGGACTTGTCCAACACCCTGGTACATAATAGCACTCCTTTCTTCATTGTGAAATTCTACCATATACAGTCTGTAAAACACTGAGTTATACATATAGGTTCTCACCTTGAGATTATTACTATGTTGACCGCCCCATTCCACCAACCAGTGGAAAACATTTTATCTCAAGTCAAATGAAATTCCATCAATGCCAGATTTTCTATTTCTTCTGACCCCCCTCTTTCCCCCAGTGATTGCATCTAGGTTTTTTTTTTTTTTTTTAAGATTTTATTTATTTATTTGTCAGAGAGAGAGAGCGCGAGAGTGAGAGCGAGCACAGGCAGACAGAGTGGCAGGCAGAGTCAGAGGGAGAAGCAGGCTCCCCGCTGAGCAAGGAGCCCGATGCGGGACTCAATCCCAGGACGCTGGGATCATGACCTGAGCTGAAGGCAGCTGCTTAACCAACTGAGCCACCCAGGCGTCCCCGCATCTAGGTTTTAACTGGTTCAGTGGCCATGTTACTGACACCAATCATCTGGTCATTCTTTCAACAATCCACAGAGATGTGTGCATTTCTACTTGTGCATGTGACCCAAACTTCATCCACTGCTGGAGACTTTTGTGTGGACCTCAAGGTGCTCTAGGTCCTTGGACTTCCAGTGCCTCCATAATGCTACCTTTAGTTACTTCTTTCATTTTATTGAGGCATTTCAGGCTGTTGCTACCTCAATCTCCTTCGTCAGGCACACCATGAATTCATGTCTACCATCCTCTCCCAAGCCTACATTTACCTAATACAGTGAGGTAGAGACTTCCAGTGCTGCCTTGCTTTTATCTCAAGATCCAATTCCACATCAATACTGTTCCCCATCCAGTAGTAGTCCCACCATCTCTCTTTGTCTTTATCATTGTCATGCTGCTCTGAGCACATCAAACATAGCACCATTTATGTTAATCCCTGTGATTTGTTTCTCCTAGGTTGTGTTGCATGTTAAGTGGGTTCGCTGAATTTCTCACATATTTTGCCAACCTTAGTGGGAAGCAACCTAGATTAAGCCCTGATCATTTGAAAGAGAAGACGCTTATAGCAGAATTCCAGCACAATTGCATTGGAGATATGTATTAGCAAGGACATTTTGTGCCCCCCATCTCTATTGTTCAAGAGAAAATTTCCCCAACATATCTCAATAAGAATTTTACTGAAGTATAAACTCAGAAATCATAAAAGTAAAATCCAATAAGTTTCTGCCTGTAATTAACACCCAGGTCAAGGAAGAGATAATTATCATCAGCCCCTGTCTTACTCCTTTTAAGTTATAACCTTGGCTCCCAGATCACCATTACACCATTATAGTCACATCTAAAACTCTGAGTCAGTTCTGAGTTAGTTTTGCCTATGTATTTTATTTTAATTGCTATCATTATATGAAAATGTCACATAATTTGTTTATCCATATTTTTTGTTCATGGACTTTTGAAATGGTATATGCATATATATATATATGCATCCTTCAGCTGGGCACGGCTAGGAGTGGAAGTCAGCTTTAGCTGATATTGGCAACCTGTTTTACCAAGTACGTGTGTCATTTCTATTTGCTTTTTCTTTACTTTTCAGCGTCTTACCCAACAGAACTTAACAGTTTGGGGAAAATGTTGAGGAGAAGCCTGTGGAACTTAAAGTTTACTTTTGTGTACTTCCTTATTCACTGAGATATTAGCCTCTTAATTTCTGGCTGCCTTGATTTCCCCATACTGCAATTTTTATTTCCATCTACTTTGGATTATCAAAAACTCTGCTAGTTTCTCTGCATTTTAGCATCAACTCTTTGCCTGAAGTCTTAGTTTCTCATCCTACACCAATAGCATGGGGCATAGCCTTGGGGAAAAGGGACATAAACAAGGCCAGTCCACATCTCTGAAAACCCCAGTAATCTCTTGATTTGCATGCCTGATTGAATCAGTAGTTTCTAATATCTTCCCTTTACTTTTTTGCCTGTTTCTTTTGTTTCTTTTGTTTGTTTTTGAGATGACATTTTTCCCTCTGGATGCTCTCAACAAGGGCACTAGTTTTCTAAGAGCTATCTCTCCAACATATTTGGTAAAGATGTTAAAATGTCTGCAATTAAAGGTCTTGAGGGTATAGATGGGTGATTGTTCCAGATTTCCAATTAGGAGAGCTAAAGTATATCCCATGATGACAGGTACAATATTGTACCCGAAATGCCTGAACTACAGAAAGGAATTCATGTACTGAAAAGCCTATCTGCCAAAGAAGTTGTACATTGTGTGCCTACGATCCCAGATGAGCTAAAATAATGAGTATGATAATGTGTGTACTTGTCTCTACATCCAAACATTTTGAATGAAGGACCATTGGCAAACCATGCCAACACTCTGTTCAAATTCCAGATGGTGGATTGCTTCCGGTTCCAACAGTTCCACAATTTACAACTGGCGTAGCTTTGGCATCAAACTGAACACTTACCTTCCAAATTGTCATTTACAAAAATTCCATGTTATCTCTCAAACTATTATGATTTCAATATCATTAACAATGCCACAACATAAATGTGAGAGTCAAATCAGTTCTTACATATACCCTGAAGTAAAACAAAAGGCAGTCGAAGTGAAAGGGGTAGGATCTTCAATAGAATCTTGCCTTTGAGAGTACAAACACATTTTTTGCTTGTGAAAGAGAGGGACCTTCTGTAATCACTGGCACATTATGTGTAAATCTTTAGTGATTTATTAAACAAATCAATAATACATAGCTACTCATAAGTAATGTTTGAATATATTAAGTACATTTGTTGAATGACTGAGTTTGTTACATTGAGATTATGTCTCAAAATATATTGAATTCATACTTTTTTTTCCTTGAAACCTTAAAAAATAGTATTTAAAATATTTGTTGTACCCAAAAGAAGTATTAAAGACATGATACAATTACAAAAATATAAAATACTGAGGGTGGGGTGGAGTGGAAATCAATCTCATACTTCCAACTGAGTTTACCACTTGTCTAGCAATTATCATAAGTGCTTCCCCACCACTGAGAGTGAGAAAGGAAGCTGCTGTTGCTGCCACTTCTGTGTTGTATGTTGCTATTTTATCCAATCTATTCTTGTAAATAACTTCTCAGAAACCTTAAATACCCATTTCAAAAGCACTTCTTAAAGCAAAGTACTCACTTGTTCTTCCTTCTTGGAACTTGGTATTTTGAGTGCCAAAAATTCACAAAAGATGGAACAAGCCTGCTGAGAAAATGGAAAAAAAGATAGAATTACCACCTAGCATTATATTCAGGTGCTATGCTTTACTTTCCTCTTAATGGTAGCAGTACATTTTTTTAGCTAATTCATAGGCACTGAAGTAAAAAGAAAACTGAACTGGGAAAAAAATGTCTTCAATTTGGCATAGCTCAATGAAAAGACCTGTGCATGATCATCATTTTTCTCATAGAGAAATGGCCTCTAGTATTTTCTTGATGAATGTACATAACATCAACACTTTTGGATGACAGTTGGGAGAATAGCATTTTATGTCAGAAGATTAGTTTGAAATTATTCCAAACAGATATATTTCAATTAAACCCATTAGGAAATAATGCATGTTAGAAACCTGCTTAACTACATAGAGTTGCAGCTCTGACACTAATTGCTGTGAACAGGCCACATCATAATCTTCCAACAATAACACAGAGAGTTGGAACCCATGATCCACTCAAGTGTCCTTCCGTTCCTGTGTTCCATCACTTGCTGCCTGCTTGGTGTCTACATCACTGCCCGGTGTCCACATCTAGCTAACTTGCTGTCTTTCACATATTTTTACCTTTCTCCATATTCTTCCCCACCCTATCAAGCCCCCTCTTGCATATAGCTCCCTAATTCATCAAACATCAACCAGTTGCTTATCTGACTATTTTTGGTTCAAGTACATATTAATTTGTTTCACTTTCAATATATTGTTCTAGCCTTATATTTCACTAGTTCTCACAAGGTACCATCCATACCCATCTCACTGTTTTCTTTTATTTTCTTTCTTTTTTTTTTTTTCATTTTCCCACTCTCACCTTACATTTGACCCACCCAACCATTTACTTCCGCTGTTCTGCACACCAGTAATACCTTCCTCTTTCTTTCCTATTCACCATTCCAAAAAAGCATCATCTTTTCAATAGGCACCAACAATCACTTTAGGTCCTTTAAAAATGTGTTTCCTTAATTCCTACTTAAGCACTACAAAGTGTTTGTGAATTCTGTCTCCCTCAAATGCAATGTAAGCTCCCTGGAAGCTAGGACAGTGCCATGGGTTGTACAGTGGATGCATGGTTGTCCACAGCACAGCATCTGTCTCAATGCTTCCGAATTCCATGTCACATATTTGCATGAATCAGATATTCTATTTAAGAATAAGTAACTTTTGGGGCGCCTGGGTGGCTCAGTGGTTAAAGCCTCTGCCTTCGGCTCAGGTCATGATCTCAGGGTCCTGGGATTGAGTCCCGCATCAGGCTCTCTGCTCAGCAGGGAGCCTGCCTCCTCCTCCTGTCTCTCTCTGCCTGCCTCTCTGCCTACTTGTGATCTGTCCAAAAAAAAAAAAAAAAATCTTAAAAAAAAAAAAAGAATAAGTAACTTTTTAACGAGATACTACATGGTACATATCTGATAAAAGAAGTAGATATCTGATCATATCAAAATTTTTCTAAGGGACCAGGAATCAGTTCATAGGTACTCATAACAAAGTATGAAAGAACTGTGGGAATTTGGGGAGAATACTCTTGTCTGTAGTGTGTGCAGAGCCTCCCGAGGAATATGGAGTGGGGATGGGTTTCACATCTTTTAATTCAAGTCTAGGGAGAGAGGCTTCAGTTGGATCACTTTTAAAGCTTAAATCCTGTTTCCTACAGTTGGAAGCATGGGAGGACAGTGTTTCAATCAGGGTTCTCCTATAATACAGATATTAGATAGATAGATGAAAGTATTTTGAGGTCGTGGCTCACATGATTGTGGAGACTGAAAATTATGAAATATATATGGCAGTCTGGCGAGCTGAAAATTCAGGCAGAGGCTGATGCTCCACTATTGAGGCAGAGTATCTTCTTTTGGGGGAAGCCTCAATTCCCACTCTGAAGGCTTTCAGCTGATTGGATGAAGCCCCCCCCCATCTTATCAAGAATCACCTCCTTTGCATAAAGTCAACTGATTCCAGATTTAAACACATCTACAAAATACCTTCACAGGAATACCTAGATTCTTTTTTATTAAGTGGGTACTATAGCTTAGATAAACTGACACATAAACCCAGCCATCACAGGTGACATCTGGATTTCTGCCTGAGAAATCTCAAAAACAAGCGACATTGTTGGACAGGATGGTGGACACAAGTAAAAGGTTGCTGCTCTACCGGGATTGCTCTGTTCCACTGGAATTTGCCAGGACAGAGGATGTGTCGACCTCATCAACCTAAGAGAGATCCAGAATTAAGTCACCTTAAATTGTCCTGCATAGGACTATCTCAAAGGAGATGTAGATCTCATTCCACAGTTGCTGAAGGCATCACAGGAGCCCGAGAGACTGAGAAGGGAATAGATGATGAGCTAGAGAATCATACACTAACCACCTCAAAAGCTCAGGTGACATGGTCTTGGAAAGGGGAGCTAGGTCTTCCCAGTGCCCCAAGGGTCCATCAGAAGAGGAAACTGCCATATGCAGGAGCTGCTACCTGAAACCTTAAAGTGAGCATTCAACAGCTCCATTTGTAAAGTAAGACTTTCTTTCTCCCCTTTTCTGTCCTTTTCGCATACCCTCTAATACCTAAGTAGTTAGAAACAGTACACAGTGAGGATGGAGGCAATGAAAAGGAGTGGGGAGTCCAAGCACAGCTCTTCCCCAGGCTGCTGGTACCCAGCCCAAGCCAGAGTGGGTGAAAGAAGTGCAGTAGCTTCCACTTTGGAAAAAAAAAAAAAAAAAAAAAAAAAAAAACATGTCTGGCAGCTTCATGGGAATGGAAGTCTAAGAACCAATCTAAGATTTTTGTGAATATATCTTAAAGCAATGAAAGAACGTTCACTACATCAGAGTCATTGGGGAGAGCCAAGAGACGACCTGAATTTTCATCCAGGGACATAGGAAGAACTTTCCATACTGTAAACTTTAGAAGTACAGTGAGAGACACGTTAAAGTTGCTTTGTGATACTCCATAGTGACAGAACATGTGCAACAGAAACATGTAAAATAGAATATTAGAACTGAGAATGCTTTAGAAGCCAGGGATTATACACATCTTATAGATCTGGAGGGACAGAAAAGGGGAAAGAATGAGCAAGTGTGGCTTGCTTGGTAGACTGGGGGACACTGGTCCAACTGAGGACTTGGGTTTTTATTACAGGGTAGTAACGCACAGCAGTTTTTAATTGGCTGGATAAGAGATTTAATTCCACAAGCATTGAAGTCTTTAGAAGTTTTGAAAAGTAGACTACTGGGATTCAATCTGTGATGAATTTGCAAATTTCTGGCAACAATATATATAAATACATCCATATACATCTGTGGGTGTTATTATGTAATATCTAGTATCATCCAAGTATTTCATATAAATCAGTCATCTTGTATATTTTAAGTAATCTTCATTTTTTCTTCTTCCCTTAAAGAAAGATTCTAGGGGCACAAGGGTGGCTCAGTCGATTAAGCTATGGACTGTTGATTTTGGCTCAGCTCATGATCTCAGGGACATGAGATTGAGCCCTTGCTCAGGCTCCACACTCAGTGGGGAGTCTGCTTGAGATTCTGTCTCCTTCTCTCTCTGTCCTCCCCAACACCGTGCATGCATTTGTGCTCTCTCTCTCTCTCTAAAATAAATAAATTTTAAAATAAGGAGGAGGAGGAGGAGAAAAAGAAGCAGCAGAAGCAGAAGCAGCAGCAGCAGCAGCAACAACAGCAGCATTCTAAAAAGAAAAAGAATGAAATCTGAAACTTCAGAATGGAATTTCCCTGATGACTCTTCTGGTGACATATATAAACCAAGATCCAAACAGAAAAATAAGGATGACATCAGGAGAAAGTAGGTGCAGTTAAGTAACAAAGAAAACCACGCTATTGGGAAGGATGGGGGGCCTGGGGCAAACAGCTTGTGAGCATCTTGGATCTTGCAGACACATTTTATTATGTTGCTAGAACACTGTGGTACATAGAGGCAGTATTGTCCCTCTAAAGCTGTGTACTTCCTCCCTGGCTTTTCCCTTTATGACCACTCCTCCCTACCCCACGTTTCATAATATGGCCACAGAAGTTCTCATGAAATATAGGCATTGCCTCTCACTCACCTCCCACTGCCTGTGAGTCACCATTTTTGCTGATTTCTCCATGTTTATAGCCAACTGTTTTGAAATGGTACTCATAGTCCTTTGTGAATGAACCTCTGATATTCCTTCCCACTTCATATCTTACCATTTTTCTCCACCACATATTCCAGTTAAGTAGAACTACAGAAAATCACAATGACCTAGGGTAAATGTAGAGCATGGATAACACCAATTCACTACCAAAACAAAATACAAATATTTGGACATTGTGGTTACTTTCAACAGGGACATGAAAGCTTATATCTTATCAAGACTTGATGACAAACAGCTAATTGGAAAATGAATGTTCGTTGCCTGATTTGGAGGAAAGGAGTCATCAGATCTCAGTGCCAAATCCTGGTGGTTAGTCTCTAAACTCTGCGTGAGTAAAAACAGCCTTTCCCAATAAGCTCCAGGATGACCTTAGAACAGAGTTATAACTCTGCTCTTCTGTTTCCAAACCCCAACCCAAACACCCTCTCCTTCACATGGGAATTAAGAGTAAGGATATTAGAGAATAATAGTTAAAGAGTCCAGCTTTGGATGAATTCACAGCTAGATTTAATATTCTGCTTTACCCTTACCACCTGCATCGTCTCTGGAAACCTTGTGAATTTAGTCTCTCAAGCCCTTTACCCTCTCAAATGGAAAATACGATTGCTTTTTGTGATTTAAAGGAAAGTATTACTACAAAAGAAAAACACTTAGAAATTAAATAGTTTGGAGAATGCTGCCCTAGATTTGACAATCTTGGTGTTACAGATAGGACTCTCCCTCCAGTTTGAAATCTAACAATGCCAAAGAAGCTATGCCTAAAATTCAGTGCTCTTAGTTTTTATTCTCTTCCAGATCATGGAGGATCAGTTCCTCCTTGGATTTAATCTGTTCTGTTATACAAGTACTATCACTAGAGCAATCACTGAGTCTAGTTCATTTTTTAAAATAAATTTATTCACTTCATATTCAGACTTGAAAGCTTTAAAAACCAAACAAACATATAAAACGTGGAAAAAGTACTCAAAAAATTCCATAGTTTCTTATAAAAACAAAGACAAAAAACACTCCTGCTGTCATTCATTTGTCTTCTCTTTTCTCTACAGTTGTAATTATGCAGTAAATAAAATTGTATGCTCTTCTTTACCTACATAACAAGAAAAACAAGCCCTTTTCTACATTATTTTAATGCTTTATAAATATAATTTTAATGGTTGCAAAAACACTCTTCTTTTAATGTTCATATCCTGGTATCCTTAATAAGTTCTATTTCCACTGGTAGATTGTTTCTGAAAACAATTGTTTTTAAAAACTCAGCATTACAAGTAATATTTAGGAAATGCCTGCATGTATATTTATAGATGATTAGATGTTGTCAGATTATTTTTTGACCTGTTTGCCCAAATTAGTTACTCGATAGTATAATAAGGGACTTTTGTGGGTTTTACATTTATTGCCATATGTAACACTGATTTTTATAATCTACTTTTAGCCTATAATTGCACCTAGAGAGATTACCTATAAATTTATTTCAACCATTTATTTAAACAACACTTTAAATGGATTATTATATGCCAAACACTATTATAGGTGTTGAAGATATATTTGCGAACAAAGTAGAAAAGATTCCTTTTTCTGGGAAATTTTAGTAGAGTGAGACGAAGACCATCATAAATCAAGTAGGAAGAATGGAAATGAAAGATTCACAGGAAAGAAGGAAGGAGGGAGTGAGGGAAGGGCAAAGGAGAGGGAGAGGGGACAGAAGGGGGAAGGGAGGGAGGGAGGAAAAGAGGAAGGGAAGGAGGGAGAAAACAGGAAAGAAGTAAAAACCAAATGAAGAAAGAAGTCAGATAATAACAAAGGCTCTTAAATACAGGAGCAAATAATAGTATGGAAAAACTCATAAATGCTAACTGGGGAATTTTAACCTCACTTCCCAAATAAGCACACTGTTTATTTCTGAAATATTCTGACAAAATTGTTGCCTTAATCAGCAAGTTTCTGAAAACCAGTTAAGGAATGTACATCTTTAAGAAGAATATGTCATTAAAATTGTAACATTTCTGTATGTTAAACTCCAGATGCATGACAAAAGCAGAATCAGAACTTTGTGGCTACACACAAATATATGATTTAATGTAGTAACTTAGTGTTTTAATCATCTGTCTTAGCGATAGGATAGCCTTTAATTGCCTTGAATGGTTCTATTCCTTTCCTTTATTTAAATTCCAAGAGCTTTCAGACTCTCCTGTGGTGGGGAGGGGGGATCCGATCTCCAGCAAGAGAACCTTCCAAACTGTATTCACAAAAAGGAATCACAAGGTCAATTCCAGAACTTCCTTTTCAATTCAAATGAAGCTGCAGGCTCTGTTTTCTATTTTTGGAACCTTTGAAACAACAGGGCATTCTTCCCCATATTTCATTCATGAAATGGATGATTTAAAATCCTTTTCATGGTTAATATCTCTGCACCTTGATTTACCACAGAAAATATAAGAGTCTGTAGATCTGTACGACTTAGAGCAAGAGCCAAAAAAATACTTGAATAAATGCTTTCAAAGCTAAGGCAGCTGCTTGTCAATTAAGTGAGGCTTTTTATTGGGTCTCTGGTCTTTTTTCAGCACAGATTTTCTTCATTACCGTTTCTCCCCCTTTTTCCTGTTTCTGAACATGCTTCTGTTAGAAGAGCAACAGTAAGAGCAAGCTATTACGTAAGGCTGATTCATGTTCCTTTAGATATTTAACATTTTGAACAAGAAGAAATGGGCTGAAAAAATGGAGGTTCAGTGCCATCTCACTTAGATCTTTAATGGGATGCTCCACGTTCTGGTTCTTTCTGTACAACATGCTATATGGCGTGCTCTATAAAGAATTTAGATATTTGAAATGCTGCCGTGTCTGCATGACATACCGATGCTTACACAATGCTGTAGAATGTTTCCAACTGCTTGTGAAGAAAAGAGCTCCAGTGTTTAAGGAGACAAAAGGTGTTGGGTGTTTCTGTGGGTTGTTTTTTTGTTGTTGTTTTTTGTTTTGCCTCCTTTTCCCTCTCTATGACTGCAAGAAGGCAGCGAAGGTGATTAATGTGCTTTCAAATACCATAAATTTGGCATATGCATACCACTGAAAACTACTGAACTAAATATGCCCCCTTCATTCTTCAACAAGTTCACTTGTATTCCTAATAAGGCAGCATCTACTAGGAGCCTTCCAGGATTGAGTCAGTACAATGTTCCCAGGGACACACTATGTGTTTTTTGGTTTTTGCTTTTAATTTGCCGTTAATTCCAGCTGGCTGGTTCCATACACTAAGGGGGGCGGGGGTGGAGGACAGAGCCTTTGTCAAGCATTAGGACTCCTTAAGATGAAAGGAAATGGGCATGTTCAGAGCCCTTGCATGTAAATACCACTGACTAGCACCTACCATATGAAGTTTATGGGCCAATTTCAAGCATGGGTATCTTTGTAATTTTTGCCTTACTTTTTAAATTTCTAAAGATACTTTGTGTGTGTAAATAAATAAATAAATAAATACCTATTTTTACAAGTTCAGCTGAACAACCTTTAAAGGTTTTTTTTTGTTTCTTGTTTTTTTGTTTTTTGTTTTGTTTTGTTTTGTTTTTTTAACTTGGGGTAACAGTCCATTGAAATTCTCCTTTCCCTGTGTCCTTCCAGCTTTAAAACTCTCCCAATGAAGAGAGAGCCTTATTTGCATGAAGCTGTTCTAGCATAAAATTTTCCTAGCTGAAGGAAAATCAGAGGAGGGGCTGAGCTACATCTCTCTGTGTGGTTTTTCAGGAGAACACCCTCCCCATAAACCTGCCCACGGCTGCCAAAGGCTGTGCAGAGAAATCGTCAGATGTTGTAACAGAGACACAGGTGAGGCACAGCTATGTGGGTAGGGACTCAAGTAGAGACATTTCAAAACACTATGCCTGAAACACTGGGGCTTAACTGAGGTTTTTGATTTTGGAAGAGATTCATGTGAGCACCATTTCATAAGGTAACTTACATGTTGTGTATGTACCTGCCCACTTACTAAAGGAAAGAGAAACTCAGGGTGTTGCACTAGAAATGAAATATTCGCAAAAACATCCTCTTCTTGCTCCTCTTATTACAAACTGAGCAACCTAATGGGAGACCTCGAGGCAGGACAAAATGCGGTTCATGCTGCACGCCGTGACTCAGAAAATCAAAGAATGGGGAGGAATAAAGAACTTCCTTCTCCTCCTCCTTCTCCTTCCCTTGCTTTGGCTTCTTGTCTTACTGTCTGTGTTTGGAAAGCCAAATGTTGACTGAGTTAATGGAATAAACAACTTTGCTTACTTAGCACAAGCATGCATTAGCTGGGAAGATCTGTATTGATTATTACATAATAAGTGTTATGAAACTGATGTGCACTTTTCTCATACAGTGTTCCAATAGTACCCAGGTAAATGCCAATAAACGTTTCTATTACTCTGAATTGTTTTATAGATTTAGATTTGTTAGATTTGCAAGAAAGCCAATTGTTTTGTATAAAGGCTGTGCAAAGATACCAGAAAGCATAAGCATTTTATACCTTCAAATAAATCTGAAGTTTTTACTTAAGCAACAGTATCGGGTGTGATGTTGAGACTGGTCTTAGCCAAGCAGGCAACTGACAACCTTCTAACACACTGATTAGTGTTAAAAGTGTTGATTATTTTAAATTATCAATGAATTCTCTTGGAAGTACATAAAGTCAGGGAGCCTGGGTGGCTCAGTTGGTTAAGCCTCTGCCTTCGGCTCAGGTCATGATCTCAGGGTCCTGGAATCGAGCCCTGCATCGGGCTCTCTGCTCAGCGGAGAGCCTGCTTCCCCCTCTCTCTCTGCCTGCCTCTCTGCTTACTTGTGATTTCTCTCTGTGTGTTTCAAATAAATAAATAAAAATCTAAAAAAAAAAAAAAAAAAGAAAGAAAGTACATAAAGTCAGTTAAAGAGATAATTTTCCTTTTCTTATTTTGTTTTTTAATCTGTTTCAAATGTTATCATTGTTATTTAGTGCTATAGGACAATCATTATATAAACACACAAATACACTTATGTGTAAACATACATAGGATTTATAAATCTAACTGTATTTTTAGGAAGCATATCTTATAGGTTTTTGTGAATATATTTCTTATATGAGAAGAAATCATCTCTTTTCTTATTCCTGAACACTGGTAAGTTTTTAGGTTTCTTCTTGCAAACTACAACAGGATATGACACTCTTAACTTATTAAGAGGAGTTCTTTCATTCACTTAATTGAAGAATCTCATTACTTGGTTTCTGGTTAAAAGGATGTCTCAGTGCCAGAGTACCATGCGAAGGCAGAGTCTTCAAAGCACTCCTAACATTTTCCTGCCCAAGTATATAGCCCAGTATGTCAGAGTCATGGTACATATTCCCGGAAGATGAATGGCATCATGGAGAAGCACTTGGAGAGTGTCAATGGATGTTCTGAAAATAGGTCTGTTCTCTGCATTTCCCTGGCTGATCTGGACTCTAGGCACATGAGCTAGGATGGATGCAAGCCCATGCTGTGTGGCCTGCTCTGATCTTTCCCAGCCTCCTTTCCCTGAACGTGCTCCCGGATGAGTATAAGGTTCTTATTATCCAAGGCAACATGCATGAGACCCGTCCATAGAGTGTCTTCATGGATGTGTTATTGTTGGAGCGTCTACTGAGGGCTGAGGCCTGCTGTGCCACATTATAACAGCTGTGGGTGTAGGAACTGCCTGGGCATCAGCGGGAAAACCACTCCCTTTGGCAGCACAGGGCTGTCCTCAGGATATAGTGCAATTACATCTTAGAAGCCCAGCCCCCAACTTGGGTTGGCTCTAAATGGAATATTCCATTTGGGGATTTTTTTTTTTTCTTTTCCCTACGCTTCTAGAAACATTTTACCTCATTTAATATTCAAAGCTATGCCCACCTAGAAAACTTTTGGGTGTCTATTTTAAAACAAAACAAAAGAGAAGCAAACAACAAATATACATACATGTATATATAATACTCTCTCTATACACACATATATGTACATGTACAGTAGTTCAAAGTCATATCAATACTATATACCATGAAAGATGTTCTGCTGGTTTAGGAAGGGAAGGGATATCAAAAAGGATCATAAAAAAAAAAAACCAAAAACAGGTCACATCTTGCATTGACTGGGTTGCGAGTTTCAAAAAAGGACACTATCTAATTTACTGGATCTGGCACCTATTCTAGTATTTTCTAATCACCAATAAATTAAAATTTATTACTCAGACATTGTAGATATTATCTCTATTTATTATTTCACTCTTTAAGAAAGAGACAGAATTCTTTACCGAATTGGACTTCTTTTTTTTAATCAGTGAAATATTCTAGTGAATAGAATCAGGGGTTTAAAACCTACCAAAGGAACTTCAGAACTTTACTCCTGTTGTTAGTTAATACTTAAGGAGCTTGTCTAAGTCTGTCCATAAATCAGTTAGAGATTCCATCCTTATTAAGGATGTTTCATTCACATCATTCTGAAACATGGTGATCTGAGTGTGGGGAGCAAAATGTAGGCACCGACGAATGGTGGATTTTATCATCATCTTTATTATATTGCCTTTTATAAAACTTAAATACATATGCTGTGCCAGACACTATGCTAGGATCTTTGTCTGATTTGTTTTACAAACCTACTGGATAGAAAATATTATCCCCACTTTCAAGGAAAAAAAAGAAAGAAAAAAGAAAAGAGGCTTTGGAAGGTGAAATAACTTGTCCAAGCCCCACGCGGGTTGGTACAAGATGCACAAGACCATCTATCTGGAATGTCTACCCTCTCCCTTTTGCAATGGCAAATTTGATTTTAATAGAGATAAGTAGTAAACTTATTAAAATAGAATGGGTAATCAGTAGTTATCAAAAAACTGAAAAAAGGTTGAGGAGAATGAAGGCTGAGAGAAAAGCTTTGGATTCAAAATATCGAGTGTTGGCTTCTACTTCGCAGACCAGCAGGGAATAAAAATTAGAACGAAAGAAGAGGTGAGGCAACCAAGGTTTGTTTCTTACCTAACATTCTCCTTGCAACATATGAGACACTTTATTTATGTTTTCTCATTTAAAGGTCATAACTCTGCTCCAAGTTTGAGGTTTGTTGTCCAGATTAACAGATCAAGAAATGGCAGGACATGACAGGTTGAAGTTAAATTGAAGTTCTCATACCTAGGAAGTAGTGACACTTGATTTAGAATGAAGGTTTTTGGAATCCCAGAGAATGTATATACTTTCCAGTGTAGATGATACACATGGCTATTCTCAGTTATTTATAAAATAAATTATCTTATGAATTTCTTTGTCTATTTCCCATTTGCTACTCCCAATTTCGTAGTACACAAATATCTGTGTCTGGTCAGGCTTGAGTTTGAAGGACAAAAAAATTATTTAAGCAGAATATAAATGAAAACAATGCTTATAGGCTATAAAAGTTCAGACTATAATTTTATCTACAGCAAAGTAAACCCAACACTCTCCAGGTTATTGTATTTCTTTCTAACTGATGTTAAAAATTATCAAACAGGAAATGTGTGCCTCCTGTATTCTAAGACTCACACAGGTTATGGAGCTTAATTCCGTGAGTTCAAGTTCATGGACATAATACCTCAGAGGACAGAACCATGACTCAGGGATCTCCTGAGTGGGAACTTCAGCTAAGTAGCAGAAATTGCATTTTTAAATCAAATATTATGTTTTTACTTCTCCTTTCTTTCATTTTTCCTGCAAAAATGAAGAAGAAAATCAGTGATGGTAATATACATATTGACTACATCTTTATCATGAAGTTACTAAATTGGCTCTTTTGCTTGAACTGTGACTTTAAGGTAGACTTAAAGATTTAAGCTTTGATACTTTCCCTTCTGTGTATAGGGGAAGTAAAGCTGATTTTAAAATCTGTAATTTTCATTTGTGTAAACCAGAAGAGATATATTATACACTTTCATATATATAGAGAGAGGTCATGATCAGGAAACTGAGATTGAAAAAAGCTAGTGACTCTTCTAAGTGGCAGATTAGAACTTAGAGCCACCATCCCTCCATTGTAGTCTACAATTCTTTTCCCAATACCTATCAACCAGAAATTTTTGTATTAAAATTACGGCATCCAGTAATTTTCCTGTGGAGCATACAAAATTACTGCATGTTTATAGGATATCAGAAAAATAAATGCCAGGAAGAATGCTAAATTAATCATGGTCACCATTAAGAATGCCTTTGAATATTAGAATATTTTCTTTAACATGCCTCAAGCAGAATAAAGGAATAGTTCTACTACATATTTAGGCCTTTCTATGTCAAAGTTCTCAAAGCTTGAATATTTCACAAGGCCTTACTAATGAGTTCATTATTTTGTTTATTCTGCTCATAAAAAGTCTGATATGACCTTTATATTTGCATTGCTAATAGCTGTCAGGGTTGGTTTCCAGGCTGTCTTCCGTACAGCACTTTGACTTAGTTAAGTCGGATCAAAGACCAGTTGAAGACCAGAAGGGCGGATGAAGAGAACGTTGGGGTCACTGGCCAGCTCCCTCCGCGAGTAGTTCAGAATCTGGGGCGAGGCACTTAAAACAAATAAGCCATAGGGGCATAAATACGTTGCAGAAAGCTGTTGCCAAACCAAATACAGAAGCCCAGAAGATGAGGGAGGAGGTATGGAAGAAGCGGGAATGTTCAGACGCAGACTTGATCGGGAGGGGCCCGGGAGGCACCACTGCCCACAGAGAAGAAAATGCCCTTGGCTTTATTCTGCTGCCCTGCACTTGCCTGTTTTTTTCTCCTGTCTTCTCAAATTCAGTGGGTGAAAGATCACCCAAAGATACTGAAGATTAGGACGCCTGGGTGGCTCAGTTGGTTAAGCATCTGCCTCTGGCTCAGGTCCTGATCCCAGCATTCTGAGATCAAGCCCTGCGTGGGGTTTCCTGCTCTGGGAGCCTGCTTCTCCCTCTGCCTGGTGCTCTCCGCTTGTGCTTTCTCTCTTTCTCTCTCTCTCTGGCAAATAAATAAAATCTTTTAAAAAAGTTAAAAAAGAAAGAGAGAAGAAAAGAAAGAAACTGAAGATTATTTATTCAATTTTCATGTATTATATACCAGACATAGGATTTACAGAAAGCTTTACAATTATATGGGGAGAAAAAAAAAATATTACACAATTAAGCTGGGCACGTGGAGAGGCACAGCCTCAGCCCAAAGAGAAACTGTCCATTCTGCATTTCTCCACCAAGAGCCTGGAAAGCCTTCTGGGGAGGGAACACTCAGTTCAATCTCGAAAGATGGTTATTATATTTCAGATGGAATATGATGAGTATTTACAAAGGTGGAAAGGGTATTTCAAAGAAATTGGTG
Source organism: Lontra canadensis (assembly GCF_010015895.1). Taxonomy (NCBI): domain Eukaryota; kingdom Metazoa; phylum Chordata; class Mammalia; order Carnivora; family Mustelidae; genus Lontra; species Lontra canadensis. The sequence goes on from NW_022631067.1 coordinate 7,183,215, forward strand.
CTTGAAACTACTGATGCACTCTAGAGCAGTACAATAGTTCTGTGGGACTGAAACAATATTCAGGGGATATTCTTGACTTAGGAAAGCTGGGTAGTAAACTGCACTTTATCTAGATAGAGGCTGCCTCATTAAATCCTCTCTCTACTTCTCCTGAGCTGGGTGACCTTGGGCAGGCTCTATATAACCTCTTAAGCCCTCTCTGCAAAATGGGATTAAAGTAGAGCCTATCCCACAGGGAGATTAAATGAGTTAATGCTTGCAAAACATCAGAAACTCTTAACTCATAGTAAGTACAGGGTAAAGGCTGTAATCTAAATGGGATGGGCAAAACTCTCCTAGTAAAAATTTTACTGGGGATTTGTTTTCTTAATTCCTATTCAGTGGATATGTATCCTAAAGACATTTCCCTCCTCCTTGAAATCTCGTACTCATTCAGTGGTCTAGAGCAGCATATCATCTATTCTGTAGTTAATTTTTCCTTCCGTTAGAAACCTCCTTTTTTAAATTATAATTTCTTTCTTTAGAATGCACCTTGTTGCTTCTGAATTTCTGGCATTTCACTAGAATTACAGCAACAAGTACGCTATTGTCAAATGCTAGTTCCCTAAAATCACTAAGCAAGCTGAGGGTAAAATACAGTTGAGCTTGTTGCTTATGGCTGTGAGGGAGAATACCAACTCCACAGACCATGGACCACGTGTCTGGGGCAGGAGGGAAAGGAGTAAAAGTGATGTGAATTCCAGGTTTAGTTTTAGGAAGGTCTTCCAAAGCAGGGGCTGATTAGGAGTGGGTGAAAATGACAAGACAGCTATTGAGTACTGGCAGAAACAGCAAACTATTGAGTACTGGCAGATTCAAAGAACCTTAGGACGTGGACTGTCTACTGATCTTTCCATTGAAGAGTCGATGGGGAGTCTCTGTAAAGAACAATCAGGCCACTTTTGAAGCAAGAGACTCCTGAAATGGTAAAGCCATGCCAATACATGAGTACACCAAGTGGGGACGAGGTTTCAGACTTCAGTCCAAGTTATGTGTGAAGGTGGATTGTTTGGTTCTTTTCTCTATCAGCCAGACATTTTCTTAAGCTTGAGTTTCAGGAGGCAGCTTGCTGCTGTGGTGGAAAGAATGGATTCTGAAGCCAAAATGGTGGTGTTTAAACTCAGGTTCCTCATTTTGCCCACTGCCATCTTGGCCAGGTTACTTTACCTCTTTGTGTGCTGATTCTTCATTTGCAAGAGGGAACGTTTATAATTGTGTTCAGTGATGGATTGTTATGAGAGTTCAGTGAGTTAATAGGTACAAGTAAAGCTTTTAAAATAATGTGTGGCACATAGTAAGTATTAAGTAAATAACAGCTATTACTAATCTAAAATTAAAGACTAGGGCAATATTTTTTTCATTCCTATCACAAATTATCTATACTATATCTATTTTTATGATTTTGTTCAAAGTATATATATATATACATATATATATTTTATTACTTAAGCAGCAGGAGAAAGGAGTACTAATGCAAATCAAAATTGTTGGCTCACTTTATTTTTTTTTTTTAATTTTCCGGCAATTCTTTCAATTTTTCAATTGTAGACATTTTCCGAATTTTTGTCCATAGTGTCCTATAGGCTCTTGTCCTCTAGCCTCTGGTCTATAGCTTCTTTTTATTCTAAACCATCTCCACCCCAGCCAAGATCTCTGATCTGTTTCCCTTCACAGATATGAACATTGGATAACCCTCAAGGTCTCTGGCTCCTCTCGAGTTCCCCTCCCCCATACTTTGATTATACTCTCGACCCAGACTCTGTTACCTACTATTATGTTCCTTGTCTCCATTCTCCCTCATTCTCCCACTTGCACATACTTGGAATTATATTTAAGTTCTCCTTGCTCTCATTTGGCCTTTGCCTACCAGGCTCCCTTCACACAATCCAGAAAATTGGTAATCTATATTGGCCTCATAGTCCTAGCCTGACTCTATCCCCATGACTGTCTCTCTGGGTCAGATGCTTATCATCTCTTACATGAACTATTTCAATTGCTTTGCAATGGTTTCCCTGGATAAAATCTATTGCTTTTTATATTCGTCTTCCACACTGCTGCCAGATTTTTCTTAATAAAATACAGATAATATCAAGTCACTTATCTGTTCAAAGAACTGCAGTGACTCACCATGGCTGTGTGACTAAAGGTCACAGTGGTATTCAGTATTCTCCAACACCTGGCTCTAACACCACCTCCGGTCATATCCCCTTCTGTCTTTCAGTTATTGGTTCAGCTGCGCAATCGCCCCCTACAGGTATGCCATTGCACAAATGTTCCTCACCTGAAATGACGATGCCTGCCTTTCTTTCACATTTCCATGTTCTGCTTATCCTTCCTACTGAAGATTTCACTTTTTTCTCGAGTTACCATAAAATAACTTCCTCCCCTACTTTCTCAAAATAATAGGCAGATTTGGGTTTGTAAATCCTGAAGCTCTTAGAATTTTTGGTGTCCCAGAGAAGAAAAAGGGTAAGACACTATGAGTAAAAAATTGGGGTAAAAAGGTGAAATTTGTCAAAGTGAGAAAAGAAATCACAAGATCTTAAACTGATGAAAACTGCAAAATACACAAATTGTGCAACATTATCTAATATTTTCATTAATGAACTGCCTGCCAGGTCTCTATAACACCAATGATAATATTTTATATAATAAATGTAATATTTACATATATTAATATGTGATATATGTAAATAAATGTGATATAGTTACATGTAAATATCATTCTATATTATAATATCTGTGAGGGATAATATTATATGTTATATTTTCTTCTATCGGGAGTAGCGATGCAATTCAGTATTTTATCATGATTGATCAAAATATGTTTCAGATTATTAATAGCTTAGAATATCCTTCTGTTTAAAAACTTGTTACTATTATAAAAAATTATAGGATTATCAAATTCAAGGAAGTTCTATCAACTTTTTTTCATAAATGAGCTGGACTACTTTAAAAAATATTCCTTGGGCTAGATTCCGTCTCTAAACATTTCAACCAGTTGCCCTGCCACTCCACACACATTTTTGGGGGGCACATGTTTGAGCATGCTTGATAATGCTGCTCAACTCTTATACCACACAATGGTGTCATGACCCTGGGTGAGTGCCCAGTGACAGAGGAATCCTTTTCCACCAAGGATGCCTAGCCTAAGTTAATTCCATATGGAAGTAACCACAAACAAGGTAACTATCACATCAAACTGATATTAAATGTGCACCTGACTCAGCTTCTTCCTGGCTGACTCCCCCTAATGCCCTTGGCCACCCCCTACTACCCAAATGAAGGGTAAGACAATGAAGGGGAAAATTTCGACTATAAAGAGAGCCTGGAGTTTGACAATGGCTATTTAAATAGCTTACTTTCATTGCTGGGACTCGGCCCAAGGACTGATCCCTCAAAATAAGCTCAACATGTCTTCATTGATTTCAACAATGTGCTGAGGACAGATGAACTTACCTCTAATAAAACTTTTGTTCTCTGCTGTGTTGTGTTGTACTTAATTGTATACATGCATTGTGTGAGTGTGCTTTATTGATTGTCGGTGCTAACATGTCCAGTTCTCTGCTAGCCTGATGACTGGCAGTGAGTTTTGTTTTTTTTTTTTTAAGATTTTATTTATTTATTTGACAGAGAGAGATCACAAGTAGGCAGAGAGGCAGGCAGAGAGAGAGAGGGGGCGAAGCAGGCTCCCTGCTGAGCAGAGAGCCCGATGTGGGGCTCGATCCCAGAACCCTGGGATCATGACCTGAGCTGGAGGCAGAGGCTTTAACCCACTGAGCCACCCAGGCACCCCTGGCAGTGAGTTTTAATTGTCTTTGAATCTTTCATGGTAGATGTACTCTGGATATTCAAAAATTATATGTTGATTTAAATGGAATTAGTTTGAGAATAGCCAGGAGTCATATTGAAAATTACATCTCTTTCCTTCTTTACGCATTGGGATAAAGGTCAGAGATATAACAATACTAGCTAAAATTAATTTTAGGTACTTCTATATTTAAGAAACTAATTAGCTTTTGTGAGATTAATTCCTGCAACAGTAAGATTACATCAAGCTGATTGTGATATTTTGTCCATAAAAAAAAAAATAACTGTCAAAGAAGGGTAAAAAAGTAAAATGTCTGAGTGAATAATTAAAGGGTCAGCATCCCCCTCTAAAAATATTAATTAAAAGAAAGTATCTAAAACTAAAATATTTCCTTCAGGGAAACTACACATTAATCATATTTACATTAAGTTGAACCATATGAAATTGCCACTAGTTTGCTGTTTTTATCATATGAAATGGCAATTTGGGACAATTAAACTCAACCTATTAATGCATTTGTTCTTGAGCTTTTAGTCATAAAATCCAGAAAGAAAAAGTAATATTTTTTTCCCCATACTCAGTCCTCAGATTGCTTTCAGAATTATCACAGATTGTATAAAGTAAGTATTCAGCTAGTGGTTATGTTTCATTTAGCCATGTTTCCGTGAAAAGACAATAGCTATAAACAAAAGCAAATCTACTAAGGTACTTATTTATAAGCTGTAATTCTCTATACTTTCACACAATGGGTAACTTCTTCCTGTGATTTTAGACAAATACTAGAGTGTAATATCTACATTTGAGCTTTATGTAGAGACAAGTTAAAAGCAAGACCTGCCAGAGTTACTATAACAAGATAATGCATTTTTTTCTCCAGAAATGCACACTCCAAATAGAGCATATGTTGTACACAGCTGTGGTACCATATCCTCTATTTTTCCCCACCATGTGTTCTCAAAAGACTTGTTTCATTTTCTCCCCATCAAAACTTAGCTTTAATTCATGTCAGATCTTGACTAACAATTTACATGAGACTTATAATTACTGGAATGCAATAAAATATATAAATGGGATTAAAAATAATTTTTGGTTCTGATAAAGTTACATGTACATATACATATATACATACATGTATATTATACATGTATATACATATATACATGTATAGATAGATACACATATATAGATATACATATATAGATATATACATCTATAGATATTAAATATATATATAACATATACATATCTATATATAACATACATATATATAAATAGATTTATACGTGTATATAGATATTATACATACATTTATACATATATACATATATACACATATTATACATATATAGTTGTAAATTTGGACACACAAAGTAAGGGACAGAAATCAACAGTAACTCTGAAGCTCAGAGATATCCAATGTTAATATTTTGATCTTAACCTGCCAATACTTCTCTATGTGTGTGTATATATATATATATATATTTATAATTTATATCTATATCATATGCATATTATTTATATATTATACATATATAAATTATGAAATTCAATTTTTAAAATAGCTTTATATGATATAATTCACATATCATACAATTCACTCATTTAAAGCATAAATTTCAATTTTTTTTTAATATGTATTTATTTTTAGAGGTAGAGAGAGAGAAAGCGAGTGGTTGGGGAGAGGGAAAGGCAGAGGAGAGAGAAAATCCCAAGCAGACTCTCTACTGAGTATAGAGCCCAATGTTGGGCTCGATCCCAGGACCCTGAGATAATGACCTGAGCCAAAATCAAGAGTTGGATGCTTAACTGACTGGCCCAGGAACCCATAGATTTCGATGGTTTTTAACAAATAACAACAACCATCACAAGAGTCCATTTTGGAACATTTTCATCATCTGAGGGAAAAACTCCTAATGTTTAGCTATCACCCTTCTTTCCCCTTACTCCTGCCAGCCCTAGATAACTGCTCATCTACTTTCTATCTCTATAGGTTTTCCTGTTTTGAACTTTCATAGGAAGGAAACCATAGAGTATGTGGGGTTTTGTAGCTGGCTTCTTTCACTTAGCGTGATGTCTTCAAGGCTCATTCCTGTTGTAGCACGTGTCAGTGGTTCATCCTTTTTAATAATGTTTAATATTCCACACCATGCACATCACACTTGTTTACCCATTCGTCTGTTGAAGGACATTTAAATTGTTTCCACCTTTTGGCTGTAATGAATAATGTAGCAGTTTCTGCGTAGACACACATTTTCATGTCTCTTGGGTACACACCTATGAGTGGGATCACTGGGTCATTTGGAAATTCTGTCTAATCATGTGAGGAGCTGTCAGACTATTCTCCTTTTGTTACTCAGCCATAGAGCAGGAACACAACAAGTGTCATCTGAGATCACACTGGGAATTCTCTCCACAACCACCTGTTCAAGGAAGTAGCAGTAGAGCGTGGCATTGGCCCTACTCCACAAGAAATGCCAGTTGAGTTGAGAAGAAGTCACTTCTCAGCACATAGAGAACGTCTGTCCCCCTCTACTCTTCTGTGGACCCTTTCTCTTGCCTCAGTGACATCATATTATGTTGCGTGGATTGTAGATTTGCATTCCTCTCCTTGTCATCTATCCCTACTCCACAGCTCTGGCATCTGAAGTTCAATATTTTTAAAGTGTGTAGACATAGTCATAATGCTTATGAGGTGTCTGAAAATAGAGTAACAATAAAGTTAAAGGAGTTAATTTCAGTAAAAGAAACCACTCAAGAGAATTTCATTGGTGAAAGTTCAGCTTATTCAAGTATCGTATAAAAAAACTAAAATCACAGTAAAGATGATACCCCACAGCCCTCAAAATAGATCATAAAATATACATACAAATACACGCAAATAAAATATATCATTAAATGGCTGATACTATCAGAAATAGGTTGGAAGGTTCTTATAGTATACATATAATGATATAAAAATTTAAATATGTTTTAAGACTTGATCTGTGACATAAACTATTGTTATCATATATGTCTAATGTTTTTTTTTCAAGTGAGATACTACAGCATCCTAAATCATTTTCCCCCAAATCCCAGAAAAAACACACCATAATTCTTCTCACCAGGAATAAAGGGTTATAACACAGTTTTCTCATACATATAGAGGAGTCAATATCAAAATGAACCACTTTTCCTATTTTCTGCAATTTAATTTTGTCCTGTCCAATGTAAGAACTAAAGGTTTGAACATTTGAAGTGTGGAGCAAATTTTAACATTTTAAATTAACAGTCTGAGTATGTAAAAATTGAGTAATACTTCACTAGAAGACTGACTACCCGAGGACTTTTCCTTTTCTTTCTCATATCATCCATATTATTATATAACACTTTTTAGTGTATTTTTGAAATATTATTGAAAAACAACTAAAAGGAAACATATATGAAACAGGCAAGTAATTACCCATATTTAAAGAGAATTGCAAACAAACAAACAAACAAGATGTCAGGTGGGATAATCCCACCACATGTGGAGCTCTTGCATGCTCGTAGGAAGAAAAAGAGACACTTCCATGGCAAATCCCTGACGGGTCCATTCACAACTGTGCGCCCCTTAGGTAGCTTAAATTTCCTTGCCTCAGTCACCTCATCTCTTAAATGGGATATCATTGTGAAGCACATCTACTTCCCAGGGCTTATAAGCAGCAACAGAGGAAGCAGTCAATAAAAGTTAAGAAAAGCTAATGTTAAGGACACCTGGGTGGCTCAGTCAGCTGGGTGTCTGCCTTCAACTGAGGTCATGATCCTGGGTCCTGGGCTTGACCCAGCCTCGGGCTCCCTGCTCAGCAGGAACTCTGTTTCTCCCTCTCCGCCCCTTTGCCCACTTGTGCTTCTTTACTCTCTCTTTCAAATAAATAAGTAAAATCTTTAAGAAATAATAATAATAAAGTTAACTTCAGACTTCAGAGCCAGTCTATTAGTGAGACCAGAGTGAGTTGAATGAGAAACTATCTTCTCATAATCTAAGAACTTCTTTTTATAAAATACTATGGGAATTAAAAAAAATAAGTATGACTATGAATTTTCATTACATATATATGTAATATATATGCATATATATAATATATAATTATATAATAATTATATAAATAATATAATTATAAGTATATTAATAATATATAATATATAAAAATATATAATATAATATAATATATAAATAATAATACATAATATAATATATAATAATATATATAAATAATAATAAAATACATATATAAATATATAAAATAATAATAAAATAATAAATAATCTTATTCATTTATTAAAATAATAAAATAAATAAATAATAATATATAATATAAATAAAATATATATAAAAATATAATTATAAAATATATAAAT